>NC_080604.1:21337273-21641137 GCF_027887145.1 Ammospiza caudacuta | reverse complement strand
TGACTCATTAGCAATTTTCCTTTTCATGCTCTTTGAGAGGGAAAAAACAACAACAACAAAAAAAGGCATTTTGGAGAAGAGAGGAGCGAGTAAAAGACAGGCAAACCCATGAGAGCACTTAGGGAGGAGAGAGCCCTCCTGTGTCCCTGTGTTTGCTTGGGAACTTTTCCATTTACACCCAAGGCTCCAGCTCAGGGGTCACACCAGGCAGCCCCAGCACTGCAGAGGGCACAGGGGAGCCTCAGCAGCTTTTAGTGCTTCCAACCAGCACAGGAATTCCAAACAGGAATTCAAGTTCAGTCCCATAAATCACAACTCCCATCGAAGCCCTGCTTGGGAGTGGGCAGGATTGGGATGCGCTGAGTTAATGCTTGAAATCAAAGTAACCACTGACAATCCTCCTGAAACACAGCAAATTTCCTTTATCCTCACTGCCAGGAAGGAGAATCTTCCCTTCCTTCATTACTTTATGTCCTTTTCTGTGTTTATGAGGCAAAAGTTATCTAGGCATTTCAACCATTAATTAATTGAAACTCCTGCTTAATCCCCACCAGAACTAGGCTGGAATTCTTTAAATTGGAGTGTTTTGGAGTTATTTGTCCATTTCTACACCAATGAAATTGTGGATTTGTTCAAATCTGAGGAACATTTAAGGTTGGAGTTGATGTTCTTTTTCAACTGTGATCATGCTGTGATTCTGTGAACACAGTCTGAAAATTCTGAAGGAAAAAAGGACAATGAGAACATCCCTGAGGGAAGCAGAGCCATCCCAGCTCCTCTTGTGGCCAAGGCTCCACGTTGGGTCTCTCTTTAGTCAAAGCCTTCTCCTGGTCCTTTCTGTGTGCTGGGAGAGCCCCAGCGCCAGTGGGAGTGTGGGCCTGGGGTCTGGGGAGATGGAATGGGCTGGGTTCCATGGATTGACAGAGAGAGGAGCAATCTGCACCCTCTCTTGTAGACCAGAGGCCTCCAGAGAACGTGGCTGTCCCGGAGGAACAGCAAACCCTGGCCAGCCAAGAGCCACATCATAACAGCTGCATTATTTAAAATTATTTAATTGGCAGTGAGCGTGCAATCTAAGGCTGCAATACAAGCAAAAACCCACTTGAGCCAAATTGCTGGGACACAATCATTTGCTGATTAATCCCCAAAGTACACTGTAAAGGACATAGCCAAAGACTTCAGGACAATGGTCTTATTTTTACTGTGCCACATCATATTTTTCATTTACCAGTGCAGTTCTTGTTAAAGACCTGTAATTTCATCTTTGGTTCACCCTGTGAGAAGCCTTTGCCTCGTCCCAAAATACCCACTCAGAAAAGCTTTCACCAGAAGCTTGCAACCAACAATAAAAACAATCACCTGAAACCACCCTCAATTTGGGGCACTTCCATCAATCCAGCTCCTGCTGATGCTCCCATTGGAGCTTGGGCTCTTAAATGATTTCTCACTTTCATCCTGGCTCTGAAACTGCACAAAATTCTCACATTTGGGCAGCGCTGGAAGCAAGAACAGCAAAGCCGCAAAGCTCCTGGGTCCCCGTGAGAGGCAGAGAGGATTTTGCCCTAAACGTCCCCATTTCCATCCATCCCTCATGCTAATTGAGTTCTAAACCTCCACTGGAGCTTCCTGTTGGCAGCTGCTGGCCCAGCTCCCATCTGTCCTGGGGCCATTCGTGTCTCCTGGGCTCCGGGTTCAGCTCCAGGTTTTCCACCCTTTTCCTGTGCAGGGCTCCAGGGAACGATTCCATTCCCTGCTGCTGCGGCTCCCTCCCTCCCTCTCAGCAATAACAAACCCACTAATTCTCACCGCTCCAAGACACCAGAGCCATAGCAATAAAACTTGCAAACAGAGGGGAGGGAGAGAAGCACGTAAATATGATTCAAACCTAAGCTGAAGTTACTAAAATCCAATTGAATTCAAATTTCTTTTCCTCCTTCCCCTGGCTGATGTTTCCCCAGAGCTACTCCCTTGAATTACACGTGCACAATCACCCTTCATTTCCATCAGCTGCATTCCCACGTTGGAAAAACCTCAGCATTATGGAAAAACCTCAGCACCTTGTGTTGCTTATTGAAAAACCTCAGCACCTTGTGTTTCTTATGGAAAAACCTCAGCACCTTGTGTTTCTTATGGAAAAACCTCAGCATCTTGTGCTGCTTATGGAGAAAACAATTTCTGTGATGAAGGTTTTGTCCAGGTGAGTTCTGAGTGCCTGGAATGACTCAAAAGCCAAGGATGCCTCTGACACTGGAAAGGTTTGCAGGAATGAGACCAAGCAAATGTCTGTCCCCCATTTGAAAAGGAGCAGAGCGTTTACAGGAGCACAGCAAAGAGTGGTAGCAGCCAGAAAAAAGGGAATGAATTGGTTTTGGAGAACCATGGGAAGTGTCTCACCACCATCAGCCCAAATCTTCCTGCTGGAGCACAGGCAGGTGACCCAAGAAGTGACATCTGTGAAGTGGCCGTGCAGGGGTGACACCGATGCTGCTGGATTTGGGGAGACTTTGGTTGTTTCCAGGATTTCAGCCCTAGGGAACAAGAGGACGTTGGTTAGACTCGGCTGGCAGCACCACTGCTGCTTCTTACTGCCCAGGAAACGTGGGTTTATGGCAAGCACAGCTCCCCAGTTTAATGGGATTTTGTTGGGATAAGAGAATTGACCATACAGGAGGTGTTGACCTTCCAGAAACCAACTGCAAAATAATCTCAGATAACCAAGAAATTGCTGAGATCCTCCAAGATCATCCACTGAAGGGATTTCCAGAGCAGCTGTGGCTGCCCCTGGATCCTGGCAGTGCCCAGGGCCAGGCTGGACACTGGGGCTGGGGGCATCTGGGACACTGGGAGGGGTCCCTGCCATGGCAGCCTTTAAGGTCCAACCCAACCAACCCAACCCATTCTGTGACTCCCTCTACAGAGCACACACAATAAATAAATAATTTTTTTGAGCACTCTCATGCAGGTCTCCTCCAGGGGCAGTACTTTGGGTGCAGACACAGGGAGGTCAGCCCAGGAGTGACCACAGGATCAGCCCCAAGCTCGAGCTGAAACGTGAAACCTCCCCTGAGCTCCATCAGCCTGTGTGGAGGCCTCTTGCAGAACCAGCCCTAATATTCAAAATTTAGCAACACCATCTGTTAGGGACTTTGTTAAATAAAAACAACTCATTACTGAACTTAGATCTGGGAGAAGGATGGCTTTCCTTCACATATAACTGATTTTCTTCAGCTGGAAAAACACAAATAGTTGTTTCCCAGCATTTCTGAACCGTTTCCAAAGGTTTCTGACAGCAGCCACGTTCCTAACCTGTAGCCAAAGAAATAACTGTACTATTAATCTGGAGCTGGCAGTAACTCCTGACATTTGAATTATGCTGCTGAAAGGTGTCTTTTACCAGCTGGTAAATAACGATCCCCTAATTACAGATATAAATCTGGGGAGGTATGAATGCACAGCTCAAAGTGATGAAAATGTTTAATAAAATATGGCCCAGAAATGGAAAGTGTGATCAGATTCAGCACCTTGACCACGGGGGGTTTGTGGATCTGCTGGTAGAACCACAACAGCCCCTGAGGATGGAAGACCCCTGTCTCAGGGACAAATAGAATTGGTTGGGTGGTTATAATTGGTAAAACTGGTGGTTATAATTAGTAAAACTGGTAGTTATCATTGGTGTAACTGGTGGTTATCATTGGTAAAAATTATGATTATTATTGGTAAACTGGCGGTTATCACTGGTGTAACTGGTGGTTATCATTGGTAAAATTGATGATTGTAATTGGTAAAACTGGTGGTTATCATTGGTAAAACTGGTGGTTATAATTGGTAAAACTGGTGGCTGTAATTGGTGTAACTGGTGGTCATCATTGGTATAACTGGTGGTTATCACTGGTGGCCATAATTAGTAAAACTGGTGGTTATCATTGTCCCAAGAAATCTAAACAACCAGTGTGTCATGAAACCCCTTCTTAGCTACCCAGGTTCCTACGGCTGCAGCAGAGAAGAGCACTAATGATGAGCCCTGCTGATAATCAGCAGACCATTATTAATTTTGTTTCCCCAGTGAAGTTTGATGAAGATATGGTTTCCTTTTGGGGCCTGGATTTGTCACCTCTGTGATTCAGACTTATGTCATAGATCTCTAATGACAGAAATTGGAAAAAGCTCAAAACTGTATTTTTTAATACTTTTGTTCAAATCACTTTTTAAAATTCTATCCCAAGCCAACTATTCTACAAAAGCCATGGCAGCTTGATCTCAAATGGCTTAATTTTTGTGCTTCACTTTCAGTTTTTTTGAGTATTACATTTATTCATTATAATTTTTCGTTGGTTTTTTTGGCAGTGCATAAAGACAAATTTTTTTTCTTAAGATTGATTTTGCTAATTGCTGCCTCACCAAAAATCCCCAGCAGAGCTTCTCCAGTGACTTGCACAACTCCCTGACTGCAGTTCACAGCCTGAGACAGAGCTCACCCAAGTGCCTGCATGGAAGAGATCTCTGGGTGTGACTCAGTGAATATCATGGGATGTTTTGGGATGGGAGGATCCCCCATCCCAGCCCCTGGCCCTGCCCAGACACCCCAAATCACACCCTGGGCATCCCTGGCAGTGCCAGCACCCTCTGGGGATGAACCTTTCCCAATAATAGAACAAAATAATATATACAGTTTATATATTATTATATTATGGATATAATAATTATTATATATTATTATAATATTATTATATATTATTATAGTATTTTATATTATAATATATAATATATAATATAAATATATAATATATAATATAAATATATAATATATAATATATATTATATAATATATAATATATAATATATAAAATATAAATATAATATAAAGATATATATAATAGATATAATATAAAATAATATAAATTATAAAATATATATTAAAATATTATTATATATTATTATATGCTATTATAGTCTTTTATATGTATATACCTTTTTATATACAGGTGCATATAAAATATATTGTAAATAGTAACACAGCCTGGGGAATGGCGAGTGACCTTGCTGACTGCTGAGACACAGCACAGCTCAGTCCAGGCTGGATTTCTCACCTGATAATTGTGGTTATCAGCCACAACTGCCACTTGAGCCCAGATCTGGGTCCCACTCCTCCAGCGTGCTCTCAGCTGAGCCTGGAAGCAAAGCCGGCAGGGAAGGAGCAGGGGAGTTCATTCCCAGCTGCCAGCGCAGTTCCTTCTCCAGCACTACAGTCATTAGCTGTGCGGCACAACACCCAAATGACTCCTCTGCAGCTCCTGCAGAGCTTTCCCTGCCACGCTCGGGGTGCTCCACCTCTGTACTGCTGTGCCTCACTGCACCCTTATCGATGGAGGCACTGCCCACCCAAGGGCTCGGCAATCGGTCACGTTCCCAAATCCCCGTGTTCCCCTGAAAGGAAGGCATCTCTGACACAGCATCTGCCCGTGCTCAAATTACAAATTACAGCGATGAGCCTCTGCCTCTGCTCATCCCAGCCATGGCAGGGACACCTCCCCTGCTCCTGTTCTGTCCAGCCTGGCCTTGGGCACTGCCAGGGATCCAGGGGCAGCCACAGCTGCTCTGTGCCAGGGCTGCCCACCCTCAAATCACCAACCCCACCACCCTCAAATCCCCAAAAATCTTCTCAATGCAGGCCTTACCGAGGCCATCTCTGGCATGGGGATGAAGAACACGCCAGGGCATCACTGTGCATTTCCTGGTGACCAACACCAACCTTCCTCAGAGCTCTGCTCAAACCCACCCCACAGCCAGGCTGAGACCCAAACAAGGACCAAAGCCAACCCTGCCAGCTCCACACCAGCTCTCTGGGCTGGGCATTAAACCAATGAAAGGGGTTTTTGAGGAAAGCTGGAACAGGAGAGGAAGAGCTGGGCTGCAGGAGCTGGAGCTGGCGTGCAAGGCTGAATTAATAGCTTAATGCAATTCAGTTCTTACTGGTTGCCTGGAAACTAACTTCGAGAAAATAAAGAGGAAAAGCACAAACCATAATGGGTGTAGAGGGCTTAATAGGAATTATTGATGCCACCAGACTGTCTGACAGTCTGATGGATTTCTAACCAAATCACTCCAAATGCTCCTTTATTATTATTATATGTTCTCTTCAACAACAAGGTCCAAGGCCAGAGGAGAGGAAATATTCCTGGAGCTGGGGTTAATGCCTGCAGGAGGGGCTGGTGTGCGCAGGGCAGCCTGGATGATCTGCTTCTGTGCTCAGCATCTCCTGCAGCAGCACACACAGGGACAATCTCTGCCCTGCTCTGTCCCTCTGTGCTCAGCATCTCCTGCAGCAGCACACACAGGGACAATCCTTGTCCTGCCCTGCTGGACAATCCCCCCCTGCTCTGTCCCCCCGTGTTCAGCATCTCCCTGCCCATCTCCTGCAGCAGCAAACACAGAGAGAATCCCTGCCCTGTCCTGCTGCTCTGCCTCGGTGCTCAGCATCTCCTGCAGCAGCAAACACACAGAGAATCCCTGCCCTGTCCTGCTGCTCTCCCTCCGTGCTCTGCATCTCCCTGCCCGTGTTCTGCAGCAGCAATCACAGAGAGAGAATCCCTGCCCTACAGAGCTGCTCACAAGCAGGAGCTGCTGGGCTCCAGCTGCAAACAGAACTGCTCGGGCAGCCCCAGCCCAGCCAAGCACTGCCCCAGGGAGGGTTTGGTGCCTCCTCATCCCTGTGCTCATGGGCAGGGATAAAACCTGCTCTGCAAAGCTCCTGCCTCCCCAAAGGCTGAGGGGTCCTCTGGGCTGAGCAGAGCCTGGAGGAGATGAGGGATCACGGCAGGAAAAGGGGACCAGAGGCTGCTGGTTTTGATGGAAAGCTCCTGTTCATCCCAGTAAGGGCCTCATCCAACCCAGTGAGGACCTGCCGAGTCTGGGAGGCCACGAAGCTAACTGTTAATGATGCATATTTTAATTAGCTAAGGAAGCAGCTCAATGGTTCTGGCAAACAGAGCAAATCCTGTCCCCGCAGCAGCCCCAGTCACAGCAGCATCCCCCAGGGCAGCTCCCACCGCCAGACCCTGGTGCCCATCTTGGGATGGTACACGTTTTATCCTGATTATTTTGGACAGGACTGAGGTCAGTTTAACTGCCTTAACCTTCAGATGAGCACCCGCCTCTCTGCTGGACGTGTAACTAAAGCACTGAGAACACCAACCCAGAAAAACCCCAACACCCTGGGGCTGCTCAGAGCCTCCCACACACACCCCCAGCCCTCAGGGACAAACCTGGCAGGATTTCAGGGTGAGGACATCAGGTGTTAGAAACACCTCTGAGAACAGACCCTGTGTCTCCTCCCATCTCTGGGGTGCACTGGACAAGGCTGGATAATGTAATATAGAACATATTGTAATATAGAACAGAGCAGGGCTAATTTTGAGTCTGCTCCTGATTTATCTGTGATGTCAAGATATTCAGTAGATACCTCGAGAGCATTTAAAATAGTCTCTAAGCAAGTCATTATTTCTTGCTAAAAATGGGGTTTTAAATGAGCTAGTTACTGAAAAAAACAACAAACTCTAAATTGTTTTCCAATTCCACAGGTCTCGTTCCTGTTTCCAAGTGATCTGTGGTAATAAAGTCCCAACATGGAGATCCAATGCCCCAACAAAATTACTTAATGATTCACAGAATGCACATCAAATCCCTACAACCCAGGCTAAGACAAACATAATCACACACCTTTTTCATTACAGCTCTTTGGACACTGGAGGAATAACAGAATTTAGCTCACCATTTTTCACTTATTTTTCATTGTTATCCCATTACCCACAAGTTCTGTTTCCTGTGTATATCTCTTTTTAGGAGTTGCTGGACCAACAAACCTGGAGGGTGGAGCCGGGCACTGCAGAGCAGGGCTCAGCCGCTCTCTGTGGCCCTGGCACAGCCCCTGCAGGCTGGCAGAGCCTGCAGCCCACCAGCCCCTCTCCAACCAACCTCACCAGAACCTCCTCACGGGAGCTGCTGGCTCCTCCCGCCATCTGGGGAATTGCAGGGATTTATTTCAGCTCAGGAGCCGTCTCCCGCTTGGTGAACTTTTGGTGGTGGACATAACAAAAAGCATCCCTGAGCCCGTTCTTCTTGGAAGGAAGGAGATGTCCTCCTCAAGTTCAACAGTGTCAAAGTCTGACTTCTTTGTGGTGGCTGGAACACGTCATTCCGGGGCTGTTACTCTGCAAAATAATTCACAGATTCCAAACACTGATATTTATAGCTGAAGCACAACTCCTAAAGTCTCATGGTTCTAATGGGAATGTTGGCAGGTCCTTTATTATGTCACAGTGAGCAGTGGTGTTAAAAGTTCTGGAATCAAACTATCAATGCATGATAAATGGGGGGTGAGCTGCTTGTGTCACACCACTTATTAAGTTGGTACCATAAATTATTGCACTGTAAAAATCAATGTTTACTTCAGACTTCCCTCCCATATTTTCATTGCTGTTTTCTAGAATTCATTTTAAAAATTACAAGTAACGAAAAAAGAAAAAAAAGAAACCCAAAACCACGTGAAACAGGAAAATTAATTTTCTTCAGGCCAAATTGTTCTCTATTACCTAAACAAAACAACAGCTGAGGGTGTTGCAGTTATTAAAACCAGCCAGACAAGAGAGGATGAATTGGAGATGGATCAGACCGTGCAGTCAGATATTAACCAAAAATTCCAGGAGTTGAATTGAGGAAAGTATGATTTGTTTGGGGGTTTTTTGAGGATGAATCACTATTTATCAGCCAATTTAAACTTTTTATTCCCAGATGAGACCTCCAGGAACACTGAGTGCAGCATGAGTGTCCCTTTGATGGCAGGCAGAATGTTCTGATGTTAATTCTCCTGGATTTTGCACAAGGAGAAACATCCTCTGCTGGGGTAGGACACCCTGTGACCCTCCCCTGCTCTGAGGAGATGCTGAGAGCTGCCAGAACCTGTCTGGATGGCCCAAAGGGAGGAAAATCCTTCCTTTCCTTGTCCTGAGCCCTCAGCCTGCTGGGGTGCCCATCCCTCCCATCCCTCCCCAAAAGACTCCCCAACATTTAGGATCCAGCCCTGTGTTCCAGGGAGGTTGCACAGCTGTTGAATCCTGCTGGGGAGAACTCAGGAGCAGCCAGGGCCAGAGGAATGGTGTGGGAGGAGATCCTGTGGCCCTGTTTGCCCTGCCCAGCCCCAGGTGAGCTCGGGATCACACCTGGCCCACGGCTGCCACGGTGTCACACACATTCAGGAGCAGCCTGGCAGGTCTTGTGAGCACAAACAGCAAGAGAAAACCACATTTCCTAGGTTTTTACACCCAAAGAGTGGAGCTTTTTTAGAAAATAAAAATTGTCCCTGGTGTTTCTGCCAGTTTGGTTTCAGCTTCCACTTGGCAGGAGCTGCACGCCAGCAGCGCGTTCCTCACTCTGTTTTGATAGACTCTGTCTCCCAAAATCCCAGTTTTTGGGGATTCCTCTCCTCCAGCCCAGCACCCAAGCACTTCTAGAGCGTTCCTGCATTTATCAAGTGCCACCTGCAATGTGCAGGCTGGCAAATTCTCCTTTGCTGCAGGCCAGGCACAGCCCGGGGATTTATTGCCCGTAAGTCAGAGATTCCGCAAACAGCAGCACCAAAGAGCGCATTAGCTCTGCTCTGAGTGAGCACAGCCCGTCTCCAGCCAGCCTCCCTGACTGATGATGCAAAGGGGAGAAATTAGGGCCTCAGAAGCTTTTATGGCTGTTCTTAGCTCGTGTGTGTGTGCACAGTGTGGGGAGCGGCGTGCTGCGTTGGGCTGGCCATCAACAATGGGCTGGAGCAGGCAGGTGTCAGTGAGGGCTGCAGGAACCTGAGAGGGACCATTCCCACCTCCCTCAGCACGGGGACAGGCTGCCAGCCAGGGCAGGAGGCACCAGAGCAGGGGAACGTGGGGATTCGGGGTTGCAGCAGGACACTGCCTGGGTTTGCTTGGTGGCCACCCACACTCTGGGATTCTGGCATTCCTTGCCCTAAAAATATAATAATAAAATAAAAAATCTAAAAAAAAAAAAAAAAAAAAAAAAAAGAGTAAAGAGTCTGAATTTTGCAGGATAAAAGTTTGAATATTAAACTTTACCTACCTTTAAAAGAAGGGGCTGAGGAAGAAGGCATGGCTGCCTATGATTTAACAGCTTCAGCAAGGATTCTGTGCAGAGTGCAGAAAGGAAAAGGCTGTCACAGGCCTCCCTAAGTCTCTCAGATCTCAGGCCAAGATTCCCCCATCCTACAAATAAACCTTTTAACCCTCTTGTTGGCCATGCTGCCACCTTACAGGGGGTCCTAGGGGTCGAGTACCTGTGCCTGTTATTGCCTGGGGCTCAGCAGCTCTGCCAGGCAGCATTCTGCAGATGCACAAACTCATTAATCCTGCAGGTTCAGGGTGCATCTGCAATCCTCTTGCATCCCACATTCCCACCTATTACCTCCAATTTAGATCATCTGCCTTGTTTGGTACCCGTGCTGTCTGCAGAGGGATCAGAGCCAGCCCGGCTCCCTGCATGGAGAGTGAGCTCAGAGCTGGGCAGAAATCAGAGCTGCATCCCTGAGGAGCCTCCCCTCAGTGCCCACACTGTCCTGGGAGCACGGCCTGGTGTGGAATAAAAATCACACACCTCCTTCTCCCCACAGCTGGGAAGCGTTCACTCATTAAACCAATCATTCTGCTGTAACAATATGAAATTAAAGGGTTTCTTTTGCTTAAAAGTAATAGACAGAGGCAATCTGAGGTAATCTCGTGTGCCAGTGTGGAGGAAGGACGTGCTGCAGAGCACATCTGGGGCAGATGTGTCAATGACACTGCATAGAGCTCTCAGCTGGGGCTGCCCTGCCCATGCCACCATTCCTCACAGGGCTGCTAGGGTCTCCTGCCCATCCCTCGATGGTTCTGTCCCTGATGGACAAAGACCTCTCAGAATCCCACAATGGGTTGGGTGGGAAGGGGCCCTAAATCCCCTCCAGTGCCACCCCTGCCGTGGCAGGGACCCCTCCCACTGTCCCAGGATGTCCCAGCGTCCACCCTGGCCTTGGGCACTG
Source organism: Ammospiza caudacuta (assembly GCF_027887145.1). Taxonomy (NCBI): domain Eukaryota; kingdom Metazoa; phylum Chordata; class Aves; order Passeriformes; family Passerellidae; genus Ammospiza; species Ammospiza caudacuta. Next base: position 21,630,069 of record NC_080604.1, on the reverse strand, counting down.
CCTTTAGGTCCCTTCCCACCCAAACCATTCTGGGATTCTCTGCTATTTATGTCTCAGAGCTCCTAATTGACTTCCTGCATATTACACCTATTATGTTCAACATTAAAATAGTGCTTCTCTTTATATTATTTTTAATTAAGTGCAACATTTCTGGGGTGTTTTTTTGTTGTCATCCTGACCTTTCCAGAGCACTGAGCTTCACCAGCAAACCCAATCATTGCCCATGCTGCACAAAGGCAAAGCTAACTGCAAAATAATATTGGTGCCATTTATTTATGGCAGGTATAAAATCCCCCTGGGAGCTGGTAAATCCCCTCCTCTGTGCTCAGACATGAGGGGCCACAGCACTCCTCTCCAGGAGGGTTTCATTATCCAACACTGGTGATCGATGCTGTTCCTGAGTAATCTTTCAGGTAAATGAGCCCTCCCCACCTCATTTCCATAACTGTGTTATCACTGTGTGAATTAGCTGCTCACACTTCTGCAGAGTTACCTCTCCAACAGGAGTTTCTTTATACAGCAATAGAAACATCCAGCAAATAAAAAACACCCCAGCAAGTGCTGAATGCCTCCCAGCAAAGCTCAGATTCCTCTCTTTTAACAATTAAAATATTGACATTGCTTCATGCACTCCTTCCTCAGCAGGTGAGGAAATCCAAGCCAGGAACAAGGAGCAGGCAGAAGGGAGGGATGTTTTCCAGCAAAAACTGGGGCCAGCCAATAAAATCCAATCCAGACAGAAAATCCACCTTTGTGAAAATCCTCCTTTGTCAATACCTACAGGAGTTTCCTGAAACATCTCTTCTTTTGGGAAAACAGCTCCAAACTAAATTAAAAACCAGCTTCAGGAATGGGGTTTAGAGGACTCTGGACAAGAAAAGCCATTTGTTCTGAGGCAATCTGGGCTTGCTTAGATTGCTCCCTCCATCCTGAGCAAACAGGCAGAGAGGGGGCCTGGGTTTGAGTGCTCTGGATGAAAGGATCAATTCCAGGCGAGTTTCTGGTTGTGCTCACTATAAACCCATTTTTCCAAGGGTCTCACATAAATCCAGACGTGCTCTGGCACTGAATGAAGAGTGGAGCTGAAACCAGGCTGGGGACTTGGGGGTGTGGGTGCTCACACAGCAACAGAGGTCACACACCCCATTGCTGCTAGGCATTTAACATGCTTTCTTCATCTTAAAAACAACTTAGATTTAAAAAGAAAATAAAATATGTTAAGCCCTTTAGTGAGGACAGAATGTGAGATCAGAGCAAAAACCAGCTGTGGAAAACTATGACCATAACTCAACTGCTCAGATATTTCAGTATTTTCAATCTTAAAGTAATTTTTGCACAAAAGCTGTCACATTCAAAACTTGACCAGTGCCATATATAAAAAAATGTCATTCAGGATTATTTTAATCACAACAAATGTTCCCAAACCAGGTTTTAAGGCAGTACCTAGTGGTAGCATTTATCTAGAAAAGCACCAACTCTGCTGGCACCTCGGGAGTTTTGGGAATTTTTATTGCTCCTCTAGAACAGGGACACAAAGGCACAGCAGTCCTTGGGATGGAGAACACAGGGATGCGGCCACAGAACCCATGGATTCCCATCCAGGTGAATGCTGAAATTTATCCCCCTGCAATAAAATCACAGAATTGGTGTCACCACTCCAGGAGTTCAGGGCCACAGACTCCTCCAGACTCCTCTCTGCTGGCAAACAAGGGCATTAATGATGGGATCATTCACATTTCTGCCAAGCTGATGCCAAAATGTCCTCATAACTTAAAAAAAAAAGATAATAATAATTTGGGGACATTTGTGTAAACTGTAAGGAATTCCACCTCTTACAAATCAAGATATTTCTTTTGTTGAAAACAAACATATTTTCCTGCATATCCTGGGACCTTGTTCCTCAGGTTCTGTGTTTGTTCTTCAGCCTTGGGATGAGCTGAGTTTCCACTGAGACACCTTTCAAGCCTTTGCTCCCACATGTTCTTAGATTTCCCACCAAATTATATAGAAAATATTTCTGTTTGCACCCAGCCTGGCATTACCTGTGGTGCAGGTGGAGCTTCCCCACCCCCTGGGCTTTGTCCCCTGCAGGTCCCTCAGCAAGGACACTCTGGACATGGGAATGGGAGGAAGGACCCAGCAGCTTCCATCCTCTTCCGCTTCTCCTTGAAGGATTTCCTTTCCTTTGGAATGTTCTCTGTGAGACTGTGCCAAAACCAGCAGCATTCCTCAAATTCAATTTGTTATTCCTTGAACAACAGAAGGAAACGCAATATTCTTGGGAATACAATATGCAAAACATGCTTGGGTTTATTATTTGAAAAACCCAGACAGCTTTGCCTGTGGAGATAAGGGAGAGCAGAAATAACATCCCTATGCAGAAATAACATTCCCTATGCAGAAATAAATCTGTTTTTCTCAGCAACATTCACAAATGCTGTCCCAGGGGTTTCCTTGTCCATGGCTGGACACAGCACGTGGCTGTGAGAGGCAGTTCAGAGCCATGGGGAACTGCCCAAATTTCACCTTGCTCCCTGCTCCCATCCCCAGGGAGCTGCAGCAGCTCTCTCCTGGAGCCTGCGGGATCTGATTTACCCATTCTGGGTGGATCTGGCTTACCCTTTCCTGGAGGATCTGATTCACCCATTCCTGCAGGACCTGGCTTACCCATTCCTGGAGAGGATGTGATTTCCCCATTCCAGGAGGATCTGATTTACCCATTCCTAGAGAGGATCTGAATTCCCCATTCCTGGAGGATCTGATCTACCCATTCTTGCAGAATCTGATTTACCACTTCCTGGATTAATCTGATTCCCCCATTCCTGCAGGATCTGATTTATCCATTCCTGGAATATCTGAGTTCCCCATTCCTTGAAGAGCTGCTGAGCTGTCCCTGCCCGTGCCAGGGATGCAGTGAATTGGTCTCTGAGGTCCCTCCCAGCCCAGCCCACTCCAGATCCCAGTGCCCCCAGTGTCAGGACATGAGCAGGATGCTCCATCCCAGATCTCAGGGCTGAGCAGGAGGGAGCCAGAAGCGCCCACAGCAGTGCTGCTGACTCAGCACAGCTTTGCCTCAGCATTCAGGGCTCTGTGGGCAGCTCCAGGCTCCCTTCCCACCCCTCAGGAGAGCCCCTGCCCTTGCCTGGAGGCACACAAAGTCCCCCCACTCAAATTGAGGCCAGCCCTTGCTCCTGGGCACCACGCTGAAGGCACAAATCAAGCAGCAGCGCTCCCCAGGCTGCTGGACTGCTCTCCCAGCCCTCACTCTCAGCCAAGAACTCCCACAGAAACGCTTTTATATCTCAAGACTACTTGAGAGCAACCTAAGTACTGCACTTTCACTGCCAAATTTAATTTCTTCGTGGAGCTCTCAGCTCACTTAAGGCTTGCCAGGCTCTCTGAGGGCTGAGAGCTCCTGAGGGCACGGCCTGGCCTCTGCCACGGGGGCACAGCAGGCCTGAGGAGCTTTCAGGCCTGCCCCGCTCTCAGCTCTCCGTGCCCGTCCTGCTGCCCTGTGCCCTTCTCCTGCCTTCAGAGAGCAATTCAGCATCTCGAGCACATCTGAGTGCTGCAGAGTCACCTCCTGCCAGGGGGGCTCACAGGGACCCTCTGCAACCCCAGGCTGGCACAGCCCTGCCAGCCCAGCAGCGCCAGCTGTGCCCATGCCCAGCCTGTCCCTGCTCTGAGTGCCACCTCCAGGTGCCACCTCCAGGGATGGGCACTGCAGAGCTCCCTGGGCGGTGCCAAGGCCTGAGCCCCCTTTCCACGGGGAAATTCCTGCTGCTGCCCCACCTCAACATCCTGAGGCCATCTCGTCCCCTCCTGTCCCCTGGCAGAACAGGTCCCCCCAGCTGTCCCCTCCTGGCAGGAGCTGGGCAGAGCCACAAGGTGCCCCCAGGCCCCTTTGTGCAGGCTGAGCCCCCTCCCAGCCCCTCAGGGTGGGGAGGGCATGGGGCAGATCCCCTGGGTGGATTGTCACGGCGTGTCGTGATAAAACCCTCCAGAGAACAGAGAGGGAGGCCAGGAACAGAGATGGTGCAGTACCCAGAGTCAATTGGAGAAACAAAATTAGAAACAATCTGTGTTTCAAAAATGTGGTCAACAGAATGCATCACCATGACAATTCTCGCTAGAAGCAACAAGAGAGGCTTGCTGGCACTGCTGAAGGAGGGCTGGTTCAGAGTGAAGATTCATCAAAATGCAATTTACAGCACCAAAAAAATATATCTGTAGTGGCATTTCATTGACTTTTATTCTTAAAATGTGAGAACCAGACTGGAGAAGCATTACCTTACACTGAATTCTGTGAAAATCCTGGTCCTGACGGAAAACCAGAGACATCTTTAGCGTGTTCCTTGGTGGTTGCATTCCAGACAAAGCTAAAATAAGGATCAAAGATTTATATCACAGATAGAAAATAAAATCAAATGAGATTTCAGATTAAGGCACACAGAGGTGGGCTTGAAATGATAAACATGGCTCTAAAAGGAAATGTAAAGAAAGGATTAAGAGACCCACGCACTGAACAGTAATTCCCTTTAAAGGTGCCACCATGTCCCAGCTGTGAGAGAAACACAACTGGATGTAGTTTAATGATGGATCTCTCAAAACATCCCATGCAGGGGCTGGACATCCCTCCCTGCCACGCTGGGTGAGGGTTCCCAGCCACAAAAATGGATTGGTTTCACCTGGGGCAGCTCTCCTGATGGATGAGGGCACCCAAAGGTGTTCTTTGCATCGTCATGGGGACAGGGCTCAGCTGCAGAGAGAGAAAAAGGGAGAAAAGGCTATCTGAGAGAGAGCCAAGGAGCCCAGAGGGGCTGGGCTGCCCTGGGTCCTGGCAGTGCCAAGGCCAGGCTGGGCATTGATGGGAGCTCCTGGGACAGGGAAGGAGTCCCTGCCATGCAGGGTGGGATGGATGAATTAAAGAGTTGAGCTATTCTGGGATTGTGTGATCACAAAAAGCCCAAGGAAATGTTTTGGTGACAAATGAAACGAAGAGCAGCTCTGGCTGGGGGTGGAGGTGGGATGGAAATCACGTCTCCACCTCTGGAGCTTCCCCCAGCAGCTCCCCTTCAGGGGTTACTATTTACTACATTTTAGGGAGTGCAGGCACTGAGGATAAATTTCCTCTCTTAAGCCCATAAATCTCTGCAGGTCTGACTGAACGCTCAGCATGGTATATGTGTGTGGCTGGCCTGACCTTGAGCTGGGGAAAACTTTGTTAAAAAACTTCTCCTTTTGGAAAAAACCCCACTGCAGGCTGACAAATCCTGCACAGCTGCCCATCAATTGCCACGAGTTGTCTTAATTTTTTAGTGCCTAACTAACATTTTTTTCTCATCAAAATAGTTGGTGTCAAATATTTCATTTTGAATGCTATGCTATGTTAAAAAATAGTAAATCACTTAGCAACTAAAATGAAATATCTAATGTGAGGTCAGATTGGTTACCTTGTTGATTCTGGGATGAAAAAACAACTTTTTATCATTTTTGCTTTTAACAAAGCTTTTTTTTTTTCTTTTTCCCCCCAGCAATTTCGAATTGCCAGAGAATAAAATAAATATATTATCCCCAGGTAGGTACTGTATAAGTAAAATATGGCAGAGCTGTAATAGAACACTGAAAAACTCCATTACATTGCTGTTCCTCTGTCAGAGGCAGGAGTGGCTGGAGCAGCACCTGTATATCTCAGTGATATCTAATTCCCAGGGAAAGGCTCCCAGCGCTGAGAGCACAGGCAGCTGCAGGCACGCAGGGCCATCAAACACTGCCAGCACCCGGGTTCTTCACAGGCCGGGACAGGGAACAGCAGAGAGACACGGCTGGGATATTCAGAATTCACGGTAGCACGAGCTCACCTCACTGCCAGTGCAACTCCTGATGGACCCAGGTCAGCTCTGATGGACCCAGGTCAGCTCTGCAGGACCCAGGTCAGCTCTGCAGGACCCAGCTCAGCTCTGATGGGACCCAGGTCAGCTCTGCAGGACCCAGGTCAGCTCTGATGGGACCCAGGTCAGTTCTGATGGACCCAGGTCAGTTCTGATGGACCCAGGTCAGCTCTGATGGACCCAGGTCAGCTCTGCAGGACCCAGGTCAGCTCTGATGGACCCAGGTCAGCTCTGCAGGACCCAGGTCAGCTCTGCAGGACCCAGGTCAGCTCTGATGGACCCAGGTCAGCTCTGCAGGACCCAGGTCAGCTCTGCAGGACCCAGATCAGCTCTGCAGGACCCAGGTCAGTTCTGATGGACCCAGGTCAGTTCTGATGGACCCAGGTCAGCTCTGATGGACCCAGGTCAGCTCTGCAGGACCCAGCTCAGCTCTGATGGACCCAGATCAGCTCTGCAGGACCCAGGTCAGCTCTGCAGGACCCAGGTCAGCTCTGATGGACCCAGCTCAGCTCTGATGGGACCCAGCTCAGCTCTGATGGGACCCAGCTCAGCTCTGCAGGACCCAGGTCAGCCCTGAGGGACCTAAATCAGACCTTCTGGACCCAGATCAGCTCTGATGGGACCCAAATCAGCTGTACTGGACCCATATCAGTTCTGACAGACCCAGACCAGTTCTGCAGGACCCAGATCAGCTCTGATAGACCCAATTCAGCTATGGTAGACCCAACTCAGCTCTGATAGACCCAGACCAGCTGTGATGAACCCAGGTCAACTCTGATGGACCCAAATCAGCTCAGATAGACCCAGACTGTTCTGCATGACCCAATTCAGCCCTGCTGGGTGCCATCCATGCCAAGCTGACCATTCCCATCCACCCCTCTCTCTCACAGGCAGGGCCACGCTGATAAAACACAGAGCTGGGACGTTTCCCGGCGCAGGGCTGTGCCCGCACTGACGTCACCCTGCCAGTGGTCCCAGTTGTCCCCGTGGGCCGGGCTGCCCAACACCTCCCCCGGGAGGGGAGCCCGGCCCGGTGAGTCACCCCGGTGCCACCAGCGAGGTGCCAAAGCGCCGCAGCTCAGGCACGGCGCAGGCACCGAGGGGGCACAGCTCCAGCCCCCCGCGCTATTTATGGCTGCAGGCACAGAAAAACACGCTCCTGCCACATTTTAAAATAAAATCTGTGCGAGCTTGGTGAAAAACACCAGATGACTGCGCACAGGGATGAGGGGATATTAATGCACACAGTGACACCTCCAGTTCTTGTGCTGCCTGCAGAGATGCCAGCCTGGCCCTTGGGCACCTGGCTCTGCCCTGGAACCACACTGGAAACACCAGGAGCATCCAAAAACCACGAGCAGGCCAAATTCTAGTCTGGCCTTGAAGCCAATCTGGCAAGGAGCACTGTGGGAAAGCAGGAACGCTGGGAAATTCTGAAATATTTTCCTTTTTTGGGCATTTATAAATCTACGAAAGGCTCGTTGATGTATCTGGAACAGCTTTGGCTTTCTAGTATTTATCTAAAGCAGTAATTGTTCCGAGCATTTTACAGGATGTTCAGCCCTCCAAGTGAAGCTGTACAGCAGCAATTATAAAATGCAAAGGGCAGCACTGCTCAAATGAGAGACCTCAGCCACAGAGAGGTTTCAGCTTCTCTAAACCTCATTTGTAAGCAGGGATAAAATGGAAGAGTAAATGGAGGAACCTGATAGCTTCATGTCAGAAAAGACATGAACCGTGACACAGCAGTGTCAGCCGAAGGAAAATGAGCTGTTAAAGCACCTGGAGTGGAACAACACACGCTTTCTGAAGTGGCAGATTAAAAAAACCCCTGATAATGGGTCACGAGTGATGAAATTTATGCCTTGTTTCTGCCGTGCACTGGGACTTCCACTTTCAGATCTGCAGTCAGAACAGATTAGATTGCCTCCAAATGAAAGTGTCAAGGTAAAACGCAGCAAGTGTAGCTCAACAGCTCTGAACAAACATTGGCAGCGAGGGAAACAAGAAAACAAAGCTCACTGTGCTTTTCAGCCCCTGCACCTGGAGAGCAAGGCTGTAACAGGGCAGCAGCAATGGGATAAAACCCAGGGCCTGCAGCAGCACTGGGGGGCAAGGACGCCTACAGTGCCCGTCAAAAGAAGTTAAATGAGATTCTTTGGAACTAAACCATGATTCAACTTTTCTAATATCACATACAACTAAAAATTGGAAAAAAGGTGAGGGGTTTTTAATTGACCTTCAGGAGGAAAACACCTCTGTGTGCCTGGTGGCCACGGTGGCTGCAGAGAACAGGCAGCTCCAGCCAGGCTGATTGCTGAGCAAACCACTCTCCAACCATTTCTCCCCTCCTGCTCCAAGCAGTGCCTCAGCACAATTTAACACAATCCACTAACTAATATAACTGCAAGGTATTTCTGTTTCTAGGGTGGGAAGGGCAAAGAGCTCAGGAGCATTTCTGCTGCGAGGCTCCGTGCCGTCTGTCTGGCACAGCACGTGTCCGGCACAGCCAGGGCGGCATTGCCACACAGCTGGGAGTGCTGCACTGCCTGCCAACATCCCCAGAGACAGGCTGTGGGGTCGAGAAGAACTCCTTTTCCTCCAAGGTATTTCTGTTTCTAGGGTGGGAAGGGCAAAGGAGAACTCAGGAGCATTTCTGCTGCGAGGCTCCGTGCCGTCTGTCTGGCACAGCACGTGTCCGGCACAGCCAGGGCGGCATTGCCACACAGCTGGCCTGCAGGTGGGAGCTGCACTGCCTGCAAACATCCCCAGAGACGCGCTGGGGGGACGAGAAGAACTCCTTTTCCCTGGCCCTGGCTGAGCTGTGGCAGACAAGCCCAGGTTGGGTTGGTGTCTCTGGAGCTCAAGGATGGAGCACAACGTGCTCGACCCCAAGCGATCCTCGTCCCCAAAGCTCAGTGCACCTTTTGGAACTCTTATCAATTGAAACAAGAGATCTTCCTTGGATCATAAACTCTGAGGGGAATCAGTAAATCCTGCTGTTTTACTGTGCTGACCTTTAGACCACCATCTGTCTTGTGGCTCTTCAGTTTATACAGAGAGAATACCAGGAGGTGCTGGTGCATCGAGCTGCTCCCTCCACAGCTCACACAGACCTCAAACCCTTCAGCACTGAGCTGGGAGTTTCATTTTTATTGAGTGGCTGCTTGAAGCAATGGATAAGAAGGGAAGAACACCCTGCTCATTTATAACCACTCTTAGTTAATGCCAGTGAGCAGGACTTTGTATTTGCTTACATCATCTGCTGCCAAAGTCCTATTTTATCTGTTAAGTCTATGTTTTGAAAAGTCCTTGGCATTTTAATTGGCTCAATATTTCAATTCTCTGTCAAAAACAACAGTTGCTGAAAAACACCACCTGATTTCTCCATGCATTCCTCTTTCCTCAGAGCCCCTAAATGCTGCTCTCCCTGGGCAGAAGTTTGCTGCGCACCAGCTGCAGTTCTCACCTCAGCCTCTCCCTCTGAGCAGCCTGGCAAGTCCAAACTCATCCCCACAGCATCGAGCAGGAGCACTCTGCCTGCACCTGGCTCACAGGGAGCATTCCAGACCCAGCTTTGCATTCCTGCTCCTCCACCAAAGAGCAACAAAGAAAGAGCCAGAGGAAAGGAAAAGCTGCAAGTGGCTCTGAGAGCTGGGAGGGAAGAGTTCTCGTGGCAGCTGCAGCTGGAAGCGTTACCTTTGGTGCCTGGTTGCTCCCTTCCTGCTGTCCATCTCTGCACAGCTCCAGTCTGGATATTGGCATGGTTCTTCCTTGGGATGGGGCTCTGGAGAGACCCCACAGGAGGTTGGGGTGGGAGAAACCCTCAGAGACATCAGTCCAGCCCTGCCCCAGCCCTGCCCAGGCCACCACTGCCCCAGTCCCTGAGTGCCACCTCCACAGGGCTTTAAGCCCCTGCAGGATGGGGGCTCTGCCCTGCCCTGCTGCAGAAGGGACCCGCAGGGACTGAGTCCAGCCCAGGCTCTGCGGGGCAGCCCCAAACCCACCCCACGCCTGAAGGTAGCATGGAAGCATCACATGGAGGCAGGAACTGCCTGACACCAGGGAAACGCTCGCCAGTGACAATGATTTCCATTTAATTTAGTGGAAGCAATGACAGCCCCATTTTCCCCTCAGCACTGCCCAGAGCTGCTCCAGACGTTGTTACCTGAGGGCTGGGATGAAGCCAAGAACCCACCCCCCAAAAAGGCAGCACCCTGCAAGCAGCACCCCTGTTCCCAGCTCCCAAGGACTCACACAGGTTCCCCATTTCTGCTGCATTTCAGCCATTTTGCATTATGCAACCCCCCCCTGTGCATTTCTGTTCTCTCCCAGCAACCCAGGCAGGTTGGAACTATCAGGATCTGCCAAAGCTTACCCACTTTCAGATGTCTCACAGAAAATGAGGGAGGCCAGAGGTGGTTTTTTATACCAGCAAATAACAGTTTGCTTGCTTCAGTGAGTGAGAGGTTAATGGCTCTGCATGAGAAAACAAGGATCACGGCCAGTTCTGAGCGAGACTCAGTTTGGAGCAGCTTGAAAACTGAAAAGAAGGTCAGCACGCCCAGCCAGGTTCCTCTGTGCTTTTGTTTTATTCAGCTTTGCAAATCAGAGCTCTCTTCATTGCCTCGGTCCCTGGTGGGAGAGCAGGAAAAATGAAGTTGCAAGGCTGAGCTGTTGTGTTATTATGTTCCCCATCTCATTATCCAAATTGCTGTGCCACGAGCAGATCCAGCCCAGGAGCCTCTCTTGATCTAGAGCCTGGGGACCAGCACTGTTCCAAGCCCTGGGGTGTGCACACGGGGCTGGGAGCGTTTGGAAATCTGTTTACAGCCTGTCCAGGGTAACTGGGGAGGATTTGTCTTGTGCCTTCGAGGTCACACACATCCAAAGGTGAAGGTTGCTGCAGCAGCTGCTTGAAAAGGATCAGGGAGGGAGAACAATCATTTGTGGGGATCAGGAAGGGGGGATCCCCAGGGAACTGTAAAGAACTAAGAAATAAAGCAGGTGATGCACCAAGAACGGGGTGAGTCAGGAGAGGAGAACCTGGGGAGGAAGTTAATGAAACTGGAACAAATTGCATCTTGAAAGAATTTCTAAATCTCCACAACTTCTCTTCCTTCCCTTCCCTTCTCTCACCTGTGGGCCCCAGCTGGGATGGGGTCAGGGCCCTGCCTGCCACCCCTGCTCTGGCAGGGGCAGACCTGGCCCAGCAGTGCCACTGGAGCTGGACACCGGGCTCTCCATGGATTTCCCGTGCAGGAATTTCAGGCACAGCATCTCAGCCCTCAGAGATGATTTCCTCCCCAGGGCAGAGAGGTCAGGGACAAAGAGGGGGGCAATTAAAGGAGATCATTCCATTAGTGCATGAGTAATGAAGGAAAACGGCAAGAGGAGCGGGAAGGCCATTAACCAAGGAAGTTGAGTGTTTAATAAGCTTTCCTTGCCTCAATCTTCGTGAAAAGGCTAACTGAGAGCAGATGGTCGGCACAATAATGCTGGAACAAAGAGGGAAGTTTATAATCCCCCACAAAGGCAACGGGGAGAGTGCCTGGCTAATTTAGATGTTTGCAAATTGGTTATGCTGATGAACTTTATCTTTGCATGCTAAAGGGCTGTGTGAATCCAGATCAGAGTTTTAACTGTTCTTGGGGAAGGCTGGAGAGGGAGAGAGGGGAAAGAGGAACCACATCTTTAGAATCAGCAGTGGTTGGGTGGGAAGGGACCTCAAAGCTCATCCTGTTCCCCTGCCATGGCAGGGACACCTCCCACTGTCCCAGGGTGTCCCAGCCCCAATTCCAACCTGGCCTTGGTATACAGGGGCACCACAGCTGCTCTGGGCACCTGTGCCAGGCCTGCCCACCCTCCCAGGAACAATTTCTTCCTTATCTCTAATGCAAACCTCCTTCTGCCACTTTGAAGTGCCCTTGCCCTGGCACTCCATCCCTTGTTAGCAATCTCTCTCCAGAAGGATGAAGGATATTGCTTTACCTCCCAGCTCACAAGACGTCCATTCCCAGAAAAAGAACCTTTAAATAAAAGTAAAAACCACCCAAGGTGTGGCAGCAGCATTGCTGGGCTGCAGCACCCCAGTGCATCTCCTCCCATGGGACACTGAAGGTTCAGAGCTTGGTTTCAGCTTCTGTGCCACCCTGGCCTGTGTGACAGGGACCAGAGGCTGCTCCAGAAACAGCCCTGCTGAAAATGAGGAGATGAATCAAATTACTGAGAGACCTACCTTGAACTGAGCATTATTAATTTCTTCATTAATGACTTGCATGACAGAGGAGGGGAGCGCTGCTGAAATTGGCTGCTGGCACTGCACAGGGACTGAGAGCACAGAAGAGCAAAGGACTGAAATCCAAAAAGGTCCTGGCATTGCAGAAATCACCTTCAAAGAACACCTGTTACTGAAGGGGGACAAAGCAGCCCCACACCTGGGCAGAAATGATCAGTGCTGGCATTCCAGGTGGGGAAGGCAGCTGAGGATGAGAGGCCACCACTCTGGGACAGCAGACAGAGCTGTGGCCATCAAAATATGGAAATTATCCTTCTGCTGGGCTCAGCCCCACCACGTCCTGCCTGGGAAATGCCATCTGCTTCACACACTCTGTGCTGTGAGGCTGGAAGGGACAGCAAGGGAACCAGGGGAGGGCAGGGGAGGAGGGCAGGGGGCTGCAAACCATCCCCAGTGGGTGAGGGAAAGTTGGGGAATGGAGCCTTGAACCAGACAGGGACTGAGCTCAGAAAGTGCAAAATACAGTCAAGGTGACAGCAGAGACCAACACTGAACTGCTGTCCCCCAGGCATGGCCTGAGGAGGAGGAGGGAGGGTAAATCCCAGTGAGACCCTGGCTGTGGGCAGAGCTGGGAGTGACCACAGGGCTGGGAGTGACCACAGGGCTGGGAGTGACCAATGGGGCTGGGAGTGACCAATGGGGCTGGGAGTGACCAACCAGGGCAGCTGGGAGTGACCAATGGGGCCGGGAGTGACCAATGGGGCCGGGAGTGACCAATGGGGCCGGGAGTGACCAACCAGGGCAGCTGGGAGTGACCAATGGGGCTGGGAGTGACCAATGGGGCTGGGAGTGACCAATGGGACCGGGAGTGACCAATGGGGCTGGGAGTGACCAACCAGGGCAGCTGGGAGTGACCAATGGGGCCGGGAGTGACCAACCCTGCTCTGGACACTGGGACCCTCCAGTGCCCACTCTGCCCAGCCAGGAGCAGACACTGACCCCCAACACCCTGCAGACCATCCACCAACATCATCTTGCAATGCGACATGAAAGATTCAGGAAGGTCAATTAAGCTGTCCATGGATATTTAATAACAGGGAAGATAAGAAAAATAACCAAATGAATGACTTGTTCTGAATTAGCCCTCCATTCCACCTGCAGTTCATTACTGACTCAGATTAATGAACGTTGGGAAGATATTACTCTCGTCTGAATTCTCAGACTTTGCTACCTGATCGCAATTTTTGAAATGAAAAATGCAGTATATCAATTCTGGATGAATTTTTAAGTAGAGTCAAACGCCAGATGCCCTCCAGCAGCAGAGCTGAGGTTTGAAGGGATCACGGTGTTCTCTCAGGCTGCCCAAGTTTGCTGCAATGGTTAATGCAGGGATTCCCTGGGGAACTGGAGCAGGGAATGCCTGCATTCCTCCAGAGCTCAGCTGGGCTGGGATAAACACTGAGAGCTGTGAAAAGACCCAAGCCTCCCCTCGGGGCTTTGTGGGCTCCTTTGATTCATTTTCACCTTCAGCAAAGGAATGTTTGCCAGGGAAAATGCTTTTGTACTTAGCAAAAATAAAACCTGTGACTCACCAGGGAAGCTGGGAGGGAAAGGTCACCAGGTGGCTTCTCCAGACATTTACTTCATCCTTGCAGGACCTGCGCTCCTTCACGTGATCACTCAGCTCTAGGCTTTAACAGACAGGACTTGGTGAGGGTGAGAATCTGGTGTTTCCTCAGGAGAGGCAGAGGGAGGTGACAAACAGCTCAGTGCCAGCTGATTTACCTCCCCTGCTCCTGGAGCTTTATCCTCCAAATAAACGATTTATTCCAATCGCTCAGCTGGGGAAATGGACTGGGACAGAAGTCCTGGGATGAGTAACAGGGGAGAAGTGGGGACATCCAGCCCAGGCCAGGCTGGGAGGGACAGCCCTGCACACAGGCTCAGCAGGGACAGCAGCAGCAGTTCCTGCATGGGAAGGGGCTCAGAGGGACAGCAGCAGCTCCTGATGCCCAGGCTCTCTCCTGCTTTCCCTTAGGACAGCCCTTTCCCCTAACCAACCCCGCTTGGCTGAGAGTTTCAGTATTTCATTATCTCGGAGCTTTCCCTCCCTCTGTCAAATCTCTGTGGTTTTCTCTGTGAAACCTCCTTGATTTTGCAGAGACCAAAATAGCTGCAGAACACTTAGCACCTCTGTGGGTACCTCAGGAGCCTGGCTCCCAGGGAAATCAGGCCAGAGAGGGGCTGGGGGTGATTTGGGGGAGCCACGGGCCAGGTCCCCAGGAGGAAGAGGAGGTGGAGCACATCTCACACCTCAGAGCCCCAAAAGGAAACGGGGACATTTCCCTGCAGTCACACGAGTTCACGCCGGGCCTGGGCAGGCACAGATTGCCCAAATGGGAAAATTGCATCCAAGATCCTTAATGGCTGGGACGAGGCAGATTGCTCTGCCCGCTCCTGCCCAGCCCTGCTCCAAGGAATTATCCCTGATAAATGATTTGTTTTCCTCCTGCTGCTGCTCAGGTGTCGCTGGAGCAGGAGAGTGGAGAATTACAGCCCGTGCTGCTGCTGCTGCTATTATTATTATTTGGCAGTAATTCCTCTAACTTTCTTCCCTGGAGGAAGACACAAGGAGCTGCTCTCCTGCTCCCAAGGTCATCCCACCAGAAAGTATTAGCTATTTCCTTCTATTAGTTTCAATTATCGCGCTGCAGAAAAGCAAATAATGGCAAATTTACACCATTTCACGGCCTGCCCCTAATGCAGGGCTGGAACACGGACCCCAAAGCAGAGCAGTCCCATGAAGTCTGCACGAATGCAGGAGGGGATGGGGGGTCCCTGCTGCCCCAGCCCCTCCACGCGCACACTTTGTGTTTACAAACTTTGAGAAGGCACCAAACCCCAGGGATCAGATGGCTTTGGGCAGGGGCTGCCCTCCGATAGTTCCCAGCTGGTTTTGCACCTGCCCTGCCCCAGCATCCCCACAGCTCCCACACTGCTCCTGCTGCCAGCATTGCTTGGTCTGCCTACAGCTAAATTGAGTTTCAGCTGCTCCCACAGTACGTCAGGGACCAGAACAGGTAAAGTTTGCAACACACCACCAATGGCAGTGGGAGCTGGAGGGGAATTTAAGGAAAAAAACATTTAGATTTTAGTTCTAGGCAAAAAGAGTGACTAAATAACAAGATTGATTTGCCAGCCCAGGAGGAAATGGAAAAGAGCCCAGACACTCAGCCAACTGACAATGCAGTGACAGAGGGAGAGGGAAACTTCAGAGGGAATGACCCTGAGCTGGAGCTGATGAGCTTCAATTCCCTTTTTTTTTTTTTAATTTTAATTTCCAGCCTGGTTTATTCTTGCCCTAATTGCTCAATGGGAAAGTGCAACCCTGAAAGTGTTCCTAAAGTGGTTTTTCCCAAACTGTTCCTCAAATTACCCACAGTCTAAGGCAAGCCATCGATATGAGTTATAGCTCTTGGTATTAAACTACCAAAACAAATTATTAACATATAAAAACTGATCTGATCTATTCAGAGGCGTTGCTGTGAAATATGGCCCTTAGCACAGTGCACCTATCTGGGATCATAAAACTTGTCAGAGGTACCCAAAGTTTATTGCCTTGGAAGATTCATGCAGCAACCCTGGAACGCTTGATTTAGGTCTGAGCAGCCGTTTGTAATTCTTGCAGGCATGCAAGCAGTTCAGATTTATTTAAATAGAGAAAAAATAATTTAAGAAGACAAAGCAGCCTTTTCTCCTAATCAGATGAGATAGAAATTATTTCAAGGCACTCTAAGGAACAAATTTGTCATTTTTCTTGCTCTAATTGTATACCACAATAAATCCTTCCGTGTGAATTCATTTCTTAAACTTAACAGTTATTTATTAACACAACAAAGCGTGTTCTCCCTGTGCCAGCCAGTGTGATCCAGCCCGGTGAAGTCATGACAATTGTTTGCTCACTGTCTGGGCACTGTGGGGCTGCTGAGCTGTCCCTGTGCCCCCCTGGCCCCAGCTCTCAGAGGAGTTGGTGCTTTCCCCACCCAGCTCCCAGAGCAGGGACTGCCTGGAGACTCTGAAAAACCCAATTCTCTCACTGCTGTAGCTCTGATTGAGATTTGCTGCATTACGGAGGAATTGGGAAATTTCTTAATGCAACAAACGTGAAACAGAGAAACAGCAGCAAACGGAGCAGGCCATAATACCAAAACCTCTGCCGATACAATTTCTGAGCAGCTTGGGCTGCAACCACTGCTTCCCCCTGACAGCCCCAGCTGGAACCACCTTCCATTCCCACAGCTTTGAACCAAATCTCAGGGAAACCAAGCTGGAAATTACTGTTTCTAGGATGCATCTCCCCCAAATACCCTGCTGCAGCTTTTCTTGCCTTCACACACACTCCCAGGGAAGAAAAGCCCTGGGTTCGTGCATGGTCTGTCCTGGAGCTCCTGCTCGCTCCTGCAGTGATTAAAAAGATTAACTTCAGTCGTCGGGAGTTGTAGAGAAAAGCACCGACGGCTCAACACTTAATTACAAAGGGAAACATAAAAACCTGGCAATTAACCTTTGTTTGAGCTCGCAGCAGAAAGGCAGAGCGTGTGCTGCCCTGTGCGCTCCACACTGAGGAGACCTGGGACACCTCCTGCCCTCCTCCCTGCCCCAGGGATTTTACTGCCAGGTAAAGGAACACACCAAACCTGGGACACCTCCTGCCCTCCGCCCTGCCCCAGGGATTTTACTGCCAGGTAAAGGAACACACCAAACCTGGGACACCTCCTGCCCTCCGCCCTGCCCCAGGGATTTTACTGCCAGGTAAAGGAACACTCACCAAACCTGGGACACCTCCTGCCCTCCTCCCTGCCCCAGGGTGGGCTTGGGATGCTGAGGAGTTTACTGCCAGATAAAGCAACGCTCACCAAACCTTGGACACCTCCCTGCCCCAGGGTGGGCTTGGGATGCTGAGGATTTTGTTGCCAGCAAATAAAGCAAAACCAAACCAGCCAGAGGCTAACAGAAACCCCATCTTTAACATGAGAACAACCCCTCCATTTGATCTGTTCACAGCATAGCCCCACCATGGAGGGAGGGACTGGGAGCACTGGGATGCTCCTGCAATGGGGCAGAGCCCAGCTCTGGATGCAGAGCCCATCTCCCCTTTCCACATCCCATCTCTGGATGCAGCTGCAAGCTCTGGATACAGCTCCAATGGATGCAGAGCCCATCTCTGGATGCAGCTCCAGTGGATGCAGAGCCCATCTCTGGATGCAGCTCCAGTGGATGCAGAGCCCATCCCTGGATGCAGCTCCAAGCTCTGGATACAGCTCCAGTGGATGCAGAGCCCATCTCTGGATGCAGCTCCAAGCTCTGGATGCAGAGCCCATCTCTGGATGCAGCTCCAGTGGATGCAGAGCCCATCTCTGGATGCAGCTGCAAGCTCTGGATACAGCTCCAATGGATGCAGAGCCCATCTCTGGATGCAGCTCCAGTGGATGCAGAGCCCATCTCTGGATGCAGCTCCAAGCTCCCCCTTCCCCATCCCAGCTGTCTCGGCTGAGGCAGGGTTTGAACACTTTGGTTTGCTCAGCTGCCCAAGAGGGGAAATCACCTCTTTTCCTGGAGCTGAGGGTGGAATTCACAGAATCACAGAGTGATTTATGTTGGAAAGGACCTCTGGGAGCCTGGGCTCGCAGGCAGGGAGGCAGAAACTCCATCAGAGCAGGGGGAGCTCACCTGGACTCGCTGCTGGAGCCCAGAGCAGAGCATCCCTCACTGCTGACACTGCCTGCAGCCACAGGTGATTCATTCCACTGCCACCCCAAGTGTAAATAGAAACGTGAGGGACCTCCCTGCATGCAGGGGCTGCTGTGAGAGCAGCACAAGGAGCAGCTTCCAGGAAGGCATCCGAGCTGTCAGCACCTCCCTGAGCCACAGAGCCCAGGGGCTGCAGAGGGCTGGCAGGGACAGCAGCCCTGGCACCAGCCTGGGCACCAGCACTGCACCAGGGTCTGGAGCTCGCTCAAACCTCTCATGCACAGAGAGTGGGAGGCAGCAGAAACCTCTTCATTTGTTTTTCTATAGCCTTCATGGCTTCAAAAATGTTTAAAATTACCAGGACTTCAAATTGTGGTGCAAAACCATCTTGCAGTGTTATCTTAGAGCTGTGAAATGGGATAGGCCAGCACAAAAGATATAAATTTAATATTATAGTATACAATATATTAAGTTTCTTCCAAGCCAAACCATCGTGGGGTTCTTTAGGCCACAGGAGTGGGGCTCCCTGGAGGATCCCACGGTTGTACAAGACCCTGCACCAACCAACAGCCAGGAAACGAATGAACAATAAACACAAACTTCTCTCTGAAGGAGGCAAAAAGAGCGAAATAAATCACAGCTTAAACCTACTGCTACTTCTGTTCACGCAGCACCAGCCCAGATTTCCCGCTGAGAATAAGGTCAGCCTGAAAGCAAAGATGTAAGAAATGCAAACCAGCAGTGGTTTTATCAGCTGCTTGCACTCTGCTGGCAGCACAGATGCACACACAGCCCCAGCCCCAGCCCTGGGCACTCCAGGCTGGCAGGGAGGGACAGCCCTGGGATCATTGACTGCAGGAATGCAATCCCAGCCCCAGAGCTGCCTCTGGTGCTCAGGGCGGGGAGATGGATGGCTCTGTCCCCAGCCCGCTCCTGGGGGACAGCAGCAGCCTGGCAAGCTGGTGAGCGTTAAGGATTTTTCTAAATGGCTGTCAAGGCACTTCCAGAGTGCAAGTAATGAAGTCATTCTCTCTATTTGTTTTGTGCTCAGCCTAAACAGGGATCAGCTCGAGCCTGAGATATGGAAAAGCCCCAGATTTGTTTAAATTCCCATTAGAACAAAACAGAACCAAACTGGGGGGACAGGAGGTGTTTAACCTGGAGAAGAGAGGCTCAGGAACCTCTCACAGGTTCTGGCAGGAGGGTGCAGCCAGGGGTCCATCAGTCCTTCCAGGGAACAAGAGGAAATGGCCTCATTTAGAGGTTTAGCTTGGAGATTGAGAACATTTCTGCACCTAAAGGGCTGCCCAGGGCCATGCAGGAGCCCCCATCTCTGGGGGCATGTAACAGACCTGTGGATGTGACACCTGGGACAGTGCAAGGTGTCCCTGCCATGGCAGGAGAGTGGGACTGGGTGGGATTTAGGGCCCCTTCGCCCAATATTACACAACAGCCCAGTGATCCCTCAGAAATAGGAAGGGTTTAATGCACCCACCATGGAAAGAACATTCTGGGTGCTTTTGGGGTGCCCAGCCCTGGAGGGAGGGCGATGCCACAGGGACATGCAGGGCTCTGGCTGGGCTGTGCCCAGCCCATGGCAGTGCCCCAGGAGAGGCTGCCCAGGCAGCAGCACTGCTGTGCCAGGCTCCAGGGGCTGCTGCAGGAGGATCAGGAGCTCTCAGTGCAATCCACTTGTAATGAGATACAGTCAGACTGCTCCCGAGCACAAAATCCATTTAGAGGATATTCCAGGGATTCTCAATGAAGTTACATTATCTCAAGTTAACATCCCTTTAAAAGCACATCATTCACCCTTAACCCTTGCAGTCTTTGGTGCTCTGAGGAAAGGTACAGCCTATTGGTGCCATTGAGAGTCAAACCAAGCCCCAGCCCCTCTGCACAGTCAGGTTTCAGTCAGTAGGGATTGCCTGCCACACCAGCACCCAGCAACTCCCAAAATAACCCTCAGTTATCTGACATGGGGTCAGGAGGGCAGCCTGGGTGCTGGGGAGCTCTGGGCTGGGGCTGGCTCCCCCTGCTGAGCTCAGGGTGTGCAGCCCAGGGCTCCCTCCCATGGGCTCTGGCCTCCATCGCCCACTGGGGCCCTGATGGGAACCCTTCTGCACGTTTGGTGCCTCCCTGGAAGGCAGGGAAAGGAGAGGAGACACTGCACATCCCAATGGGAACCCTTCTGCACGTTTGGTGCCTCCCTGGAAGGCAGGGAAAGGAGAGGAGACACTGCACATCCCAATGGGAACCCTTCTGCACGTTTGGTGTCTCCCTGGAAGGAGGGGAAAGGAGAGGAGACACTGCACATCCCAATGGGAACCCTTCTGCACGTTTGGTGCCTCTCTGGAAGGAGGGGAAAGGAGAGGAGACACTGCACATCCCAATGGGAACCCTTCTGCAGTGTTTGGTGTCTCCCTGGAAGGAGGGGAAAGGAGACACTGCACATCCCAGATAGGGAATATCTCTGAAAGGTCCCCTTCACATCCCAGATAGGGAATGTCTCTGGAAGGCAGGGAAAGGAGACATTTCACACCCCAGATAGGGAAAATCCCTGAAAGGAGGGAAAGAAGACACTCCACATCCCAATAGGAACCCCTCTGCAGTGTTTGGTGCCTCTCTGGAAGGCAGGGAAAGGAGGCACTGCACATCCCAGATAGGGAATATCCCTGATAGGAGGGAAAGGAGACACTGCACATCCCAGCCAGCAAATATCTCTGAAAGGTCCCCTTCACATCCCAGCCAGGGAATATCCCTGATAGGCAGGGAAAGAAGACACTCTGTACTCCAATGGGAACCCCTCTGCAGCATTGGGTGCCTCTCTGAAAGGAGGGAAAGGAGACACTGCACATCCCAGACAGGGAATGTCTCTGATAGGAGGGAAAGGAGACACTGCACATCCCAGCCAGGGAATGTCTCTGATAGGAGGGAAAAGAGACACTGCACATCCCAGACAGGGAATGTCTCTGATAGGAGGGAAAGGAGACACTGCACATCCCAGACAGGGAATGTCTCTGATAGGAGGGAAAGGAGACACTGCACATCCCAGATAGGGAATGTCTCTGATAGGAGGGAAAAGAGACACTGCACATCCCAGATAGGGAATGTCTCTGATAGGAGGGAAAGGAGACACTGCACATCCCAGACAGGGAATGTCTCTGATAGGAGGGAAAAGAGACACTGCACATCCCAGACAGGGAATGTCCCTGATAGGAGGGAAAGGAGACACTGCACATCCCAGATAGGGAATGTCTCTGATAGGAGGGAAAGGAGACACTGCACATCCCAGACAGGGAATGTCTCTGATAGGAGGGAAAGGAGACACTGCACATCCCAGCCAGGAATGTTGGTGCCTGAGCAGGAAGAGGAGTGGGACCCCAGCCCTGGGCATGGAGGGTTTGTGAGCACAGACTCAGGAGCATCCCTGGGCTGACCCAGCACACAAAGCTCCAGAACATCCTGCCTAATTTGGGTGTTGCAGGCTCTGGGCGGGCACAGGGCTCTGCTGGCTCTGGGGTGTGCCCTGTGGGTCTGGGGCTGCAGTGGGGGCACTGCTGAATTCAGCCCTGAGGAGGAGGAGAGCCACAAGCACAGCCAGCACAGCAGCAGCTCCAGACCTGCTCCAGACTGGGGAAACAGAGCCCAGCTCATTTCCTTGTTAAAGAAAAGGAACAAAACCCAGCTCTCCATATTCCACTACACAGAGAGAGACAGACACAAAATAAACAACTCCAGGAGCTTTGTGGCTCTTTTTCTGATCCATTCAAGGAGTATTAATTGACCCAGAATTTTGAAAATAATGTTGAAATGACTAGCAAAGTATTTACCATCCATCAGAGCTAATTCCCTGTGTGCAGCCATTCCAGGGCTCCCAGAATGATTGGCCTCACCTGCAGCAGATGCAATCACAGCCAAGGCTGAGCACACCAATGAGCAGCTCGTCATTTTCTACTCATCTGACCCTCCAACTTGGTAATTTTCTCTTTTATAACACTCTGTGAAGAGGAGGGAAGATGATGAGTAGGGTAAGGAAGAATAGGTAACAGGAGATAATAATAAAAGGAGTCAGAAAAGAGGTGATCCATAATTTACCATGGACAGCAGCACAAGGACTTCAGGCTTTACAGGGACAAAGCAGAACAGAACCTGCATCCTCAATATGGACATTTTCTTGCACCGTGGCTCCTTTCTCCTCACTTATTTCAGAATATATGTTTTAAGGATCTATTTCAGCCAAAGAAAAATATCTTCTCTCCTGTAGGTACCTGGTGTTCCTCAGGTGCAGTGGTGGTGTCCAGGCATGTGGTGCCACTGCAGGAGGGGCACTGGGGGAGGAACGGCAGAAATGAAAGTGCTCAGCAAGAGCCAGCCTGTCCCAATGCCCAGTTCTGCTGCACTCTGACATGGGTATGAAATCACAGCAGCAAAAGGTGTGGATGTCAGCTCCTCTGGCATCACCTTCAGAGCTCTACAGGTGAGGGTGGGAATTTACTTGAAATTGGTTTGTATATTTTAGTTTTTTAGTTTCTAAACATATATAATTTTGATGAGAAAATAAGTGCAGTGGGAAATATTTCACCTTTCTAAACACAGCATGGAACTGAAATTCAATATATTCTTTCTGTCTTACTCCCTAAACCTTCTTTCCTTACCTTTGCCATGAGCACGTGGCTGAAGCTAATTGCTCTTAACGAACACAGCTCTGATTACTGCTGGAATTCACACTGAACATCACCTCAGAGCTGCATCCAGCCTCTCCTTATCTTCAGGCAGCCACATCCACTCCTCGTGTCCCTTCCCGTGGTTCCCACACCCAAGGCATCCTCACGCCATGGCAGGAAGGAGGATTTGCCCCAGGCTCCCATTCCTAAAGGAGCTTTATTCCTGGTTTTGCCTGCCCTGACAGAAAACTGCTGGGGGTTGAGCACTTGAGGGTCTTATAAAAAAAATGGCTGAAATTTGGATTCCCATCAGAAATGCAGCTCTTCAAACAAATCCTTTTTTTAAAAAGCTACCACAGAAAGGTTTTCAGGCTGGCAGAGCAGGCTAGTCAATAATAAACTTCTAATAAAGTTCTAATAAACTTCTTGGAAGAACTTCCCAGCAGATCTCCCCACTGTGAGCCACACAGGGAGCTCCTGGCTGGCACATGGGCACCAGCAGCACCTCTGGAACCTTCAAAAAGCCCAGGGAAAGGCCATGAGAGGTGGAGGCAAGGAAATGTGAGCCTGAGGACACCTCCAGCAGCATTACCCGCACGGGAGCTGGCCGGGGAGAGTAAATAAATGTGAATATTGTGATTCCCAGCACTCACTGCCAGTCTCCAAGGACACCTAGCAGGGCCCTTCCTCCCTCTGAATAGCTGATCAGCAAATTAAAACCCTTTCATTAGCTCCTTTTGTTTGAGTGGAACAATCGTGCCCAGCTCCCAAGGACTGCAGCTGAGGAGCAGCATCCCAGAGGCACCACAGGTCACTCAGGGCTGCTGCAGCACCACAAGATCTTCAATTCCTGCCCAGCACATGAAATCCAGAGAGTTTTGTGCTGAATTGGTGTGAACTGGCTGGGAAAGGAGAGCTGAGAGAGGCTACTGACAAGAGAGGGAATGACAGGACAATGGGAATGGCTTCAACAATGGGAAAGGAGAGGGTTTAGGTCAGATATTAGGGGTGAATCCCTCCCTGTAGAGTGGGCAGCCCTGGCACAGGTGCCCAGAGCAGCTGTGGCTGCCCCTGCATCCCTGGCAGTGCCCAAGGCCAGGCTGGCCACTGGGGCTGGGGCACCTGGGACAGTGGAGGTGGAATGGGATGGGCTTTAAGGTCCTTCCAACCCAAACCATTCTGTGATTCTGCTGATCCCCACCCCAACCTGCCAAAGCACCCAGGGAATTTCTGTGGCACAAGAATGAGAGAGAGCCAGGCATTCACCTGCAGTATTTTGTAGATATTTAAACAGACTTGCAGGGAGGTGCACTTCCAAAATGTGAATTCACACTGCCTGGAGTTCTTGTTTCAGCTGTTACCTGTGCAGCTTCCAGCCTCAGTAAATTGTAACATACAGCTTTTCAATGAACTAAGCTAATAAATGCAGAGATGCCTCTCTGTTCCCTTGAAACACAAAAACTCTTCCACATGACTACAAGCTGAGGATGGAAAAAAAAAAAATCCCAACAAAGCATGAACCCAAACAGTTCCCAGAGAAAGGCAGCGTGCTCCTTTTTTACCACATGAAAAATTATCACAATCAAATCCCATTGTAAAATGCACTTCCGAGTTTGTTTCCCTGCCTTTATTACCTACACTGCTGGGATTTCTTTATTTTTCCTGAAGTAGGAGCGAGTATCTAAATGAGAGGCAAATTGATGATATACAGCTGGAAAAGGGCTATGAAAAAATAAGGGGCCAAAATTTATCTCCATTGTTCCACACCACGAAGCTCGTGTGTTATAAAGAGACGCGGTAACAGAATAAATCAGAATGGCAGCAATGATCATAATCCTGATTCTCTGTGCCCCAGCCTGCAAATTAGGAGTCGGGGCCTTGCTTTGCTTGGGATGGAGCAGAGGGGGAGAGCAAATGATGGGCATGATCCTGGGATGGGCAGGAGGGGAAAGCAGAGAATGGGAGACAGGATGGGGGAAAGAGGCACCAGGAGCTGGAGCTGGCATTGCCCAGGGCAGGGAGGAGCTGCAGCCATCCGGGCACGAGAGGTTCCCAGAGTGATGCTGGAAATGAGTTACAGGGATTTTTTAGTATTTTCTGGAGGTGTTTTTCAGGAGGAACCAGCACTGCTGGGGCCGGGTTTATAAAATGTGTTACCTGCACAGCACCTGCCCAGTGCTTTCTGTCCCAGCAGCTTCACCTCAGGGGAGCTTTGCCTCTTCTGGACAGAGGATGCAGAGGTGGGAGCTGCAATGAGACCTCCTTTAATACCCAATAAAGCCTCCTCTAACACCCACTGAAACCTCCACTGTTAAATTTCCAGTGTGACCTCCTTTAATATCCACTAAAACCTCTTCAAATATTCAATGAAACTTCCTGTAACACCCACTGAAACCTCCTTAAATATCCACTGAAACTTCCTTTGATATCCAATGAAACCTCCTTTAATATACAGTGTGACGTCCTTTAATATCCCATGGAACCTCTTCAAATAACCAATGAAATCTCCTTAAGTATGCAATGAAACCTCCTTTCACATCCAATGGAAACTCCTTTAATATCCACTGAAACTTCCTTAGATATCCAGTGAAAATTTCTTAAATGTGTAATGAAACCTCCTTAAATATACACTGAAATCTCCTTTAACATCCAATGAAACTTCCTCAAATATCCACTGAAATCCCCTTTAACACCCATGAAACCTCCTCTGAGTTCCCCTCTACCATCCCTCCCACCCCAAGCTCTGATTCCAGGATTCTCTGTGCTGCTCTCCTCTGCTCACCACACATTTGACCTCAGGGCAGAAGTGACTGTGGAAAACAGGCCTAGGAAGAGAGAACATTTATTTTCTGGCATGAATATAATCATGATAATACAGTAAAATCTGGCTCAGAAGCTGAGGGCTTATGTATTTCACATTCTGTGTATGAAATATTTAAATTCATGGAAATGTTTACTTAGATACTTATATTTCATGGGCTATAAAACAATAATAACCAACTCCAAATTAGTCATTTCCTTTCAGATAATAAAGTCACAATGAGAAAAAATTTGTAGCTTCCAGTTGTTCCAACCAGTGTTTGAAACAACATGAAAATCTCTTCAGCAGTCATTACAGCCTAATTGCTTTGGAAAGCTGCAAGAGAATTACCACAGCTTTTTGCTGCTGCTTGTTTTGCTAAAGGAAAGTTAATTTTATTCCCAATTATTAACTATTTCCATCTCCCTATTCCTACAAAGCAGAGAAGTGAATTGGGAATTTCTGTTCAATGTTATAGAATCATTAAGGCTGGAAAAGACTTCAAAATCCCCAAGTCCATCTTTGATTATCAAATTCTATCAAAAATTAAATCCCACAGCTCATTTCTCCTGACCCTTCTGGAGAGCAGCTCAGAGCTGCCAGGATTGCTGCCTTGCCAGTGAATATTTTGTATTTTGTGGTACCCCAACATCCACGTGCAGCTCTGCAGTCCCAGCTTGGTGTGAAGCTCATGAATGATGCATTCCTTCTGCAAACACACAAGGAAGCTCCATGAGTAATGGGATTTTATCAATATGTATTGGCATCATTATTTGGTATTTAAAACCATCACGTTTCAGCTAATTAAGAGGATATTTCATTTCCATTATTTGGGGGAAGCTCAGATTCCTGTCTGACGCTGAAGCACTCAGGATGCCAGGTGGGATTTTCCTGGCGCTTTTAAGAAGGTTTTTAAAGAAAAGCAAACACAAACACTGGGGTGGAAGATAAAAACCTGATGTCCAGGCCTGGGGCTGTCCCTGTCCTGTTCCCCCCTGGCAGAACGCCCTGGGCATTCCCAGCCCAGCAGGGCAGGCACACCCCAGCCCTGCCTCCCCTGCCCCTGGGGCTCCTCTTTGTCACACACACGTTTTATGGAAAATCCTTTCCTTAGGATTTCTCCTCCTGAGAAGCTGAGAGGCCTCAGGAACAAAATGCAAACAATGGTTATCTGCTGCTGTGGGATGCAACAGGTGGGTCTGGGATTGGTCTCGTGGGGTTGTTTCTAATTAATGGCCAATCACAGTTAGCTGGCTCAGACTCTCTGGTGAGTCACAAGATTTTATTATCATTCCATTCCTTTCTATTCCTTCCACAAGATTTTATTATCATTCTGTTTTTTTCTATTCCTTTCAAGCCTTCTGATGAAATCCTGTTGTCATCATATCACAAAATCCCCATACCTTCTCAGTGATTTCTCATGGCCAGCTCCTCACAGCACTGACTCCTTCTTCTTCACAGTACAGCCAACAAACTCCAGCTCTCTTCACAGCACAGCCAGCTAACTCCAACTCTTTCTCACCCACCTAACCCCCTCTTTTGTACACTCATCTTCTTATTGGGCACAGCTGTGGCCTGTTAAGGGCAGGCCTGTTCCTAATCTTTGGTGATTAGTACATCTGCAACTGCTCAGGGGTGAAACTACCTTCCACACTATCTTTATTTTCTTATATTCTATCCCTCCACAAAATCCTTTCTTCTATTCTTTTAGTATAGCTTTAATATAATGTATATCATAAAATAATAACTCAGCCTTCTGAAACATGGAGTCAACATTCTTGTCTCTTCCCTCATCCAGGGACCCCTGTGAACACCACCGCACTTCCTCCTCCCCAAGAGCCGCAATTCCTGCAGCTCCTCAAACAATAGAAAGGAAATTGTTAGAATCCCAGAATGGTTTGGGTTGGAGGGGCCCTAAATCCCACCCAGTGCCACCCCTGCCATGGCAAGGACACCTCCCACTGTCCCAGGGTGTCCCAATGGACCTGGCCTTGGGCACTGCCAGGGATCCAGGGGCAGCCACAGCTGCTCTGGGCACCTGTGCCAGGGCTGCCCACCCTGCCAGGGAACAATTCCATCCTTATGAACCCCCCTGGGATGGAGGGTGCAGACCCCAAAAGCCAAACCTGCTCCTGCTCATTGCACACCCAGCTGGCAGATAAAACACCCCCAAACCATCCCCATGGCCAGGATGCCTCGGTGGTGCACAGATCTCACCATAACAAAGAAAATATCCCTGACTGGGTTTTCATTTCCCCATGCCCAGAATGCCTCTGTGATGCACAGATCTCACCACAGCAAAGAAAATATCCCTGACGGATTTTCATTTGTGTTTGGGCATCATTAGAAGCATTAACTATCCCACAGCACCCTAAGAACCCTAAAGAGGTGATGTTCCCGTGCTGCTCCCTCTTCCACAAAGTAAAACACCCCCCAAGTCACGGAATTTCAGAGAAATCTGCTCAGTATTTAGCCAACATCCTGGTTCTCCAGGAGCTCACAGCAGCAGCCAGCACCTCAGTCAGTATGATTCATTGGATCAATAATTCTAAGGTCTTGTACCTAAAAGGTTGAAAAATGTGATCTAACCTGGCAGAAGAGAAATGATTGTAATGTTCAGCAAAACAGTTAATGAGGCTTGGAAAAAGCAGAGTTTGAGGGGAGAGAAATATGTCCAGGTTTAACCTTGCCCAGAGCTCCAGCAGAACGTTCTCTCCTCAAGGTTAATTCTGCAGCCTCACTGACACCTTCAGTTTTTCAATATTTCCACTCTTTTGCTGGCTGGCCTCTCCCTTTCCCCATTTCCATGCTCTGGAGCACCTGGTCTCTTTTCCAGCTCCCAATATCCCTCATCATTTCTCACCGAATGCTTCATTTCAGCAGCTCAGTTACATAAAGGCACAGAAATGGTTTTTTCCTTCTCCCCTACCTGCAAGTTTTGTTTTAAAGTCCTTTTTTTCTCCCATCTGTTACCATCCAACCTCAAATTTTAAAAAATCCCTTCCCAGATCCCTTTTGCACTCTTGGACTCCCCTCAGATAAGAAAATGCCACCTTGTGCTCCAGTATTTGTGCTCAAAGCAAAACAAATAACAGCGACACTGGGAGCCAGGGCTGGTGGTATTATTTTAGCATTTCATTATTCCAAGGAAAACAGACACTGGCGACTCCAATTTCCTGCTCCTTAGCGGCATTTCCCACAAACCACCCCAATCTGGGATGCGTTCCCCACACTCTGTGCCTCTCCCATCCCGGATCCCCACACTCTGTGCCTTTCCCATCCCAGTTCCCCACACTCTGTGCCTCTCCCAGCCCAGTTGCCCACACTCTGTGCCTTTCCCATCCCAGTTCCCCACACTCTGTGCCTCTCCCAGCCCAGTTCCCCACACTCTGTGCCTCTCCCATCCCAGTTCCCCACACTCTGTGCCTCTCCCAGCCCAGTTCCCCACACTCTGTGCCTCTCCCAGCCCAGTTCCCCACACTCTGTGCCTCTCCCATCCCGGATCCCCACACTCTGTGCCTCTCCCATCCCGGATCCCCACACTCTGTGCCTTTCCCAGCCCAGTTCCCCACACTCTGTGCCTCTCCCAGCCCAGTTCCCCACACTCTGTGCCTTTCCCATCCCAGTTCCCCACACTCTGTGCCTTTCCCATCCCAGTTCCCCACACTCTGTGCCTTTCCCATCCCAGTTCCCCACACTCTGTGCCTTTCCCATCCCAGTTCCCCACCCCTCTGTGCCTCTCCCAGCCCAGTTTCTCCCCGGTTCCCCGTGCCAGGAGCTGAGCCCAGGCAATGCTGGGCAGCAGGGAGCGTTCAGGGTCTGTCAGGCTGCATTAGCTGCAATCCCTCCCTGCTCCCATCCCTCCCTCTGCACAGCATCCTGCCCACGGTGGAGACAATTACATGTTTCTGATCTCATTTCTATAATTCACTTCCCTATCTAATCAACAATTATCCCTAATGAACTTTCCAGTGCTCATTCAAACTCGGCAGCTTCTCCTTCCTCGAGCGAGGCAGAGGGAGAGCCCGGTGCCTCCTGGCAGATCGTGCTTTATATGGAGCGATTTCTGAATAATCACACTGGAGTTTTAAAGCTGTTTAACAGCCAGAGCAAATGGCAGGCAAAGGAACTGAAGTGAGGAGTATGACCTATGAAAACGATGCAAATTCATTGGGAAAAATCCGTTATTAGGGAAAGGTCTCCTGGTCACAGCTCCATAAATCACCCTCCATAAATCACAGCATGACTGGAGAAGCAAATAGTTGTATAATTCTGTATCCCTGCAGCCCTCTGAGTGGCAATAATGGTGGAAGCAAAAGGAAATATTTGTGTCCTGCTTGAATGTGCATGAAAATGTGGAATAGGTTATGAATTACCTGGTATTTGGGGTCTCTCAGGGAAATAACTCAGAGACTGCTTTGCATGGGCACCTGACTTAACTGAGAGCCCAAATGCTGAGGTCAAAGTATTCCTGCTGCTGTGCCCTTATCACAGACCCCAAATCCCAATGCTCCCAATCCCAATGCTCCCCAATCCCCAGTTCCACTGTTCCCAAATCACACTGCTCCCCAATATCCCACTGATCCCCAATCCCACTACCCCAAATCCCACTGCTCCCCAATATCCCACTGATCCCCAATCCCACTACCCCGAATCCCACTGCTCCCCAATATCCCAATACTCCTAAATCCCAGTGCTCCCCAATCCCACTGATCCCCAATATCTCAATGCTCCCCAATATCCCAATGCTCCTAAATCCCAGTGCTCCCCAATCCCACTGATCCCCAATATCTCAATGCTCCCCAGTCCCAGTGGTCCCAAATCCCACTGCTCCCCAGTCCCCAATCCCACTGCCCCCCAAATCCTACTGCCCTCCAATATCCCACTGCTCTGCAATCACCAATCCCACTGCTCCCCAATATCCCACTGCTCCCAGGGACATCAGAGGGGGAGGCAGCATCTCCTGGGCACTCCCTGCTGAGCAGGTCAGGACAGCCCCAAACATTCCCAAGTTTTGGTCGATTTTCAGGCAAGAACAAGTTGCAATTATTTCATCTACAACAGGGGTTTTCTTTTTTTTTTTTTTTTTCTTTCCTTTTTTGGGGAAAAAAATAAAAATAAAAGCAGAACTGAGCAATTTCAGAAGAATTCTGAGTTGTTTTGCTTTCCCAGGTACAATTGCCCTCCTGGAAACACAATAAATGCATTGTGATGGAGCTACTGCCAATTGTAACACATCCAAAAGGCACTGCAAATATTAAAACACGGTGTAGGAACAGGGGCAGAGGTGTAAAGCACTCCTTGTATGCACTCATTTTCCAGCACATGAACTCGCAGTGCTGGCCACGTCAGGACAGCTCAGGCCTGTGAATTATCTGATCAATAGCAAACAAGAATGGAGGCATTTTCAGTTCAGTATTTTCAGTTTGCTGGCAGAAAAGTCAAGGAACAGAGAAATAATCACGGCAGCAGTGATTCAGTCAGAGGCAGCTGGGGGAGGTGGCACCAGGACAAATGTCAAGCACCCAGACAAATGGCCCTGCAGAAGGGAGAGAGCAGGAGTTATCAGAGTGCCTTTGGAAAGGCTCTGGGGTCACCCTCCTCCTCCTCCTCCTGAGGAGCTCTTGGTGCAAGAGAAAAATTACTCATGGAAGCAAAACCATGTGAGGCTGCAGCATTTGTCAAATTCATGGTCCCAGTTCTTAAGCCACGGTCACGTCGACCTTCCTGTCACTTTTACTGGGAAACAAAGAAAGGAAAAACCACAGAGCTCTGGAGCAGGCAAAGGAGCTGCTCTGCAAATGCCCATGCCTGCAAATTCCTCTTTGCTTAGCAAAAAGATTTTTCTTGCTCCGAGTTTCAATTAATGAAAAGACAAATCTGTTCTAAGTGGCAGGGCCGAGGCAGCGCCTCCCGTGACAGAAACCGTTCATTCTGTGTGAGGACACACCAGAGCGGGCTGTGGGCTGTGCAGGGCCAGGCACTGGGTGTAGAACACCCTGTCCCCGCTGAGCAGAGGTGGATGGGGAGAGCAGCTGCACTGGCACCTCCAGAGCAGCCCTGAACAGGGCTGGGGGCTGCCTGGAGGCTGTGCCTGCTGCCCATGCCAGGGGAGAGCCCAGCCCAGCCCAGCCCAGCACAGCACAGCACGTGGATGGGGAAAGACAAACCTCATTGTCTGCAAGAGCTGTGAGAAACCTCTTGTGGGGAACTGGCTGGGGTGAGGGACAGGGACAAGGGCAGGAACAGGGACAAGGGGCAGAAAAGCCCGGGGTTAATCAGGCAATTGTCCAAATTTGCCCCCCGACAGCCCTGCCTGGTGTGGGGGCACCACCACAATGTCCCTACAGCTCCTTCTGGAATGAAGGCTGGAATGATCCTTTACAGACCCCTCTGGATGGAATGGTCTGTTGCAGACATGCTTTATGGAAAATCCTTTCCTTAGGATTTCTCCTCCCGAGAAGCTGGGAGGCCTCAGGAACAAAATGCAAACAATGGTTATCTGCTGCTGTGGGATGCAACAGGTGCATCTGGGATTGGTCTCATGTGGTTGTTTCTAATTAATGGCCAATCACACCCAGCTGGCTCGGACAGAGAGCCGAGCCACAAACCTTTGTTATCATTCTTTCCTTTTCTATTCTTAGCCAGCCTTCTGATGAAATCTTTCTTCTATTCTTTTAGTATAGTTTTAATGTAATATATATCATAAAATAATCAATCAGCCTTCTGAAACATGGAGTCAGATCCTCGTCTCTTCCCTCATCCAAGAACCCCTGTGAACACGGTCACAATGGTCCCTACAGCCCCCTCTGGGCTGCAATGATCCTCACAAACCCTCTGGAAGGAATGATCCCTGTTCCCTAACCCTGCAGGGTCTCTCTGAGCCCTCCCAGGATGCAGGACTCCAGGTATTTCAGAAATTGTCATTGTTAGATCCCTGCCCAGGGTCAGCTGTTTGTTTCTGTGGAGTTCAGGTACTTCCCTCTTCAGAGTTATCAGAGAGGATTTATTTAAGCTGCAGAAATCCCTGTGGACAAGAAATCCCAAATGCATCAGGCATCAGGATGTGGGAAGCTGTCACTCAGATTTACTGGCTGAATGCTTCCCAAGTGCTTTACAGCCAGGCTCCCTCAAAGCATTTGGGTGTGACACACAGCAACAGAACAGATCCCATCCTTTACCCAGGAGTGTCTGTTTGCCCCCTCACTTCACAGTTTTCTTAGCTGAATTAAGCAGTGCTGCTCGACTCAGTGCTTGCTTTGTGCACTGAAAGATACCACAAAAAACCACTGGAAAAGAGAAAAGTGGAATGATGTTCCCAATCACTCCCAGGGGGCTGCTCCCCATCTGCCTCTCTCAGGGCAAATCCTGCTCTGATCAAACCTGCTCTCAGGTGTGAGAGACTCCCTTATCAGAGCTCCATTCCCCACAAACATTCTCACTGCCTCCCATAACAAAAGGAAAGATCTTTTGTTCCCGAGCAGTGCTGGGCCCTGCAGGGGCTCTGCTCAGCCCTTTCCTAAATGGTGAGTGGGGAAAAGTTGGAATCCAGTCCTGGGAAGTGTTCCCAGTGCAGGCAATGGGATTCTGCTTGAGTGAGGCCTGAAGAGTTCAGCTAATTGTCAGTAGTTTTCTCCTTTCTTGTCCAGCGTGATGAAAATGCTGGAGCAGCAATCAGCCTGCTGGGAAATTACACAGTGAGGAGAAAATGGGAGATTTCCCTGTGGGTCAGGGCTGCTTTCAGGGCAGCTGCAGCCTTGCACACATTTAAAAGGGAGCTTTCTCAAATTTCTGCTCACTTGCCAGGCTGCCATCAGCCAGCACCTGCTGGATTTGCTCCCAGAGCCCGGGGATGTGATGGGATCTCATCAGCCCTGGGATGTGATGGGATCTCCTCAGCCCTGGGGATGTGATGGGATCTCACCAGCCCTGGGATGTGATGGGATCTCCTCAGCCCTGGGATCTCACCAGCCCTGGGATGTGATGGGATCTCACCAGCCCTGGGGTGTGATGGGATCTCCTCAGCCCTGGGATCTCACCAGCCCTGGGATGTGATGGGATCTCACCAGCCCTGGGGTGTGATGGGATCTCCTCAGCCCTGGGATCTCACCAGCCCTGGGATGTGATGGGATCTCACCAGCCCTCGGATCTCACAGCCCTGGGATGTGATGGGATCTCACAGCCCTGGGATGTGATGGGATCTCACCAGCCCGGGGATGTGATGGGATCTCACCAGCCTTGGGGTGTGATGGGATCTCACAGCCCTGGGATGTGACGGGATCTCACAGCCCTGGGATGTGACGGGATCTCACAGCCCTGGGATGTGATGGGATCTCACAGCCCTGGGATGTGATGGGATCTCACAGCCCTGGGGTGTGATGGGATCTCACAGCCCTGGGATGTGACGGGATCTCACCAGCCCTGGGATCTCACCAGCCCTGGGATGTGATGGGATCTCACAGCCCTGGGATCTCACAGCCCTGGGATGTGATGGGATCTCCTCAGCCCTGGGATGTGACGGGATCTCACCAGCCCTGGGATGTGATGGGATCTCACAGCCCTGGGATGTGATGGGATCTCATCTGCCCTGGGGTGTGATGGGATCTCACAGCCCTGGGATCTCACAGCCCTGGGGTGTGATGGGATCTCACAGCCCTAGGATGTGATGGGATCTCATCAGCCCTGGGGATGTGATGGGATCTCACAGCCCTGGGATGTGATGGGATCTCACCAGCCCTGGGATGTGATGGGATCTCACCAGCCCTGGGATCTCATCAGCCCTGGGATGTGATGGGATCTCATCAGCCCTGGGATGTGATGGCTCTCAGAGCCCCAAAACGCCCTCACCTGCCTGATGCTCCGCTCTGGGACTCAGCCCCAGCAGTGCTGGAACTGCACCACACCCCAAAAATCCCAAAATCAGTGATTTCCCCTCCCCTTCCAGTGCCACAGCCCCTGGAGATTTTCTGTGCAGTTTTGTCTTACCTGCTGCTTGGTCCAGGTGGAGAAAACAGTCTCACCTCTCCTGCTCACAGCCATCTCTGCTGCTACCCAAGGGACAGACAGATGGACAGAAAGCCCAGGAGGGCTCAGCAGAGCTGCACAGAGCAGGATCCCAGGTGCTCTGGGAACTCTGGGGTCTCCATCCCCAGGACACAGCTGGGTTTGTCACCAGCCCCGTGGCTCTGGAGTCACTGCTGCTGCTGCTCTGCCCTGGGGCAACTGCAGAAACAAACGGATCCCTAAAAAAACTGATCCATAAAAGACGTCTTTTATGGAAAATACTTGGCTTAAGATTTTTCCTCCTGAGAAACTGAGAGGCCTCAGTCTGGAGTCAGCCTGGAGTCAGCCCGGAATCAGCCTGGAGTCAGTCTGGAATTAGCTTGGAATTAGCCCAGAATTAGCCAGCAATCAGTCTGGAATTAGCCTGGAATCAGCCCAGAATCAGCCCGGAATTACCCTGGGATCAGCCTGGAATTAGCCCAGAATTAGCCAGCAATCAGTCTGGAATCAGCCCAGAATTACCCTGGGATCAGCCTGGGATCAGCCCAGAATCAGCCCAGAATTACCCTGGGATCAGCCCAGAATTAGCCCGAAATTACCCTGGGATCAGCCCAGAATCAGCCCGGAATTACCCTGGAATCAGCCCAGAATTACCCTGGGATCAGCCCAGAATCAGCCTGGGATCAGCCTGGCGCTGCCCATGCTGCAGGGTGGCCCTGGCAGCTCTCACAGCTCCCCCACCCCACAGACTCAGCCCATTAATTTAATTGCACACCAGGACATTCCAAGTGCTGTGGGCTGATTAATTAACAGCCCTGGGATGCTGCTGCTGCTCCTTAAGCAAGCACACTGGGAATTCATTCATTCGGGTGCCTCGTTATGTGGGCACAGCCACGGGGGCACTCGGGGTGGCCTGGCACAGCGATGGCACCAGGGTGGCGCTCACAGGTGGGAACAGCACCCAGGCAGGGGCTGGCAAAGGCTGGGCAGCTCTGGTGGCTCCAGTTCACTACCCCAGGGACATGGACAAAGGCTTGGAGGGACAGGGCACAGGGAATGGCTCCAGGCCCTGGCACAGGTGCCCACAGCAGCTGGGGCTGCCCCTGGATCCCTGGCAGTGCCCAAGGCCAGGCTGGGCACTGGGGCTGGAGCACCTGGGACAGTGGGAGGGGTCCCTGCCATGGCAGGGGTGGGAGGGGGTCTCTTAATGTCCCTCCCCAGCCCACCCAGGGACTCTGTGATAAAACAGATTTCAGTGAGCTTTCCCCATCACCTGCACTTGCTCTTCCCCACTGACACCAATGCCATAAAATCTTTCATAATTATTGAATTACAGGGTCAGACCAGCTGGATGCTGGCTGTGCTGGGAGCAGAACAAAACCCTGTGGGGTCTGGGGGGTTTCTCTCATCCCCTGTCCATTTCCTGAGGTGCAGCTTTGCCCTGTCCTCATCACTAACATCACCCCAGCCCTGCTCTGCCCTGGAGCTGAGCTAATGCACACACTGCTGGGCTTTCCACGTGCACAGATACTTATATATTTATGTATTTAGGCATTCATATATTTTATATATTTATAAAGTTGTGTTGTATGTTTATATATTTATATAAAGTATATATATATATAAACTATTATATTATATATTATATGTGTCTATAATATGTATATTATATTATATTATATTATATTATATTATATTATATTATATTATATTATATTATATTATATTATGATAGTTTATATAGATATAAATATATCTATAAACTATCTATCTATATATTGTATATTTATATATTTCTGATTATATAGATCTAATATACATTTATTATCTTATATAAATATTATATTATTATATTTATATTTATATAGTTTTAATATATTTTATATACCTAAATATTTATATATTTTTATAAAAGCAGCACAATAAAGCCTGCGTTTCTGGGGCTCCCTGTGCTGTGGCTCAGCCTCCCCCAAACACCAACCCTGCACAGGAGGGCACCCCAACCCTGCCCAGGAGGGCACACCACACCTGCACACCAACCCTGCACACCTGCCCAGGAGGGCACACCACACCTGCACACCAACCCTGCACACGGGAGGCAGCAGCCCAGGCCCACAGGGCACGGAGATAAAACCCCAATAAAAGCAGCCAGGAGCGCTGGCAAAGCTCAGCTGCCAGCTCTGATCCTTTCTGTTCTCCTGCATGTGCAATCAGCTTCTCCTTCCAGTTGAACATGGGTAACTCACTGAGTAAATCCCCACGCTGTCCTCTGGGAATAATGACTGTGCTGCAGCATCCCCAGCCGCCAAACCCCTCAGCGCAGAACCCAGCTCCCCAGAGCAGCCCCAGGCAACGAAATCCAATGTATTCCCTTCCCCACCCTGCAATGGCTTTGGGAGCACACCATTTTTCTTTTTGAAGGATTTCCCCTCTGCTGACAAGTAAATAAATGTGTAACTTTCCGCTCCTTTTAGCGCCCAAAAGAAAAGGAAGGAAGAGAAAGGAAGGGGGAAAGGACCTGCAACAGGTTTGCTGAATATTGGTTATTCATTTTCTGGAGCTCAACAGGGACACTTTATAAACTAATCCAGCTTTACACGGCGCAGTGCTGCCTTCACTTCTGTGTTATTGGATAATTTGTCAGTTCTGGCACTTTGGCAAGTAATCAAGTAAGGAACAACTACCAGAAGCAGAAGGAAATTATTGAATCTGGTTCCTCTTCTTCCTCCTTCTTGTATTCTAAACATAAGCTGATTTTAAACAAAACAGTCGTGGCAGAAACAAAACAACCTTTAGGATTTATGAAAGACACGGCACTAAAATAAGCTGCTTGTGTTTGAGGGGGTTTGGATTTTGCTTTTCCCCCCTCCTTGCTGCCCAGATAGATCACTTTCCATTAAATGCTGTGAGCTGAACATGGAAAATCTCGCTCCCTGCCCAGGTAAAGCTTCACTTTGCATGACTGGTAGCTGGGAGGGGAAGGAACATCGCAGTGACTGGGGCTCAGCTCTGAGCAGGGCAGGGCTGCAGCTGCTGCCAGGGATTCTCCTGAGCCCAGAGCTAAAAGCACATTTCAATTAACCCCTGTACCTGCCCTGCCTCTCTGCAGCTCCATTGATGGGACACGGGGAGACACTTCCAGGGCAGAGCTGCTGGTGGCTGCTCCAGGGAATCCCATCCTCCAGAAAGGCCTGAGAGCTTCAGAGCATCCCAGGGCACTGGGAGCTTCTGCTGCACCCGGCGCTTCCTGAGCCCATCCCAATTCTGCACGTGCACCAGAGGGGAGAACAAAGAGCCCTGCAGGAAGCACTGGGCACTAATTAGCTACAGAGTCATCCACGGTCCCTGCCACAGCCCCTGGATTTGTGCTGGAAATGAAGGGGTCACTCGTGGGCTGCAGACCTTTCAAATGATCCTGACAGATTAGGGACTGGCTGCACGAGACCAAGAAACCATCAAACAGCAAAAGTTCCTGCATCAGGTGCTGGTTTCATGCCTCACCTGCAACTCCCCGTGTCGCCACCAACAAAAAAACCCCAGAAAATCAGAAAATCCAGAACAGGGACTTTGGATGTGGAATTCTCTTACTGCAGGTCCTCAGAAGGAAAGAAATCACCATCCCAAATGAATGGGATGGACAAAGAAACACAGATGTGTTTCCACCTCTGCACTGGGAGAGTAAAAAATGAGCACATCTCACACTGACCCCAGATTTCCCTCTGTGCCCAGGACATGGGGAGGGACAACTTTATGAACAAGAAGCTCAACAGGAAAAAAAGGCTTTGCAAGCCAGACTGCAGAGCGTGTTACCCTAAAACCCATGTGGGATACCACCTTAGGATGTGGGCAGTGACTGTGGTGGTGCTGGGCTGCACCTGGGCATCTCAGAGGTCTTTTCCCACCTGAATTATTCCATCACTCTGCTCCTTTCCAGCACTGGGAAAGGCATCAGTGCCCCACAGGCATGAATGGAGCAGCAAGGGCAAGGACGGGGGGATCTGTGACCTGCATCCATCCATCCATCCATCCATCCCTGCATCTGTCCATCCATCCATCCATCCATCCATCCATCCGTCCATCCGTCCGTCCGTCCGTCCATCCATCCCCATAGCTCCCCACACCACTCCTTGTTGCACTTTGCTCAGGCAATTCTGCCTTTTACTGTTCTCCTGTATGACAATGATCCCACCTCTGCCACTAATTAAAACCCTCCTTTGTCTGGCAGTCCATTTGAATAATTGGATAATGGGTCTGATTAAAGCATTTCTGAGAGCAGCACCCCAAGTGCATAAAGCACAGCAGCTGTGTCCAGCCTGCACAAACACCTGGGCCAGGCCTGCCTGGGCATTGAAGGCTCCAGCCCAGGCCCTGGGGCTGTGCAGGGCCAGTCCCACACCCAGCTCCAGTTTTAGGGCATCATCTCCCCAGGCTGGCACCTGTGCCCGAGCCAGCTCCTCAGAGCTGTGCCCAGGAGCGCCAAGGTGACCCTGAGCCATGGGGAAGTGAAAATGGAGTTGGATCATTGCTGCCAGAAACCTGACTCTGCTCTGACAATTCAGTAATAGAATTGTGCAGGGATGATGACAGCATTTCTTGTGTTCCCAGGGTAGGGAAAGTGTGCTGGGGAGAGTGCAGCTACTGCAGCAAGGCAGAAATTGCCACTTCTTATCTAAACCTTCCAAAAACATCTTATAATCCCCTAGTCTGTTATCATTTCAATTTTTACATTTATTTTAGTTTGACTAGAATGCTAAAAAACACCAAAAAACCACAAACTTCCAAATATCCTACTGGGATAATTTTCATAGCCAGACAAGAGAGAGGAAACGTTGCCTGAGCCTCTCTGACAAGCCTGAGCATCCACAATAAGCAAACTGTCAAAATACCAGCAGAGCCCGCCAGTTTGGGGAGAACCAGGCTCTCCCAGTCCCCTTGGGGAGAAATTCCTGTGGAAAACCCTGCAGAGCCAGTCCCACACCCTGGGCACCAAAATTCTCCATCAGGGCGTGGTTACCTGCAGGGCAGAGGGTCCCAGCTCAGCCTCCTCAGTCCCAGGGTGTGTGGAGGTGACAGAGCTGTCCCCACCTCCCTGTCCCACCCTGCACTCCAGGCTCCTTCCAGCCCCATTCCCATTTCCCTCTCCCCACCCTGCCATTCCAGGCTCCTTCCAGCCCCATTCCCATTTTCCCCGTTCCCACCCTGCCATTCCAGGCTCCTTCCAGCCCCATTCCCATTTCCCTCTCCCCACCCTGCCATTCCAGGCTCCTTCCAGCCCCATTCCCATTTTCCCCGTTCCCACCCTGCCATTCCAGGCTCCTTCCAGCCCCATTCCCATTTTCCCCGTTCCCACCCTGCCATTCCAGGCTCCTTCCAGCCCCATTCCCATTTTCCCTGTTCCCACCCTGCCATTCCAGGCTCCTTCCAGCCCCATTCCCACCCTGCCATTCCAGGCTCCTTCCAGCCCCATTCCCATTTTCCCCATTCCCATTTTCCCCATTCCAGGCTCCTTCCAGCCCCATTCCCATTTTCCCATTCCCACCCTGCCATTCCAGGCTCCTTCCAGCCCCATTCCCATTTTCCCTCTGGAGCTCCACGGGGTTTGTGCCTGGGGAAACACAGAATTGGCACCAGTTTTAATTCAGCCAAAGGCTCCAATCCAGGCCAGGGCAGCCCAGCGTGCCCTGGAGCTCCTGGCCAGGCTGTGCCCCCTAAAGCTGCCCATGAAGCTGCAGACCAGCTGTGGTAATGGCAACAAAATGCTTTAATTTTAAATCGTGGAAGAAGGGTAGAAAAAAGGGAGGATTTCCAGCACTGCAGCAATAACAACAGGCTATTCTAATGAAGGTAATTTGAATATGGAATTCAGGACAGAAAGTACTCCTGGCACTGTCCTGCTGGGGCTGGGCTGCAGTGGGGCAAGAGCAATGAGATATTGAGACCTTCTCAGGTGTGAGGACAGAGCAAAACTCAGCAAATCATTACCAAGCCCAAGCAGAGTCACCTCAACTTCAAGGCAGCACTGGTGCCACCAACACCAAACTTCAATCCCTCTCCTAAAAAAAACCCGAGCACAAATGCTATCCCTCAAACTTTTAATAGAGCAGGAGAAGAAAGTGGACTTTGCTGTCCTTGTGTCACCACCTTTGTGAGAGCTGACAAGTGCCTGAGGGAAAGATCTGGGCTCCTCTGTTCTTCCCTCCTCTTTCATCCTTACTTCTTTTTCTTTTTTCTATTTTTTTTTTTTTTTTAATTTTTGTTCTGCGTCTCCTGCCTTTGTGGCAGGCACAGGCTGCTCCTGCTGGAGCCTTCAGCAGTGCCCTGAGCACCCAGGCAGGGCAGCGAGGCCACCCGAGCCCAGCCCAGGGATGGAGAACACCCAGAGCCCTCCCTGGCCCCTCCAGCCCCCGTTTGTTCAGCCACCCCTGCCCAGGTGATTTCCTCTGCTCAGAGAGAACCTCAGAGCCCTGATTAGTGCCAGTCCTACACCAAGGCAGCTCCTGCTGCAAATCCTACAGCAAGGATGCTGCTGAAGTGAATTCCCTACAGCCTGCAAGAATCTCACCTGTTTCCTATTCTTTTCCCATATTTATAAACTTTTACAGATATTTTCCAGCAGAGCAGCTGCAGCCACGGCCACCCCCACCCCCAAAAAGCAGCAGCCATTTCCTGGCAGTGCCCCTCTGTTAGCTGTGGTTACTCTGGGAAAGCACATGGGGAGAGCAGCTGTGGCTCTGCAAAGCCATTTCGTGGTGGCTGCAGGAGCCCACAAGGGTTTTACAGCCTCCCACTCGGCCTCACCCCGCTCGTTCCAGCCCATCAATCTGCTCCCAGCTTCCTCAGGAGCCCCTGGTTCCTCTGCTGCAAGGGGCCCAAGGCAGAGCTTTGGCTCCCCTGGGCTGGGCCTCGGGAGGGGCAGGGATGTCTGTCTGTCTGTCCTTCCTGCAGCAGGGATGCTCGGGGAGGAGGGACGGAAAAGGGACAAACATCTGGAGTGGAAAGGGACAAACATCTGGGGTGGGAAAGGACAAACATCAGGGGTGGGGAAGGACAAACACCAGGGGTGGAAAGGGACAAACATCTGGGGTGGGAAAGGACAAACATCTGGGGTGGGAAAGGACAAACATCTGGGGTGGAAAGGGACAAACATCTGGGGTGGGAAAGGACAAACATCAGGTGTGGAGAAGGACAAACACCAGGGGTGGAAAGGGACAAACACCAGGGGTGGAAAGGGACAAACATCTGGGGTGGAAAGGGACAAACATCTGGGGTGGGAAAGGACAAACATCTGGGATGGGAAAGGACAAACATCTGGGGTGGGAAAGGACAAACATCTGGGGTGGAAAGGGACAAACATCTGGGGTGGGAAAGGGACAAACAGCTGGGGTGGGAAAGGGACAAACAGCTGGGGTGGGAAAGGAAAAACATCTGGGGTGGAAAGGGACAAACACCAGGGGTGGGAAAGGACAAACATCTGGAGTGGAAAGGGACAAACATCTGGGGTGGGAAAGGGACAAACATCTGGAGTGGAAAGGGACAAACATCTGGGGTGGAAAGGGACAAACATCTGGAGTGGGAAAGGACAAACATCTGGAGTGGGAAAGGACAAACATCCTTCCCCCACAAACAAACAGCCCTGAGAGCCCTCGGGCAGGAGTTCAGCAGCAGGATAAATGGGTGCATGTCTTTTATCTCTCTTTGCTCGCTGGAGTTTCACTTCAATGCAAAATAAACCCAAACAAAACAATGGTGTATGAGCACAATTTAAATGTGTTAAGTTGGAAGAGTGGAATACTCAAATTCCTTCACTTTGTTTGACGCTACAGCAGTGACAACTGTAACCCAATAAAGTTAATTCATAGCTCGAGCTGTGCACTATCCTACCCTTAAAAATCTCAGTAAACCAAAAAACCCAAAGTTGTTTGTGCATGTAAAAACTATCCATTAACATCAATATTTTAACAAACATAAACGTAACCTTGATCTTAAAACTTTGATTCCAGTTGCAGCTCCAGCTCTGTAACCATAGAAATAATCCAATCCCCTCCTACTAAAGCGTTGTTTGTCCTTGATTGTTGTTTTTCTTAATTGAAATACTTGAGCCACTTGGAAGCAAATTGCATTGCAGCACAATATATTGCAGAAAGTTGCCTCATTTTGTAACCTGCTGGTACACCATGTCCTACATTCCCCAGTTTTCTGGGAAGATCCTTAAAGGCATCTTTAATTTTTAACAACTCCCTGGATATGTGAAAAGGAAGGAAAGGTAGGTCATCATTTTGGGCATCCCTTTTTTGGCAGAGCTCTTTGAACTCCTCAGCTCTGGTGGGGTATGAAGGGTCCCTGAGAGCTGCACTCTCATCTCAGCAGCTGTCAGAGCAGCCAGGCTGGTCCAGGGGGGCAAGGAGGTGTTTGAGCATTTTCCTGGGGACAGTGACCTGTGACACCTGTCCATCCTGGGGACAATAAACTGTGACACCTGTCCATTGTGGTGGCAGTGTACTGTGATACCTGTTTGTCCTGGGGACAGTGACCTGTGACACCTGTCCGTCCTGGGGACAATAAACTGTGACTCTGCAGCCGTCTGTGCAGGGCTGCCCACAGCTCCAGCTCCCCAGAACCCTCCTGCTGCTGGGAGCTGCTCAGTTCTGCCTTCAGAGGCTCTGGGCTTTCCCACAGCTCCATCCCAGCTCTGGCTTTCCCAGCTCAATCCCATTTCCCAGGGCAGAAACTCCTCTGAGGAGAGGATTCCCTGTCCCAGGTGCCTCTCCTGGGCTGGACCACGAGTGTGATCCTTTCCTGGGGTGTAGAGGATCTGCTCTGGCTGTGTGCAACTCCAGAGCAAACCCACAGCCTGAGGTGATGATGTGCAGCACAGACAGACAGACAGCTGGGAGGCTGTGTAGGACAGACAGACAGACAGCTGGGAGGTGTTCCCTGTTCCAAACACATCCCCAATTCCCAGGAACTGAGGGGCCTGGGGCAAACCCAGCCATGGCAGGGCAGGAACAGGGAAACCAAAGGAGAGCCCTGCCAGCATGAACCACACCTGAGATCCAAACCCCACCTCAGCCCCAAAGCACACCTGAAATCCAAACCCATCTCAGAGATCCAAACCCCACCTGAGCTCCTCGGCAGCTGCTCCACCTCTCCACCCACCCCAGCTCCCCACCTGGGCTGCAGAATTTGGCGTCAATGGCTTGAGCATGCTGACATTTCAGCAGCACGGAATGGGCCGCACCCTCAGCCCCTCCTGAGCAATGCACCTGACACCAGCTGGGAGAAGAACACGACGCTTTCAGAGGGAAATGGTTGTTGAAATTCATAGCAGATGTGACATTTTCTGGTTTTCTCTCTACAAGGGTGAAAATCTCCTGGCCATACACAAAACAAAGCAGCCTTTCCCTGCTCTTCCTGAGGTAATGAAAATCTCTTTATTCTCTTCTCTTTTTCCTCTGATTAAAGCCCACTATAAAAAGACTTCTTAGTGTGCACCACTAAATTCAAAATGAGAGCAACAAATAGGTAAAATTTTTATACACATTGAAATA
Organism: Ammospiza caudacuta; assembly: GCF_027887145.1. Classification (NCBI taxonomy): domain Eukaryota; kingdom Metazoa; phylum Chordata; class Aves; order Passeriformes; family Passerellidae; genus Ammospiza; species Ammospiza caudacuta. The sequence continues at coordinate 21,586,171 of NC_080604.1, read as the reverse complement.
TTTAAAATAATTTAAATACAGTGAGTCTGAAACTCAACATTTAACAAGCTTTTCATGTATTTAACAAGCAATGAGGGGAGTTTTATATCAAAGTAACCATTTCCAGCAGAGGAATCTCCAGCTGTTGAATGAGAAGTGTCTCAGCAAGACTTGTTTGAATATTCAAAGTGATCTGCAGAAGATCCCAGTATCACTAGAGATGATACATGAATATCAGTGGATAATATGAGGTAATTACAGGGATTATCCCACCTCTGGGACAAAATAAAAGGGAATTTCAAGCACTCTTTAATCTCCCTGGGACAGGATGAACCTGATGATAACCATATTTTGTTCAAAAGAATTACTTGTACTAATTAAAGATGAAGGTGGCAGTTCAGAATCTATCCCTGACTGTCATTTCAGGTGTCACATCAATCTATTCCACTGAGAAAATAACAATCCGAGCGCTCCCTCAGTCCCAGCAAGCCAATCTGTGCTATCAAACCACTTTGCTGCTGCTGCTGGGAGTTTTCTTTGAGGCACTCTGGTGAGTGAGCATTGCCAGCCCCAGTGAGCAGAGGCAAATGGGTTTGCAAGGTGAGCACGCACCTGGGCAGGGGCTGCGTGTGCCCTGGAGGGTCAGGGCAGCTCCAGGATTGCCGTGGATGTGCAGGAGCCAGCCTGGCAAGGAGCAGGAGGTGCCCCAAATATCCCAGCTGTGCAGGGGGAAAGGTGCAGGGCTCTCACCTGGGGCTCTCCTGGCAATTCCTGCAGGACCACAGCATGGAGATGGGTGAGGAAACCTCAGGACACTTCTGTAGGTGCTTGAAATCCCAGGGACCTTTCCTGGCAGCTCCTAAAACAAACCCAGCCCAAGGAAACCCCAAAGGAGGAGCAGCTGCTGGAGCTGTTACCAATCCGTTCCCTCTTGAGTAACTCCAATCTAAATCATTTTTCCATGGGCCAAATTCCCCGTTTTGAGCCTCCATTTAAAGGAGCAGCAAGAGATTTGGCCCTTTTTTTTTGGGTCTGATTCCATCACATCACATCACATTTCAAGAGCTCCAAGGCCAGGTTGGATGGGGCTTGGGACAGTGGGAGGTGTCCCTGCCATGGCAGAGGTGGCACTGGATGGTCCTTAATGCCCCTTTCTACCCAAACCAGCCTGGAATTGGGGGATTCTATCTGTAAAGTTTGAAAGAAACTACCAAATAAGCCCCAAATCCATTTACACTGGATTAAAACAGTTCTTTTTGTTAGCACAGACAGCTGGAATAAATATGGACAGCCACAGAAGTTGTGTGGGACAGAAAAACCTGGTTCTTATTTGAGTGAAATAATAATAATAATGGATTTGATTACCAGTAGTGTATGAGCAATCCTTTTCCCTCCTCGAGTTCCCTGCCTCATGTAAAAATGATTAAAAGTATGATTTACTAGGCAGTCTGTGGATTTAACTACCATTACCAAATGGCAGCCATGGTTTATGAGCAGTTAAAATGCAAATATTTGTTATCCCATCTCACTGCTGGGCTCAGTTTTGCTGCACAGAGTCATCATTAAGCTGCAGTACAATGTTTGTATATCTTAGTTAGCAAAAACCCCAAAATAACAAAAACCAAACACCAACCCCTCATTTATTCAACTTTCCTACATTTATATTCATGTTTGAATTTAAAATTCACTTTCCATGAATATTCTTCATTACCTGTCTCCACAAAGGTTCTGCCTGATAAATTAATTGGCTTTGAAGAAAACAAATTCAAAGAAAGAGAAAAAGCAAATTCCGCTCTGGGTTTTCCTTTCCCCCGCTCCCACCCCTGAGGCCCCTCACCTCTGACAGGGATATTTTATATTTTATACCTTCCAGTCTGCCTGGGGATGTGCTGATTTCCTGAGGTGGAGAGGGAAAACATCCTGAGGAGCTGAACACCAGAATAGGGCAATTAAATGATTTTATGTCCTAATTCTGACACAATAACACAACAGTTATCAGCCAACATGATCTTTAAAGCTGCTTGATCCTTAAAGCTGCTTGTAAAGCTTTTATTGAGCAGAATAAATCACCCCAAACCCAGCCACTCCTTGTGCAGGCATTGGGAGCATCCGTGGGATCAATCAGCAACAATTTTATCCATAACCCTGAGCAGACGTTCCCAATTTTTGGCTTAAAAAAACGAACTCCTAGAAGAGAGTTCAAATGTTTCTTGTGAATTAGGGCAAGCTGCAGCTCCAGAGGTGCAGGAGAGGATTCCCTGGGAGAGGGGCAGGGTTCCCTGGCACAGAAGCTCAGCTCTGCCAGGGCAGGGGGCACAGAGGGCAGGGCACGTCCTAGGAGTGCCAAAATATGGCTGGGACCTGTCCTAGGAGTGCCAAAATATGGCTGGGACACTTCCTAGGAGTGCCAAAATATGGCTGGGACACTTCCTAGGAATGCCAAAATATGGCTGGGACCTGTCCTAGGAGTGCCAAAATATGGCTGGGACACTTCCTAGGAATGCCAAAATATGGCTGGGACACGTCCTAGGAGTGCCAAAATATGGCTGGGACACATCCTAGGAGTGCCAAAATACGGCCAGTCTCTTCTCATTTGGCTCTAAATATTCCCACTTCCTAGGAATGCCAAAATATGGCCAATCTCTTCTCATTTGGCTCTAAACATCCCCAGCTTTGGCAGGAATATATTTCAGTCCCAAAACCATGTGTCACGCCAATCCCAGCCAGAAAGGCAAGACATGAAATCCTCCATTCCATCACCTCTAATGCACATAAATGTTATCATTCTGACCTTGGCACACCCTGTGTGTACAGGAGCATCCACCACAGCCAGCCCAAAGCATAACCCATCACATCCCACTAGTGCAGACTGCTTCCAGGGTAAAAACTGTGCCATCATAAAATGTGCATTCAAAATCCAGAGGGGGGAAAAGAGGAAATGAAAATATTTATCAGGTAACCCAAGTGCGCAACATTTGCACAATAAACTGCATGCCTTGTTGTTCCAAAGACAGCTCATCTCTCACCTCCACATCTGAGCTACCCTGCCCTTAAAAGCACCCGCTAGTCTTGCCCTTGGGGGGTGAGAGGATACTGTTCCTTTTCCACTCAGTATTTTTAAAATAATAGGGGCTCCCCACACCCCCAGCAAGCTGGGACAGTGAGATTTTTCCAGGGAAACTCCTGGGATGGCAGCGGCTCCAGCAGAGTCCCTGGGTGCCCCCAGGACAGGAAATATTCCTGTCCCAGCACCTGGAGCTGTGTCTGCAGGAGCCCAGTTAAATCAGAACATTGAACCAGGGAAGGGAACGGGGCACAGATGTTCCAAAGCACTTCTGGAGGGAACAACACTTGTCAGGGGCTGGCAGAAATGGAACAAAACCCCTCTGAGGGCTGAAAGGCAGGAAAAGCAAACGGGAGAAGGAGGAGCAGGGTTCCTGTCCCTGCTCCTTGTGAGAGCTGCCTGGCATGGGCAGGACGGGGCTGGCACGGGCAGCTGGCAGAGGCTGCAGCCTGTGGGAATGGGACAAAATGTCCTTTGTCTCCTCAGAAAGGAAAGAAGCCCAGAAATTTCTCTCCTTGATTAGGCCTGGGGGACTTCACCTCAAACTTAAGGATAGCTCATTGGACAGGAGCCAAAACGTCCTGCCTGGGCAATTCACTACAAAAAGAAGTGAACAAAGAAACAAATTGCCTTTTTAAGGTGTTTTACCAAAAGCAAGGACCTCTAGCACTTAGCTCAGTTTTTCTGTTTGTTATTTTGCCTTTTATTAAACCCTTTTTGTTTCCAACACTGCACCAGAAGCCATCCTGCTGATTTTATGCCTCCAAGGGTAGCTGAGCTACCTCAGGTGTGTTATAGACCTCTGAGAGCTTGTGAGACCTAACTCAAAAAAACTGCTGTATCAGCAGCCTCCTGTGGGCATCAGCTCTGTCCCCACACTGTTAAATATGAATTAAACCTTTCTGGGGCTGGGATGGAGCTTTTGGGATCCCACTTCCCAAACAGCTCCTCTCCACGTGCTCAGGGGCAAACCCACAGTGACAAATGGGGACGGACAAAGGGACACTCCTCAGGGGGACAGAAATCCTCTGTGCAGCCTCTGCTGCCCTGGAAAACACCACAAAAACCACAATTTAACCCACACACAGAACCTGAGTTGAAGTTCATATGCAGAAAACTTCTGCATGACTAACATCTCTTAGATTCCATAACTTCATAACAAATTCCATACTCAGTAACATACCTTAGGTTCCATGGATGTTATCAGCAGGTGGAAATATCTGCTTGTGCAGAGCTGCCATGGCTTTGACACTATTTTCCTTTGGGAGACTCCCCAAAACCTAAAAGGAAGTGAGGTAATTACAGTACTGAAGGCAGACCCCATCCCTTATTTATTACATCTCTGCCTATGATGGAAACACTTGGAGGTTTTAATTAATTCCACTTAACGTTTAGACATGCTAGATGTCTATAAACAGGAGGATGGGTGTTTAACGAGGTGCTAATTGGGTTTATTAATAAGTTCGGTGCCTGGGTGGAACTCAGCCCAGGCTGGACCTTGCTGCAGGTGCCAGCCATGAGCTGCCCCAGAACTGGGACATTCCCTCCTGAGCCTGCCTGCCCAGCAAAGGGGTTTGCAGCAAGAATTCACAATGCAGCAGTGTTTTTAGGGTTAAATATCTGATCATTTGTGCCTAAGGTGGGATGGGAGGAGGGGGGAAGGAAAGGCCACAGATCTGGGGCTGTTGGTTTGCAAACAGATGAAAGGCCTTTAAATCCTATTTCTGCAGGGGTTGGTAGCCAACATTGCAGCTGCTTGGAGCTCTGCCTGGAATGGATATTTCTTAATGAATCTTTTAAGCAAAAGCTCTGAAAGACTCAAAATTCATCTGGAGTGCAGTGAATTGGGAGTTTTATCTAAAGCCTATCAAAGACTCCCAGCACAGGCACAGTAAGTGGCACATTTAGTTCAGATTATTTATTTCCCCCTACACTAAACACCGTTTCCAGAAGCAAAGAACTATTAGATCACTCTGTTCTTTCAAGGGATATTTCACCTGCGTTTACTAACTTAAACACATTATTGTATTGCACAGGATCCCTGGGTTTGGTAAGTGCTGCTCTTTATTGTACTAATTTCCTTTATTCCCTGTGGGAATGGCTTTAATTTGATGAGCAGATGCAACAGGGCTTGGAAATTAATGAAGGACACAGACCCAGAAAGGGGCCCCAAAACTTTCCTTAGTGCATGGCAAGGCAGGGGGATATTATCACCTCAGAAAATAAAATAGTCGAGGTAATTTTCTTCCCATTCTTCCTTTCACTTGTTATTTAGCTTAACATGGCTAAAGGTCCAGTGAGACCGAGGAAAACTCACTGGCTGCCAGTTTGCCAGGAGCATTAAGAACCATCCACTTCTGGAATGAATCCTCCCTTCCTTCTTTAATAATTAACTTCTGGCGATCAAATACACCTCTCAGTCTGGTCTAGAAAGGGGAAAAAAAAAAAAAAAAAGGAATGAGAAGGAGAAAAGGAAAGGAAACAAGGCACTGGGCACTTTTCCATAAAAGAAGAGCTGACACTGACAGGATTTGGTTGTAACTGGGATCAGACAAGGCAGAGCTGGACCATCAGACAAGGGAACAGCTCCCTGCAAACAGACTCACCTTGGCTCCCTGCTCCAAGACATTCAGCCATGGCATGAAAGCCAAGGGAAAGTTTGGAAAATTCAGTCAAAGAGGACATTGCCCATTTTCTGTGGCAAATTTGTCCATGAAGAATGGGGGAAACTGGATGGACACAAGGGCTGAGGGCTTTAAAGGGCTCCTACAAAAAGCAAATTAGGAATTCCAGGATTTTTGGGTTGGAAGGACCTTAAATCCCCCCCAGTGCCACCCCTGCCATGGCAGGGACCCCTCCCACTGTCCCAGGTGCTCCAGCTCCAGTGTCCAGCCTGGCCTTGGGCACTGCCAGGGATCCAGGGCAGCCACAGCTGCTCTGGGCACCTGTGCCAGGGCTGCCCACCCTGCCAGGGAAGGATTTATCCCCAGTATCCAAACCTCTCTAACTGAAGTTCCCAGAACTAAATACACACATAAACCTGGCTGCATGGAGTGGTTGCAAAGCCTTGTGTCTTCAATGGACGCTTCAGTGTCTGGTCAACACCAAACAAAATGAGAACTGAAATCAAACTGCCACAGGAATAAAATTCAATTGAAAGTTTTGGTTTACCTGTTTTGGGGTAAATGGAAAATCGACATCCCAATTTCCAGTGACCATCACAGCAATGCAGTTTAAATCCCATCTACACTTCCCCTGTACCTCCAAAGTCACACTGAGGGATCTGAAATAGTCTGTAGTAACTTCACCTGCAAGAGAGAGAGACAGGTGGTGGCAGAATTAAATATTAGAGGTAACAGAGCCCTGATAATGGTGAGAAGAGAGTGATACAGATGGCAAAAGCAGTGTCAGTAAATCACCTGAGCTTCACAGAGTAACTCACTGGAGATGCAGCAGGGCCAGTGACAAGATATTTGAATTAAAAGGGAACGGCACTGAGTGCTGTAACACGCCGAGTGTTCATCTCCATTTAACTGCAAATACTCATCCAGAGGGGCTGGGGTAACCCAGCCACTGTCCCACTGCTGGACAGCCACAGCCATCAGGGCTGCTCAGAAGTCTCTCATGGACAAACTGGTGCCCAGGACTGGTGCCCTGGGCAGTGGGGACACCCGGCTTTGTCCTCAGCTGGGACAGGGGACACCCCAACCCTGCCACACCCAGGCACAGCTGCGGCTGCTTCTGCCTCTGCTGAGTCACAGAACACAAATGAAACTGGAGCAGAGACAGGGCTGGGTCAGCCTGAGACACCACACCAAGTTCACAGGGTAATCTCAATAACTTTGAAGAAAAAGAATTTAAAAAAAAAAATCAAAAAAATCCATGTAGCTTCAGCTCCCTGCAGTCCCTCAGGTTTCTGTCAGCCAGAGCTGTGCTCTGACACAGAAAGCTCATTCAGGCACGATTTCTTTTTGGTCTCATTCCAAAGCAGCACAGAAATGGCTTTTACCTGCAGAGAAAATTAAAACTTTCTAGCAAAGCTCTCACCTCCTTTGGGACACATTTACTGCAGGAGATGCATCTGTGCTGGGGCCTGGCATCGCTGCCTTCAGTTCCTGATAAAAACCAGAAACAGCTCCAGGCACCAGAACAATTCTGCTGTCCGTGGCTCTGACAAGAATTCTGCTGTCCAGGAATTCTGCTGTCCAGGAATCCCGACAGGAATTCCGCTGTCCAGGAATCCCGACAGGAATTCTGCTGTCCAGGAATCCCGACAGGAATTCTGCTGTCCAGGGTCCCGACAGGAATTCTGCTGTCCAGGAATCCCGACAGGAATCCCGCTGTCCAGGGTCCCGACAGGAATTCTGCTGTCCAGGGTCCCGACAGGAATTCTGCTGTCCAGGAATCCCGACAGGAATTCTGCTGTCCAGGGTCCCGACAGGAATTCTGCTGTCCAGGGTCCTGACAGGAATTCTGCTGTCCAGGGTCCTGACAGGAATTCCGCTGTCCAGGGTCCTGGCAGCTCCAAGGGCTTGGGGATGTTGTGGGGCCGTGAGGTTCTCTGCTGGGGAAGATAATACAGATTTACAATACACATTTATGTGTATTATATATCTGTATTCTGGTGCCTGGACCCCAGAAATCACAGGGGGATAATTAATAAATAAATGTATTAAGCGCATGCCTTAACCAGCATCCAGCTGGGCAACTCTGTAATGCATTCAAGAGAAACGTTGGGAAGAGAGGACATTAAACTGGGTAATCCCTATCAGAAGGGTGTAAAATATCCTTCTATCTGTCAAAAACACTGAGCTGTCAACAGCCTAAAAATAATAAAGACAGATCTCAGTTTCTGTCAAATCAGACTGACACAAAAAACTTGAATATCAGTGTAAAAGTGGGGGAAAAAATCAATGTCAATCCATTTCTCCACTCAAAAGCAACAATCTAACAAGACAATTTGAGCTTTAGCATGAAAATGATTACTGAGAGTTCTTTAAATGTGTTCTGCAAGAAACTGAACCGAAGGGATTGGCTTCAAAACTGCCACTTTCCTGACTGAGATTTCCATAAGTCCTCTATTATTTCCAGAGACAGCCAGCACACACCAGCCATGGATCCTGCAGCTACTGTTGCTTTCCTGATAAAGGAGAAAGCCAGAGGGACTGGAATTGATGCAAATTAGGGAGATTTCTTCCCTGAGCTGAAAAGCTCCCGGGGCCACCTGTGAGTCCCAGATTTCCACCCCTCTCAGCTCCCAGCTGTGGCCCTTGAGCAGGGAGGATGTTTTCCACCTCAGCCACAGCTGCTGCAGCATCATCAGGCTGATATTGCAGAGAAAGAAAAGCCCCAGCAGAGCACATTTCCCTCATTTATCAACCAAGCAAGCCCCAGCAAAGCTCAGCCCAAAAGCACCAGCCCCATTTTTAAGCACTCAAGATCTCAGTGATACACCCAAGTAAAGCACGGTGCCACATCAACCTTCAAAATAACAAATGCAGCAAGAAAAACCCCCAGGGAGGAGCAGCAGCTCAGTTCCACGGGGAGAGTGAAGGACACAGGAGATGCCTGTTGATGTCCTGAGTTTGTACATAAAGGAATTTGAAATGGAATCAAAAGGAATTTGTACATAATAACCTGAAACAGAAATGGGATTTTTAGCTGGGTTGTGGCAAAAGCTGTAAAAATACTATTAAACTGTTTTTTTACAAATAAACCATTGAACTGCATAACTTGGAGAAGGCTTTTCAGCCAGGACTCTGGTTTGAGCTTTAGCCTGTAGAAGGCATCATTCCATTGAGCTTTGTCCCCAGCCTGAAGCGATGACCCAGACCATGGTTCCGAGCCCAAGCCCTGGAAGTCGAAGGCCAAAGCTGTTCCATGGCTTGAGTTCCATTTCCATAAAGTAGCAAACAAGTTCAAACCACAGAGTATCATTTATGCAGCCACATTCTGGTGGAAGCAAAGGGAAATTCTGAATAAACTGCTCACAGCACACACAGTTCTGCTCCAGCCACATAAATCATTCCAGATTCTGGCAACGGGCAAGAAGGAAAACAAAAATTACCCCCAGTTATCAACTGAAGGATTTCTTTAATTTCCTTGTGGCTAACAGCAGAGCTCAGCACAGCCCAGCAGGAGCGTTCAGGTGCTGCAGGTGGAAAAGCAGCCCCCTGAAAAGGTCAGCAACTCCTCACACACCCTGTCAGCTCCCATCCAGCTCAAGAGAAAAGCAGCAAGCCCCTCCTGCCCCTCTGCCTGCAGCACATTCCCCCTGGATGAGTTCCCGCTCATTGGAAAGCTCCACAGACACACAAACAGAGGGAACCTTATCCAGTATTGAATTTTCAAATCTCATTTTTTCACCCTGTATTATTTTGAGATTTAAGCCATTTTGCATTGCCAGGCTGCACCGAATCCTTTTAATGATTTCTTTTTGACCGTGGAAGGTGTGGATTGCTCGTTTCCACATGCACTACCCAGGCACTAGGAGGTGTGTCCACAAAGCTTGAACCATGGCATTCAAAGTCCATTGAAAAAACAGTCCCAACATTTATTTTTTTTTAAGATCAAAATGCTACATCACCAAAAAAAGGTGCATGAAATATATATATATAATATTTTAACCAAGTTTCTTTAATATTTAACTTTCATAATAAATCAATCTCAAACCAGAAATGAAAAGTGCTTCATGCTCATAGCCCCAGGTGCCTCAAGTTACATTTACCTGGTGAAATGACCACTAGGCCAATGCCTACTGCACTTCTCTGCGCTGCTCTCCTTCCCCTACACTGGCTGCTCCTGCTCTGTGCACAACAGGTCTGTGCCTGGAAAGCCTGGAATAAACCTCGTGTGAAGGCCAGACAGAAATGTCAGGCTGAGCTAAGCCCAGCTTACAGGCCCTGCTCCAAACGTGGCTTCAATGGCAAAACAAAGCATTATAAAATAATAATAATAAAATAAAACAATGGCAAAATAAACCAATGAGCTCTGTCTCACCGTTTGAGCCATGGGCTCGTGTGGAGCTGCTCGGAGCCTCTCCCAGTTTGGGATTAAACAATGCTGGAGTCACGAGTAAGCAGAGCCCTGGTGCTGTGCTGAGGCACCGCAGAGATAGGAAATTGCAGACATATCACTGCTGACAGGGCTGAGCAATAGGTGATTCAGATAAGTGGGGTTGGAATAAAATATGATTAAAGCAGTCTTTCCCATTCTGCTTTGATTTAAGAGTACAAAGTGCAAACTATTCATCTTCTGTCTAGAGGCAGTAAATCAGCTGATAAGAGAAGTGAAATGTAAGTGGGGTGCCAGGAAAAGCAAAGCACCACGTGCCAGCCGATTGCTGCTGGAGAGGAGGAGCACAGGCTGCAATAACAGTGCACGGCACCCACCCCGGGCAGCAGCAGCAGCTGTGCAGGGCCAGGAAAGCACAGAGACCAAACCCAAAGCACTGAGCGAAGGAGGAAAAGAGGGAATATCGCAAGGGTTCGGGTCCCTTGCTCAGTTTTGTTTTGATTTTGCCAGCATATCACAGAGCTGATGGGGTTTAAGGAGCAGCAGAGGAGCTGCTGAGGAACCTGAGGGACTCTGGGGTTCTGCAGAAGGGAACACACCAGCAGCTCCTCCCCACTTCTGGGAGGGTGGCCACAACCAAGGCTAATTTCCATTTACTATGGGTTTGAAGGTCAGGGATTGTCCTTCTCAAAGGTAAAATCCATCCCTGTGAGGGTGAGCCAGGGGGGCATCACCAGCAAGGGAAAAACCCAGCACAGGTCCCACTTCTCACTGTGTGAAAATGAAAACAAGGGATAAAGAGGAAAAAAACCCCACAAGCAGAGCACTTGTTTGATTCAGGTACAATTCCCCAAAAAAGTGCATGAATAAACAACTCAAGACTAAAAAAATGGAGAATCCAAACCCTAACTCACATTTCCTTTCAAAGCCTCCCCTTTTTAATATTCAGTTGAACATTATTTTGGTTTTATTGTATGATAGACAACCGAATCACAAAGTGTTTGCCAAAACTGGTGGGTTTTTTACCAAAACCACGTTGTCACTCCCAGCCATGCTCTGGCACAGGCAGAGATTGCCAGGGCTGGCTTCACACTCAGAGCACAATGCACAGTGGGACACAAAAAATGCCTCTGAAATGTGGAAAAACCCTCCCCAGCCCATCTCTGAGCTCACAGGACACTTCTCTCCTCCTCCTCTGAGAAAGAAAATTCAGTGGGAAAGTTCAGATGCAGCAGGAAATACCAATTCTGTGTAGAAATACTGATTCCATTCAAACTTCACCCTACAAATGTCCCCAGCCCACCTGAGGCAGCCCTGGGGTGCTCAGGGCAAGGCTGCACCTCAGCCCAGTGCCACAGGTTTCAAACATGCACAGGAGAAGGTCTCTATTTTAAATAAACTCATTAGACTGAGGGTACAATATAATATTGAGCTGCTGAGGAGCAGACCAGGGAGCCTCCTGAGGAAGGATCAATGTGTCAGCCAGGAAGGGATGGAGCCACGAAGCACAATTGGCATTCTTCTGAGAAACAGCAAAGCAAAACGAGCTAGAAACGAGCTGAATGGGTGAAATGAAGGGGATAATCCTGCATTTCTCACAAAAGCCTACAAGCAGATTAGTTGCCAGCACCAGCTCCAGTCTTGCAGCAGGATGGTTTGGTAATTATTTTGTTCTTCACCCATCTTGTGAGTGAGTAATGATAATGAGAATCCTGCACTGCCTCACCTCTGCTCACAATAACAACACGCTTTACCCTTCCATTTCACCTGCATGACACCAAAGTCTCTGTGGGGCTGGTGGGATGAGGCTGCATCCCAACAGGGCAGGGGATGGACTTGGGACGATCCCCCAAGACTGGAATTTCTTGATGTGCAAAGCCACATTATCGCTGGGAATACAAGGGACATAAAAGTGATTCCCTGTCAAGGGGTTTTTCCTAAGACAAGCCACAAAAATATCCTTCACCGACTGACCTGGAGCATAAACCTTAAAGCTTGTGGGACATTTCCTTGGGCTCTGCTGCCCAGCACGAGACCCTGGCACTGCCAGCACCAGGCAGAGGGGCAGCCAGCCCTGGCCAGGCCCTGCCCCATCCTCTGGCCACAACGCATCCCTCCCGCAACGGCATTTTGCAGCCGAGGCGGGTTTGTGCTGAGTTTGCCATCCTGGCAAGGCCAGCAAACCCTCCCGAGGTTTATAAACCCCGTGTCATTTCCACAGGTCTGTGGAAAAAGTATTACCTGCTGTTTAACCAATGTCAGCAGTTACAGGATGGGAACAGAGAGGAGGGAAGGGATAGAGAGCATAAGCACATCTGAGCCCTCCTGATTTGGCTTAAATCCCCACTCCCACTGCAGGGAGCAGCATTGGGGTGGATGTGAGAGGGGCTGCTCTGGAGCTGGGTTTGGAGGCTCCTCTGCTCCTGCCAAAGCCACTTAGCCAGGGAAAATGGATCAGTTCCAGCACGCTGCCCTCCAGGTGAGGATCCTGGGCCAGGCTGGAGCTCCCAGCAGGGGCTGGGCATTGCCACAGTCACACACAGCAAAAGGGGGGACGTAAGGGCATGGACCCCTGCGAGAGCCCAGCTCACACTGCACATGACACACAAGAGCTCCTCTGTGTCACTCTGCTTTCCAGCAGGGCTCAGCCTGCACCTGGGCCATTTCCAGGGTCATTATGGGGCTGCCCTGCTCAAAGGGGCCTGAACTGAGGCACTCTGGGGTGCAGAGTCTCCTCCTTGGGGCTCCTCTTTTACTGTGGATGATGGGCAGAGCAGCAGCACGGGGATAATCCTGCCCTGCACTCCCCAGGCAGGCTCTGCTCAGGAACACCTCCAGATCCCTTCTGGAGGGCTCCCCAGTGCCCCGATGGGATTGCAGCATCCCGGGCAGGGCAGCTCCAGCTCCCAGCCCGTCAACCCCAGCCAATCGAGCAGATGCTAAGCCGGGTTTGCAGCCCGGGGCCGAGCTGGGTTTGCAGCGCGGTTACCGAGGGAGGCTCGGCCTCGGCAGCTCTGCCGAGAATTGATGGCAGGGGCTGAGCCGGGAGTCGGCTTTTCCCGAAGGAGATTTCGGCAGCGAATCCTGCTGAGAACCCCACGCTCCGGGACCGGCACCTGCAAACCCAGCCCGAGCCAGGGGCTCACCCGGGCAGGGCATCGCTGGGCAGGAGTGGAGCTCTGAGCATCGCTGCCTCCCTGCCCACGAGAGGCTCCGGGCTGCTTAACCCCGGAGCTCTCAGTCGGTTCTAACGCCCGTTCATCCCGGAGCTCCGGGCTGCTTAACCCCGCTTCTAACCCTGGAGCTCCCGGCTGCTTAACCCCGCTTCTAACCCTGGAGCTCCCGGCCGGTTCATCCCGGGGCTCCGGGCTGTTTAACCCCGGATCGTCCCGGGGCTCCGGGCTGGTTCTAACCCCGGTCCGTCCCGGAGCTGCCGGCTGATAAACCCCGGTTAACCCCAGAGCTCCCGGCTGGTTCTAACCCGGTCCGTCCCGGAGCGGGTGTGGCAGCGCCCGCAGGAGCTGCGCGGTGCCAGCAGCGCTCCGGCGACCGCAGGGTGACACCTACTGACACCCAGAGCGGCACCGAGCCCTGCCAGCCCTGCCCGAGCCTCAGGGACCTGATTTTCACACCCCAGTTAGGAGCAGGTAACAGGATGTGATTTGTCAATGGAAGATATTGGTCACCATCGGCTCTGGTGGCCATGGAAGGAAAGACACAACTTCTGTGACTGTGTTTGGCTCAGAAGGGACCTTAAGGTGATTTGTTCCACCCTGCCATGACAGGGACACCTCCCACTGTCCCAGGTGCTCCCAGCACCAATCTCCAGCCTGGCCTTGGGCACTGCCAGGGATCCAGGGGCTGCCACAGCCGCTATGGGCACCTGTGCCAGGGCTGCCCATCCTGACAGGGAAGGATTTATCCCTAATATCCAACCTAAATCCCTCATTTTCAGTTTGAACCCATAGCCCACGTCCTGTCCCTGCCGTTCTGGTGAAGGCTCCCCCTGTGCTGCCCTTCCCAGGGCTGGCAGGATGAGCCCCTTCCCTCTCTGCAGCCCTGGCTGTCTTTGCCTGTACAGCACTGACTGATTGCTTCCCATTTCCTTTATGTTGTGGCTCAACAATTCCAATTCAATGGAGTAATAATAATAATAATAAATTTTCGGTATGGGAGCCCGGAATCGACTGTTAACTCTTTATCCATAACAGAGCCTTGCTCTGGAACAAAAGCAAACACCGCTACAATAGCCTTCAGAAGAATCGACTGTACTAATAATTTCCCATTGCACGAGAACGTCTTCAGCTGTTCCAGGGGGTTTTGCCGTGATTACCGAAAGCCGCAAATTGACACAGAAACACACGAATTCCCTCTTTCCCTTTCCCGAAATAGCACAGGGAAAAAGCCCTCTCTGTTCTCTGCCACCTCCCGAGCAGATGGCGATGCAGCAGCACCTCCCTCCCCCGGCCAGCTGGGAGCCCCGCTCCGGGAGGATTCCTCCGAGAGTTCCTCCCCCGCTCCGGGAGAGATCCTCCCTCCATCCGGGACAATTCCTGCCCCCGATCCCGGTACAGTTCCTGCCGCGCTCCGGGAGAGATCCTCCCCCGATCCGGGACAATTCCTGCCCCCGATCCGGAACAATCCCTGCCCCGCTCCGGGAGAGATCCTCCCCCGATCCCCGGGACAATCCCTGCCCCGCTCCGGGAGAGATCCTCCCCCGATCCCCGGGACAATCCCTGCCCCGCTCCGGGAGAGATCCTCCCTCGATGCGGGACAATTCCTGCCCCCGATCCCGGTACAGTTCCTGCCCCGCTCCGGGAGAGATCCTCCCCCGATCCCAGACAATCCCTGCCCCGCTCCGGGATAATTTCTCCGAGAATCTCTGCCCCGCTCCCCGGCAGGGTTGGGAGGTGCAGGAGCCCCCGGGACGCCCCCAGCCATCCCCAGCCGCTCCTGCACTCCAACACCTCCACTCTCAGCTCAGCTGGAGCTCCAGCAGCTCCCACACCCGTCCTGCTTTCCCTTCTCATCATCTCGATTCCTCTTGCCCTCCCTCCCAGCTCTCCTGCATGGAAAGGATCAAACGCTTCTGCCATTCCTCAGCACCACAACCCGCCTGCAGCAAGGCTGTTATTTTTCAGGCAGCCAGCACAACATTGGAGAGAAACCTTTCCAGAATCCTCATTCTGCTGTGCCAGGCCTCTCTGAATGGGGAGAGCAGGATGGAAGTGGCCGTGCCCACCCTGCTGGGTGACCCAGGCTGCTCCCCATGGGGACAGCACAGCCTGGGGACGGCGAGAGCACAGATCCTGCCCTCCTGGGCTGCAATTCCTGCTAAAAGTGACCCAAAACCAACCCAAAGAGCCCGACCAGCAGCTGAGACTGCAGCCACAGGTCAGGCGAACACTCAGCGTCCACCCCAAAATAACTGATGAGAGCCACCACCACTGCAAACACCATTGCTCAGCCACACTGAAGCAGCAGGAGGTTCAGCAGGCCACAGAACCAGGGCTGGACATTCAATTCCTCCCAAAGCTCAGCCCTGTTTTGCTGGGCCTTTTCCTGTATTTTTCTGAAACGCTGGCAAAGCAACAGCTGCTGGTTCTGATCGAGACATGGCCACATTCAAGCACTGCAAAAATATTCTCCATTCTGTAAAGCAGAAAGGGGCTTAAACAGATTATATTTATAAACAGACCAGCACCTGGTTTGGGCAATAATTACCTTCTAAATAGAAATTATCCTCTAACATTTGTTGCTACTGTATAAAAGGAGCTCTGCTCTGATCGATAATTAGAAATCAATTACAGAGCTCTGTGTGCCAGTGATGATTGCTCTCGTGATTTGGGCACCTCTTACCAGTGTTTGTAAAGGTGTTAATCCATCCTAATAATTCTTAAATCATGTATGAATACAGAAGTGCCCGTGGCATTATGCAATTCCTATTTAAGTCCAAGAAAAGCTGCCTGTTTAAATTACACAGAAGTTAAATTTCTCCTGAAAAGCACTTTGAAGTTATTCTGTGCAAATACACATTTGCCATGAAACCAGCTCTTTTGTTAACCAGGTAACCTGGCAATGCTGCTCTGATCCAGGCTCTGGAACCAATTCTGCTTTTGCTCTCTCCAGGATGTGATTTCTAATTTTTGCTTTTCTTATTAATGAATCCAAGGCCTGGGCAGTGCTCTGGCAGGTCTGCAGTGATGGGCACTACAGGGATGTGTTCACACCTCAGCCCTCCTGAGGCATAAATCCCATTTCTCTCATGTCCAGGAGCTGCTTCACTCTTCATTTCCCATTAGAGACATTTCAGTGACCCAAGAATCTTGGAGTATTGAGCACTGTACATTCAATTGTCAAAAATTTGGCAGTTTCCCCACTTTCTCCTTGGAAACCAGGCCCGGATTCAGATTCCTGGGAAACCTCAACAGCTCCCACACTGAGCCCTGGACAATGTCCTGTTCCCTCATTTTCTGATACAGCTATGGGAATGTCTGTGCTCAGTCAGAGAAAATCCAGGGCTTCCTCTCCCAACAGATTCACACATTTCAATTGTGTTTTTCCTTCTCTAAGAAGACAACCCTACCACACTGCAATTCTCAGACTCTGTAGCTGGAGCTAAACTGGTCCTCAGACTCCAATACACAACCAAAAAACAGGGTTGGGTTCACTTTTCAGCACCAGAGAATTTCCTGAGTGGCTCTTTGGGCTCCAAGCACAACCCCAGGCTCCCACGAGGCCAGATTTAAACCAAATAAAGGTTCTTCCTGCACAGTGATCCATCACAAAACCCTGAACACCTCAGCCACATCCAAACTGAGGAGCCCCAGGGGCAAGGGAAGAGCCCCAGGATGCAATTCCAGCTTCACTGAAAAAGGCTCACCAGGAGAATTGCAATCCACACTGAAAACACAGGGCTCAACAGCATTAATTGGAGCAATAAAAAATCCTGCATTATTATAAATAATATAAATAAAGGCCTCAGAAAGTGTTCCATGTCTGTCTAAAGATCTGGTTTTGTTCAAAGTTGCTTTTCTAGCAGAACAAAACCAGAGGGGATTTATTTCTATTTATTTCCCTAGCCAGCTTCAGCACCCACAGAGTTCCATGGATGTGCAGAAAGTGGGAAGCAGAAGCTGCCCAGGGAGCAGCAGGGCAGGAGGGGCAGAGAGGTCAGAGAGTGTAACCCAGGGCAATGAAACCCCTCTGTGCTTTTGGAGACCACGTTTTGCTTTCCCTGGAGCATCCCTGTCTCCAGAATGGAAAAAATGAGATTTGCCCATCCCCAGGCCTTGCAGCAGGGCTCTCTGCAAGGCCCCGTGGGGCTGGCAGAGCATTAATTCCTTTATTCTTACTTTGGATCAAGCAACCAAGGATTGAAAATCATCTCACTGAATTACTCAGAGCCATTGCTAATTTGAGGGGTCTGTGTGCTTTTCCTTGCTCCAGATACTGAAATGGAAATGTCTCCCACGCTCTTCCCTCTCTAAATTACTCCTCAGCCACCTTTGCTTATCTCTATTGTTTCTGAGAAAAACCTGTTCCTTTACAGACATCTGCACTGGTGATAAAGTGTGATTGAAAAGCTTGGCCTGTCAGATAGGGAGCTGTTATCACAGCTTGATTTGGAGCTGTGGAATTACACTGGATTATAGCAGCTCCAAACAACACTCCTCTCCAATGAATTTATGAATGGCCTTTGCCAGATCTGAGGATAAACTGGTGGTAATGGGAAGGAGGCTGTGAGCTGATGGATCAGCCCATCATCCACGAGCCCTGGGTATGCTTATGCTGCTCTGGGGATTTCATGGAGCAGGAGAAGTCCCTCTGCACTAATTAAATGCCACGGATAAACTTCAATTTTTAAATAATTTATCCTCCTTTCCATTCAGCCCAGAGCCCCAGGGAGCTGAAGGGATGGGACTGGAAGCACATTCCCATTGGGAATTGCTTTGGGCAGTGCAGAAACCCCTGCAGATGCTCCTGGGCAGGAGCTGCAGCCCTGCTGCTGCCAGGGATGCCCCACAGCACGGCCAGGAGCCTGCTCACACCTCTGGCCTTGGGGAAATCCGGGAAAATGCACAAATCCCCAATGCCCTGTGCCCTCAGCAGGCACTGGAGGGTCTCAGCCCCACTGCCCCAGTGCCCACCCTGAGCTGCTCAGGGCACAGCTGCCCACAGGCAAGGACCTCTGAGGCTGAAGAGTTCACTAATCCAGAACCTCCAAAGAGGGATCTTTATGGTCACAGAGGGGAAAATGCCCCCAAACCCTCCTGCCATCACCCCTGGCCACTGCAGTTGTGCCAGCTGCCCCAGCAGGGCCCTGCCAGGGTGCTGTGAGGACAGCTCTGGTGCCACACACACGTTAGGGAATCTCTGCCTTAATAAGATGCTCAGATACAACGTTAATAGGATCTGACATCCCATGGAGGAAAACAGCAAAGCTCCAGAATTTTAAAGAGGGAGCCTTGAGCAATCTCGAGACTGCCATGAAAGCTTGGCTGCCTTCATCCTCAGGACTCTGGATGGGGTGGTGTGGGACAAAGCTGTCCCCATGCAGGGGATGAAAGGTCTGCCAGGAGATCACCCAGCCCATCTAGGTGCTCCAACAGCAAATAAACCAGCTCAGGATGCAACAGAGACCTTCCACAGCCTCTCTGCCCAACCACAAATGAACTCACAGCACTGGAAATCATGAACTCAGTGTCTGTGAGGTCTTCCTTTGGCCCTAAATAAAATTGATCAGCAGAAAAATATTTATATCATTAAAAAATGACAGGAGAGCGTTCACATTCCAAGACAAGAGAATGAATTCATACAAGTGGCCACAGCTGGCTGAACAAAATAACCTCCAGTTGGTAGGGAATTAATAACCTCATTACCCAGGTGAATCAGCTTCTCTGGGTGAAGCACAAACACTTTCCCTGGTGCTGGATCTGCAGAGCAGGCACGGGGCTCTCACTGAGGGGGACACCAAAAACTCAGTTTGGGAATGACATCCAGATCTTCCCCCCCAGAGCAGGGTTCCATGGATAACTGGGGCTCAGGAAGGATCACTGAGGGCTGCCTGGCATGGCCATGCCAGCCCAGAGCCAGCCTGGCACTGCCAGGGCACAGCCAACCTCCTGCTGGCTGCAGCTGCACCTCCTCCACATTGCTCAGCACAACAGAAATAAAAACACTTCTCAGCCTGGTCTGAGACTGAGAGAATCACAGAACCCCAGGTGGTTTGGGTTGGAGGGACCTTGGAGCCCACCCAGTGCCACCCCTGCCATGGCAGGGACCCCTCCCACTGTCCAGCCTGGCCTTGGGCACTGCCAGGGATCCAGGGCAGCCCCAGTGGGTTCCACACACATCCCAGTCCCTGCTGGAGGTGAGGGTGGGATCCTCCTGCTCCTGAGTGAGGTTTGGAGCCACAGCACAAGGGCCACACTGAGCACAGGGACTGGAGCCAAAGGAGGGGGATCAGGTGGGTAGACAATAAGACAATAAAGCCAACAGCATCCCTGCTCCTGTTGTCCCACAGAGAGCCACTAAAATACTGTGAAACACCCCCAGAAACGTGGCCATGAAACTCCTGCTGTGGTCAGTGCAGCCCCCAGACAGCACCAGGGCAGGAGGAGAGGGGAAGGGCAGCCAGGCCGCTCTGCTGCTGCCCTGGAAATACCTTAGAAAATCTTCACCGCAGTGAAAGATCCCCAGCAGCCCAAAGAGCCCCTGCAGGAGCAGCCACAGCCATCAGTGAGGTGTTTAACAGCCTCCCAGGAGCTGATTTATGTAACAAACCTCAGGCTGACATCAGCAAGGGCTTTCCTGCTCTTCCCTTCTCCCAGTCCCCATGTAAGAATATTTCTCTCAGAGAACAGACACTTCCATTTACAGTAAGGTCATTTAAAAAATCTAAAAAGTAAAAAAGAAGGAGCAAGTTCTTTAAAGTGCCTCCCTCTTTGCCTTATGTAAGTCTCCTACAAACACTCTGCACCTCTGAGCAGCTCCTCCAGCCACGTCCCAGGCCTGGCTCCAGGGCAGCTGCACACGGATGGAGGGGCTGAAGGAGCCAGCCCTGACATGCTTTATGAGTTAATTTGCTGTTATTTAGGGCCCTGCACAGCAGCACTAAATCTTCACATCCTTTTTACTGCTTTAAGTAATGCTTTAACTTCTGGGTAGCCACACAGGCTGGTGTTAATCCTTCTCTATTTATTTGGCCAGGCCCCTGGGGAGCTGCAGAGTCTTTGCTAGAGGACGAGCAATCCCATCCAAGTTATGCAGCTCTACTTTTTCAAGGCACTTTTCCCAATCAAGCACAGATGAGGGAGCAGGAAATAAGGGGGGAAAAAATTCCAAACCCCACAATCCATTAAGTGCTCCCCCTTTGGAATGGCTGCTTTGTTTCAGAACCAGAGGAACATTTTTCTACCCGAGCCACCCAGCTGAGGGACAGGACAGGCCTCCCCTGCATTTTCCCTGATTCTGCTTTTCTTGATCATTTCCTCCTAACGTTTCTGTAGTTTCCTGCAGGATCTATACATTAAGAGTACCTGGATGAGCTCATGATGAGCAGAGAGAAGGAGAGATACACAGCAGGTGTGAGGTTGTGTGATCCAAAGGCTGGAGCTGCACAGGTGAGCTGGCCGTTCAGGTGTGGGTGATATAAACCAAGGTAACACTGGGTGAGTCACAGAAAATCTCCCCAGGTGTGATCTTGCTGAATCCATGAACACCACAAAACACCTCAGGCCTTTAACTCTGCTGTTTGAAGTCCCAGGCTGGAAATGTTTCCATACCACGGAATGTTGGATAAATGGATTATTCCATCAAGTGCCATCCTGTGGTTGGTGCTCAGGAGAGGTTTCTGCCCATCTCTTAACAAAAATCCAGGATGATGTTCAAATATTTCTCATTTTCAGTCCAGACCTCAGCAGTTTAACTGAAAAGCTCACCCTGAAGCCCCACAGTTCACAGGGCACAAGAATCTCAGGCAGGCTGGCCTTGGTTGCACTGGACATCCTCCACAAGAACCTTTTTGTTTTCCTTTTCTAATTTATTAGCAGGAATTCTTACGCTTGACTAAACTTAATGGAACAATTCCATTGCTCTGCTGCTGGCCATGAAAGTGGATTATTGCTGTTCAGTGGCACCAGTCTCACACAGGGGAAATGCACCTTGAAGGAATTCTGCTTTATCCAGGGATCCAAAGGCTCCTGCACCCAGACAGCACATCCAGCACAGAGCCCGAGTTTTATACTGAAATTATTGTTAAATACTGGGGAAATGTCTCTGACTGCAATGGAACAGGGTGACAGAACAGGCTCCCTTTCTATCCCTTGCCCTTTGATTGGAGATGCAAATTCTGTCCAACACAATTCTCCTTGTTTGACTGAGTGAACATGATTTTTATAAGGACAACAAAGACCTGGAGACCAGAGCTCAGCCTGTGCTACCAAGAGCGCTAAGCTACATAAACACATTAAATGAATAAACCCACGCCATGGGCTATCAGAATTCAGGAGCAGCTAAAGTTCAGATTTAAGCTGGACTCCCCTCAGCACCTGACAATAAAACCAGCAACACCAAACCTCAGAGAGCCTTGGAATCCCAAAGCAGAGGCTGGAAAAGCCTCTGAGCTCACAGAGCCCAACCATCCCCAGCCCTGCCCCTGTCCCCAAGTGCCACACATGGACAGGGACTGCACATCACCCTGGGCAGGTGGGCCAGTGCTTGCCTCTGTTGCTGTTGATATTTTCTGCCCCAGATGTGCAGGATGTCTCTGCTTCAGCCCACACAACTGAAGAACGAGTCTGGACTCCTCACTTTTCACTCTTGAGGTTGTTTGTTAATTCTTATCTATAAAATTTTCTTTCTGCCCAGCCTGCTCAGCAGGGCAGCCACAGGCACTCTGTGTTGTCCTTTTATACTACAAACTACATATAACATATTTACACTTAATTCCCAATAACTATCACCCATGTTAGACAGTGCACTTCTACTCTAGACCAATCCCAAAGTGCCACCATCACTGCAGAAAATGGAGAACAAGAAGAGAGAAGAAGGACTGGGCATGCCCAAGTTCCTCCATCTTGTCCCCATAACCCCCATATCAAAAATCCTAAAATCTACATTTTCACCCTGTGACTATTTTGTTATTACACCATTCAAACTTGTGGGACTTTCAGGTCCTCATACAAGGCCGGCAACTCGTCCAAGTGTCGCAATCAAATCCCCAGGTGTCCTGGGCTGCAGGCAGGGTCTCCGAGCCCCCGACGAGGTTCTCGGCAGCCCTGGACATCCCAAAGGATGTGCTGAGTTCTGACACTTGCCGACGTTTTCCACGAAGAAACGTTTCCCAATGTCCAACCTACGCTCGCCTGGCCGTGTTTGAGCTGTTCCCTCTGGGGACTCAGAGCAGAGCCCAGCTGGCAGCACCGAGGGGCAGGACACAGCCAGGGCCACAGCGCATCCTCTGAGCGCCTCCCAGCCCCAGAATCAGAAGTTCCAGGGGCTGCAGGGAAGATCCAGGCCATGGGAGCCACGGCAGTGTTTGGTCAGGACGAGGAGGTGCAAACAAAGCGGGCTGGAGCGTTGCTGTGGCTGATAAAAATGTGTCAGGATGTGCTGCTCAGCAGAGGAGGCTGCCCAGGGAGGTCATTAACTCGGGCTGCTCTAATTCCTGTCACAAGGGGCCAGCACAGAAATAGACACTCACAGACTGCAGAGGTGTCCCAGGGGTTCCCAGCAGCAGCTTCAGAGGCTTTAACCTTTCACCAGTGGATGCTGCTTCTGATTCAGAGCACTCAGTCCCCAGGGAGAAAAAACACCCCCTTTTTTTTAAAGCTTTACCCAGAGAATATTAAAGTGAATATTTTTAAATCCACATTAATTACAGGCCAAAAATAACCATATAAAAATATCTCATAAAGAAGGTGAAACTGTTCTGAGGTAGAGCACATGTGATGAACCAGTGCTTCTAATTAGTTCTAAATTAAAATCTGCAGTAAACTGCCATGAATTATTTAAATTTATCTGGAAAGATAGCCAATTTTTAGGGAAAAAAAAAAGTTCTTTTACTGTGCATTTACTGTGCTCTCTTTTCTCAGCAACAAAGCTGATCAAAGGATTTCTCCCTGCCTTGCCTACTCCACAATGCCACGGCATCTCTCAGATGAGAGCGCTGAGCACACAGCAGCACACGCTGCTGAGCTCCAGGAGACACTGCTGAATAATTCACTGTGGGAAGAGAGAGCAGCTTCCAGCCTGGAATGAAATGAGAGCCGTGACGTGATGCTACGTGGGCAAACTCAGGCCTGGCACTGAATTTATTCAGTTCTGGGGATGAGCAAAGCCTAGGGCAGAGAGCCGTGGAATGGGTTGGGTTGGAAGGACCCTAAATCCCATCCCATCCCACCCTCGCCATGGCAGGGACCCCTTGCACTGTCCCAGGGTGCTCAGAGCTCCATCCAAGCCAAAATTCCATCCGAGCACAGGAGGGAAAGGTGTTCAGTGAACTCCCAACAAACCCTGCAAACACAAAGGCTTCAAAAAGCCACCTGAGCTTGGATGTCACATCCAACAACCACGGGGGACAGCGACCATGACAATCCCTGTGCCGACGCCCCAGGGACACCCCCAGAGCCCAGGGTGACAAGGGAGCCTGGATGGGGTGGCAGGTCACAGGAGAAGCAAGAAAACCCTCCCAGGGGACACAATTCCCTTCCATGACCCCATTCCCTGGAAATTCCCTCAAGGGCTCTGTGCCCAGCACTGAGGGAGTGGAATTCTGTGTGACAGAGGCAGTGAGGACAATGCTTCCCAAAACCCCAAGCAATGCCCTGCACGGCTCAATCTGCTCAATCTCCTCACCATTGTGAGCTGTGCTCCCACAGCCTGGTGCTGAGTGTGTCCTGAGGAACCCCCAGTGCCACCAGAGCCCCTGCCCTGGCACCAGGAGCTCCTGGCAGGGCTCATCTTGCCCAGGGCTGGGATCTCAGAGCCACAGTGGGTCAGAAACAAATCCTCTCATCAATCCCAATTAGCAGGCGTTAATGCAAGGCACAGAGCAGCTCTGGTGAACACCAACTCCAATTCTTGAAGAGGAAATTGAATTAGAATCTTCCTTCCAAAAGTGCTAAAAAAATGGGTGGGTTTGGGCCATATTAAAGCTGTGGGTAAGAGCCCAGGTGAGTGTGATCCCAACCAGTCCTGGGAATTCAGAACTACACCTGCAGCCTGGTCCTGGGGCCAAACTGTGCAAGAAAATCCATTCTATGACAAATGTGGATGGACACTCCTGAATTCCAATTCTGATCCTCTCCTGAGTGATCCAATCACAGAGAAACAGCCAAAGTTCACCAAAAAATTTAAATTAAAAATCAATACTCTAACTCAATGGCGTGTTATCCCTTTCTCCCCCTGCCTTTTTTTGCATCTCCTTTTCTTTCAGTTGGCCTGAACCCAGTGTTTAAACCCCCCATTCCCAGTCCCACAGCATGGCAGAGGGAAGGACACGGAAATGTTTCATGCAGATGAACCATGCACAAGGGAAACACACACAAACCACACAGAACCTCTTCCAAAAATAGCTTTTGAAGCAAAAATTGCAGGTTATTTACCTGCCCATCACAGCACCCACCAGCAGGCAATTAAGCCATTAGGGCAGAAAATCACAGATAATTTCCCCAAATTCCAGCACAGCTCCATGAGAGGTTTTGGAGCATCTGCCCTGAGAGCTGCAGGAGAGCCCTGGTTCTGTGCCAGGGGAGCAGAACTGTGCCAGGCCCTCCACTGCAATCAGGGCTGAGCATTATCACATCCCAGAGGAGGCAATTGCACACGAAAGCAGGATCTGAACTGGAAATGGGGATCTGAACTGGAAATGGGGACAGCACAGGCTCAGCCCGGGCTGGGCACTGACATTTTCCCAAGGAAATTGTGAGTTCATCCCTCCCTCACCTTTCCAGTTCAGCTCCCAGGCCGTGCCACCCAGAAGGAAACGTTCTTCCCTTCCCATCTGTAAACACCACAACTCCTGAAAGTTATTTATGGAATCCTAGGGGTCACCCACCAGTGAAATATTCAAATATTCCTCATTACAGGGGGTTCTGACCTTTGCTGTCAATTTGCCATTTCTGTTCTTAAATAAATCCAAACACTTCCTAATCACTCTTTCCAACAGGAATTTTATGATTAGTTGGATAATTCCTTTAAAATGTGCAATTACTCTTTCCTAATGTATTCATTACTCTCTCAACACAGTATTCTTGAAACATTACAATTTCCCATTGAGAACATATTTCTGTGTTCATTTCCATAAGACAGCTTTAAAAACTAGATTAATATACTTTCTACTTCCTATATTAAAAAAAATCCTTTTTGATTAAATCTGAGTTAATTTGCAATTAATATCTCATTTGATGGGTTTAGGTTTCTTCTTCCCCCTCCTTGAAATTACCCTTACACGGTAGAAATCTTTCATCACTTCATTCAAATTCCATCTGCAAGCCTTGAAATCTGAATTGTGATTAGTTCATAATATCTATTAGCTCATAATAATCACCTAAGTAGATATCTTCTAAAATAATTTCAAACAGCAGAGGAATGGAAAAGCCTGCTAGTCAAAACAGTTGAGAAATTTAAAAATTATCAATAAAAGCTGCTGAGCAATTAGCAACTCTTAGAATTAATCTAAAAAAAAAAAGGGTCTCTGAGTTCACTTAAGAAGACAGCTTGGAAGCTCCTTTCCCTGTATCCCAGTTTTGCAGTGCAGAGGACACAGCAGAAGGAAATCAGATCTCTGCCAGTGCAAAGCTGGAGCTGTGAGCTGGGCACTCACCCAGGCAGAAAGCACCACTCTATTCTTGGATGGTTTGGTTCTCTGATGGGAAACCAGGAGTGAAATCCAATTATTCCCCCAAACCCTCGGTCTCCCAGGGTGCAATGAGCCCTCCCAAACTGGGATTCACAAATCTCACTCCTGAAGGATTTCCATGAAACAGAACTTTATTAGACCAGTGCTTCCAGGGAATCATGGAATCTTTGTGTTGGGAATGTGTTTGAGATGGAATCCAGTCATTAATGGCACACTGCCGAGGCCATGCACCCAGGCTGCAGATCCCCCCAGGAATGGGCACTTTGTACAGAACAACTCCCAAAACCACCACAAATCCCACTCAGAAATGCTTTGTTTCATTCCACTCCCCTCAGGATCACAGCTCCCAGCAGTGTCCCTGGAGCAGGGAGACCCTGAGCTCCAACATCCACAGGGAAATCCATCAGAGCTGCCTCCATCCCTGTCCCTGGAGCAGGGAGACCCTGAGCTCCAACATCCACAGGGAAACCCTCCAGAGCTGCCTCCATCCCTGTCCCTGGAGCAGGAGAGATTCCTGAGCTCCAACACCCACAGGGAAACCCTCCAGAGCTGCCTCCATCCCTGTCCCTGGAGCAGGGAGACCCTGAGCTCCAACATCCACAGGGAAACCCTCCAGAGCTGCCTCCATCCCTGTCCCTGGAGCAGGGAGATCCCTGAGCTCCAACATCCACAGGGAAACCCTCCAGAGCTGCCTCCTGTCCTGTCCCTGGAGCAGGGAGATCCTGAGCTCCAACATCCACAGGGAAATCCATCAGATCTGCCTCCATCCCTGTCCCTGGAGCAGGGAGACCCTGAGCTCCAACATCCACAGGGAAATCCATCAGATCTGCCTCCATCCCTGTCCCTGGAGCAGGGAGACCCTGAGCTCCAACATCCACAGGGAAACCCTCCAGAGCTGCCTCCATCCCTGTCCCTGGAGCAGGAGAGATTCCTGAGCTCCAACATCCACAGGGGAACCCTCCAGAGCTGCCTCCTGTCCTGTCCTGTCCCAGGAAACCACACAGAGCACTGGCAGCTGCACAGGTGGCGCAGGAAATGCAACAAGGCAGGAAAACTCCATGGTGCAGGCTCCACAAACACTCCTGGCTGCACCTGCAGTGCCCCGCTCAGAGCAGAGTGAAATCACCCGAATTTTGGGTAATCCCCATTGTTCCCTGTCACCCAGCCAGCCCTGAGGGGGGAGAGGCAGGACCCGCTGCTGTGCCCCAGAACATGCCAGGGACAGGGAATAACCACACCTGGGTTACCCAGGGATGAGTGGGGCTGCGGGGCTGTCCCGTGTCACCCGTGTCACCCCCGCAGAGCCACGCGCTCCTCACGGGGTATTTCATCCCTGAGAATGGAAAATGGCATTTTCTGAAGGCTGCACAACCTGCCAGGGCTCTGACCACAGAACACAAGATGCACTGAGATTTGCAGTGATGTGTTCTGGTCATCCAGAGTGATCGTTTTAGCCAAGTATCACATAACTCATGGGGGATTTACCGGTGTCATCACTGGGGAAACATTTCTCCACTGTCTCCTTTTCTTAAAATACAAGATGCCTGATCCAAAATTGGGGGGGAATTATGTCCTTTGCCACCTTCAGTTTTTTATGGCCAAGTTTTGATTTAGGAAAATCCCTTTACAAGTAACAGCTCTGTTTTTCAAAGCAGGGCACTTGGAAGCAACAACATTCTGCAATACAGAAAATATATCAAGGAATTTTCATAATGCACAATAAATTGATTTGGATTTTTCAAAGTGGTCAGATTTACACCCTTCTGATGACACAATGCCTGGAGAAAATCTATATTACTGCCCTTTTTAGTAACCCCATTACATCATTCCTGCTCAGAGGCAGCAGAGTGTCTGCACAAGGACGTGCCAGAGCCCAGGATTTATTGGCAGAGAGGATGCAGAGGAGCACAAGAGTGAGCTGTTAGCTTTTGTGTAATGTCTAATTGAAAACTCCACCACAGCCCTGTAATTTGGGAGATTTATTGTGCTCAGAGTCAAAAAAGTTATGGACAAAGTTTTAATAACACGAGGGGGATAAATGTCCACAAGTGGGGAAGATCCAAAGGGCTGCAGAGGTTCAGGGAGCTCAGCACCTTCCCAAATATCAGAGGAATTCTCTACAACACTGAAGTTCTTGCTCAGATCTGTACTTGTTTATTAATTTAAAACTAATACAAATTATATTTAATCCAAGTGAGTCGTGCCCATCTTCAATCAGAATTCAAGATTCTTCCAAAAATAAAAGTTCATCTTTCTTTGGGGAAGTCTCCTGACTCAACTTCATTTAAACTTCCACATTTGCTATGGGTTCAACTCAATTTTCTTAGTTTTAGAAGGAGACAAAGCCTTTATTTCTTTTTTTTTTTTTTATATAATTCCAGTGCCATATTCTGCCCTCCAGCAAGTCAAGGCAGGCTCTCCATGATCCCTGTGCTCCTCCCAACACCATTTCCTATTCTTATAAATATTTAGGGATTTTTCTTAACAACACATTTCTTTCAGAAGTTCTGCAACTAAGTGAAAACAGACAAAACTGACTGGTCTGGAAATTCCTCAGGATTTAGTGATCTTTGAGGATTGAATGTTTTGAGCAGATTTCCAGTTGGATGATGAAATAATGAACACAGAGACAGCTCACTCCAAAACAGATTCCATCCATGGCTGAAGGTATTGGAGAAATAAATAAATGAAGGGGGAAAAGCTTTTAAATAAATCCTGGGGAATTCAGGGTTCCCCAAATCACCTTCTCAGTGGCTTGAAGGGAAACCCCTGAGCTCCAACCTGCAGCTTCTTCCCAGACCCACAGCTCCCTGTCCCTGAGCCAAAAATCACATTTACCACCGGCTGAGCCCGCAATGATCGCAGGTCCTGGAGCCAAACTGCCCAAATGTCAGTGCCCCCGTCAATCTGGGCAGCCCCAGCAGGGCACGGAACTTTCCAGAGCTCTGCTCACTCGTGCACTGAACGGGAACGTCTGCCCAGAGCGAGCCAGCATCAGGAAATGAACCTGGCTGCACAAACTGGGGACGAGGGAGAGCAGAGACATCCACTCAGCAGAAAGCCAAGGCCCACAGTGGACGTGGCTTTTATGCAAAGGAACCGAAATCCCCACAAAACAGGACAGAAAATGTGAATTCTTGCATTAAAACACAACTATCTCTCAAGTCTGCAAAATACAGCTGTGGCTTGTGCCACAATCTGGAGAGTCAGTGGCAGGAATTGCAACTCCAGCAGTTATGCACTCATTTTTAATCATCAAAAAGAGATTTCAGTCATCTCCTCACAAGTCCCACTGCTGTTAACTTGTCCCATCACAGCCTGACTGTTTTCTGTGGCTTCTCAATTATTTCTGCTCCTCTTCCCAAGCCCAAGCTACAAATCTGCATTCTGCAGGGTGTGCCAGCTCAGCATCTGCTCTGAACACAAAATTTTCAACTTTATGGGAGTCACCTGAGCCCTCAGAGTCCCACAAGCACAAAAATACCTGTGCAGGTGCCTGCTGAGATTGAACATATTTGTGGGGATATTTATTTTATCGTCCAACTGGAACACTGCTCAAAACATTCAACCCTCAAACCCTGCAGGAGCCCTGGGCTGGTCACAAGGATCCACCTCAGACACCTCACATTTACAGCTGGCTTTGGAACCCCTTTGGGCCAGACTGGTACAATTAATAAATGTGATGATGGGCCTGGCTGGTTGGAAATGGAATAATTAAATTAAATTAAATGTGAATTCATTCAGGATGGAAAGTGTTGAAAGATTTGGCTGCTGTGGGAGGTGCCAAACACCCTTCATGGCTTTCCTTTAAGGATTTTCCTTCAGCCTTTGGTTTGGGCAGAGATTTAAACTTCTCCTGGCTGCCATGGCCATCACTGAAGTGTTTGACAGGCCTTGACTTTTCTCTGCCTTTTTTTATAACCCAGAGTGTGGCTTCCCCACAGACCCACACAGTCCTGTGTGGCCCGAGCCCATAAATCTTCATTATTGAGACACTGATATTCAAGTACAAGCACCTTCCAGGGAGGAAAACAACCCTTATTGCCACTGACAGAAAGGATGGCTGGCAGAGCATGATTTAAGGTAATGAGCACAATTAAGAGCCACAATTAGACAACAGAATATTAAAGGAGAAACATTAACATGTGGCAAATAAATACATGGCTGCAGCAGGGCTGATGCTCCTGAGTGCCAGGCTGGGTGACTCCTACAAGATCTGCCATGGAGAATAACCTGGGCAAAGTCCATTTGGGACCTTGGCAAAGGCAGCATGAACAGGTTCCACCTCTCTGAGGAAGGACCTTGTCACATTCACATTTTCTGGAAAAATCCCTTTGCCCAGGGTTTTCTCCTGGGAAGCTGAGAAACCTCAGAGAAAAATGAAAACAATAATTATCTGATTTGCATCTCCTCTGTTTTGCTGCTTTGGAATGTGTTTGGGGATTGTTTACCCACAGGTGATTGTTCCATTGGGTTCTGCTGTGAAGTATTTTGACTTAATGACCAATCAGTGCCAAGCTGTGTCAGAACTCTGCAAAGAGTCTGGAGTTTTCATAATTATCTTTTTAGCCTTCTCTAAGTATCCTTTCTGTATTCTTTAGTATAGTTTAGTATTCTTTAATATAATATAGATCATAAAATAATGAATTAGCCTTCTGAGAACATAGAGTCAGATTCATCATTCCTCCCTGCCATGGGACATCCCACAAATACAACAGGACCTGGTGGCACTGAGAGCCCAGGGGTGCCTGAGCCAACAAAAAGAGAAATTCAAGATGTGTTCAACCAGGAGAGCTCTGGGCTGGGAGGGAGGAGACACAAAATGTGTTGGGAACAGCCCTGGGACAGCCCTGGAGCCTGAGCCAGGCTTAGCTGATCCTTGGGCTGGAGCAGAGCAGGGTCTGGCCCAGGTGGGAACAGGAGGCCCCAGAGGAGGCAATGAGCCTGTTCTGAAGGCTTTGGTGAAGGTGCTGTTTGCTCCTGTCCCACAGCTCCTTGGGACACTGCAAGATCTCCTCTGTCCTGCATTTCCCTTTTCCAGCCCCACCAAGGCCACGATTCCAGCCAGGACCTCCTGCAGACCCCACACACCCCAGAGAGACCCACCCTGAACAGCAAACCTTTCCCACAGACAGCCCCAGGCCAGCAGCAGCAATCAGCAGAGGGAGATTCTCCTGAATCCATTGGAATATTCCTCTCAAGCCCCAGTAACCCAACGGGAACATTCCTCTCAAGCCCCAGGAATCCCGCTGGAACATTCCTCTCAAACCCCAGGAATCCTGCTGGAATATTCCTCTCAAACCCCAGGAATCCTGCTGGAATATTCCTCTCAAACCCCAGTAACCCAATGGGAGCATTCCTCTCAAACCCCAGGAATCCTGCTGGAATATTCCTCTCAAACCCCAGTAACCCAATGGGAGCATTCCTCTCAAGCCCCAGGAATCCCGCTGGAATATTCCTCTCAAGCCCCAGGAATTCCGTTGGAATATTCCTCTCAAGCCCCAGGAAGCCAATGGGAACATTCCTCTCAAACCCAGGAATCCTGCTGGAATATTCCTCTCAAACCCAGGAATCCTGCTGGAATATTCCTCTCAAACCCAGGAATCCTGCTGGAATATTCCTCTCAAACCCAGGAATCCTGCTGGAATATTCCTCTCAAACCCCAGGAATCCTGCTGGAATATTCCTCTCAAGCCCCAGGAATTCCGTTGGAATATTCCTCTCAAGCCCCAGTAAGCCAGCTCCAGCCCTCCACGTGAGCCACAGTGGCTCAGTTTAATGCTGGCTGTGGGGACACAGAGCCCTGCCTGGAGCTAAGTGAAAGATGCTGCTCAACAACAGCAATTCCTGTTCAACACCAGGAGCTCAGAAGCGAAAGAGCAGCAAACCAAGCGTGCTTTAGGTGGAATTGGCAATTAAAGGGCTCAATCCTGTTACACATCGTTTTTCCAACAGGCAGGTCACAAAGAGCTCAGTTCTCTGTCTCCTGTATGATTTTGTACATCTTTGCTCAAGACAGACGAATCTCAGTGCATACAAAGACTGCATGGATGATCAAGGAGTGGGAACAGAGATGGAGATTAAAACAAAATTCCTTATTTAGCCTGGGAAATCAGCTGGGTTTGGTGGCAGTAAATAAATAAATAAGAGAGAAGAAACAATTCTACTGTAAGACAAAGTTGCACAAAGGAAAGTGAACTGTTTGACAACCAAGGGTGACAAATCAAGGTGTTTAACAATGACAAAAATTAAGTTCTGGAATAAACTTCCAATTCTAGGGAGAAGGAAGAGGGTGAAGAGGTTCCATGGTCAGGCTCCATCTGCCACCCCCTTGCTTTACTCCTGCATTGTTGCTGGCTGCACCCACAGACTCTCTGCAGACCTGGATTATTATTATTATTATATTTATTATTATTATTGTTATATTTAATAATTATTATTATTATTGTATTTATTATTATGGCCTTTTAACGCTTCCCCTTGAATTCCCTGTTTGCTCCTGGAGTTTGGCGCAGAGACAGACCCAAAGCCCAGCCCAGCCAGGCAGGTGAAATGCCAGAACACCCTCCTGGCTCAAAGGCTTTGATGAATTGTGCCATATCTGGAAGAGCCCCAGCCCTACAAGGCAGGGACCAGACCCAGAGCCCGGGGACGCTCACGCTGTGGCTGCAGCCCAACAATTCTGATGCTGCTACAGCAGCCCCTGGCCAGCAGCCCTGCCCTCCTCAAAACCAACCTTTCTGCACTGGTTAATTAAAATAAAAGTCACTGTGACAAGGCTCTGAGTCAGCCAGGGCACGGAGATAAAACTTTATAGAAAGACATCAAAGACATTGCTGCCTCTTCTGTTTCGACAACAAACCACCACAGCAGAGCTCTCCAAAGAGAAAAAATGCATTCTACAACGATAAAATAGATTGAAAACACACAAATAAACCTACCTGCTTGTTATCTTCACTGTGCTCACACCTCCTGCCCATCCCAGCAGCCTCCAGAGGCCAGGAAAGGCTTTTTGTGCCCTCGGGGGTTGGTCCTCAGCCCAGAGAGAGCCCAAAGTGCAGCTGAGCATCCCCGGGCTGCCCCAGGTGAGCAGAGGCCAGCCCCACCCTCAGCCCCTGCTTTGGCACCCACAGCTGCAGAATGAGCAATGGTGCTAAAGGCAGGAGCAGCTGCAGGTCAGGGTGGGAACGCAGCAAACCAGCCAGCTCTGACACAGAGATGCAGAACACACAGAGAACTCCTGAGGGACTCCTGTGCTCAGAGACACAAATAGAATAATATTTTATTTACTAAAGAGCCAAAAAACAGAAACAGCTGTGCTGGAAAAAGTCATAAAGGGAGCAGAGCTGGCTGTTAAAAATGAGAAACCTTCCCTTGTGCTTGTGGGATGAATGCAGGACCCCTGCACTCCTCAGCAGAGATGTTCCCACACAGGCAGGGCTCGATGTCCCTCAGCCCTGTGAGCACCCAGACACCCCATAAAACCTCCCCAGTCCCAGGGCCGCAGGCTGCAAGTGCCTCTGCTGCTGCTTTTTAAAGCCAACAAACACTGACTGAGCTCCAGACTGCTTTCAGTGTGATAAAGCAGAGATGCAAACCAGAAATTTGTGTGGCTTCGTATTAATCAAGCTGGGCATAAACCCAGAGAGTTTTCTTACCTGGCCACATAAAAACGCCACAGAATTCACATTTATCTCTGTGCTTCATATGAGATATTTGCTTTACTGCCTTCCCCTCCTTTCCTGCTCCAACTGCAGCATCCCATGGTTTAATTAGAGCTAAAATTTTTGTTTGCAACTGACTTTTTCACAGAAATCCTCCCTGCACAACAGCAGAACAATCCTGGGGTTCACTGGGGTTTTTCTGCATTGCAGGAATGGAAATTCAAACGTTCGGGACAACCTGCAGATATCCTTTGTATCTGCTGGGGTTTAACCTGGAGCTCTGACAGGTATTACAGGCTGGGAAATGCTGTGCTGGGAACTGAGCCTGAATTCCCAGGTGGTCCTGGCTCATCTGCAGCACGCCCAGAGATCTCTCCATTGACACCTTGAAAAATGATGATGATCTGCTACAAGTTGGCTTAATTAATGGAAGTGTGCAGCCCCCTCCTCCCCCACGTTAAACACCTGATGTGCAGAGTCAGTAACTGGATAATTACACTGGGAGAGCAGGGACACGAGGCACAGGGCAGGAAAACACAAGAGAGAGATTTCTGTTTCAAAATTCACTCATCCATAGCACAGAGCCCTGGGTAAATTGAACACCTAAACCCCGTTTTTGCTGTGCCCAACAAACAAGCATTTAAATAGAATTTTTCTATGGAAGAGAGCAATGTTCTGCAGGATCACTGCAGCGGCTCCCCAGTGCAGAGGGCAGGGCTGGGGGGGATATTGGAGTTAGGAATTTTTCCTGGCAGGGTGGGGAGGGGCTGGAATAGAATCCCCAGAGCAGCTGGGGCTGCCCCTGGGTCCCTGGCAGTGCCCAGGGCCAGGCTGGACACTGGGACAGTGGGAGGTGTCCCTGCCATGGCAGGGGTGGCACTGGGGGGCATTTGGGGTCCGTCCCAAACCGTTCCATGCTTCTGTGACACCAAGGCCTCGCTGTGGAGCTCCATGGATATTTTTTCCTCTTCTCCCCAGATGAGCTGAACTGGGATTTCAAATCAGGCTGAGAAACAGCAAATTCTGGGGATATCCCAGCAGATCCCTCATCACTGCCAGGGATCCAGGGCTTTGTGATGCCCCTGAAGCCTTTCCATTGACAGAGTCCCAATTCTCCTCCCAGGATGCAAAGGCATCACTGTCACAGTCTCTGAAAATCCTCTTTGCCCAGGATTCTTCTCCTGGGAAGCTGAGAATTCTCAGAGAGAAATGAAAACAATAATTATCTGACTGCTTCTCCTGTGTTTGCTGCTTTGGAATGTGGTCTGGAGATCGTTTACCAACTGGTCAGTGTTTGATTGGTTTCATGTGAGTTGTTTTTACTTAATGATCAACCATAGACCAGTTGAGTTGCGACTCTGAGGAGTCACAAGCTTTCATTATAATTGAAAATATTATTCTAAAGGTATAAAATTATAAAATATTATTATAAAATATCACGATCATTCTTGTTAAGCCATATAATATAATATAATATAATATAATATAATATAATATAATATAATATAATATAATATAATATAATATAATATAATATAATATAATATAATATAATATAATATAATAGCCATCTGAGAACATTGAGTCAGATTCCTTCAATTCCTTCCAATATTGGGGCTGTCCATGGTGCTGTTGAGGCACAGGTGAGGCTGTTGAGGCACAGGTGAGGCTGTTCAGGGTGTTGAGGCACAGGTGAGGCTGCTCAGGATGTCCACGGTGCTGAGCAGCACAGGTGAGGCTGCTCAGGACAGGTGACACTGCTCAGCCTGTTCAGGCACAGGTGAGGCTGCTCAGGACAGGTGACACTGCTCAGCCTGTTCAGGCACAGGTGATGCTGTTCAGGACAGGTGACACTGCTCAGCCTGTTCAGGCACAGGTGACACTGCTCAGCCTGTTCAGGCACAGGTGACGCTGTTCAGGACAGGTGACACTGCTCAGCCTGTTCAGGCACAGGTGACGCTGTTCAGGCTGTGCAGCCCAGGTGAGGCTGCTCACGGTGCTGTGCAGGAGCAGCCACTGCTGGCTCAGGCTCCAGCAGCAGCTCTCTGTGTGCTTGTAGAACACGAATTACAGCAAAAATTCATCTTTGGAGCCAGGCTCGGTGCTGTGTACAGCTAATTTATCAGTGCTCCTAACACTCACATCACTCCTTGTGCTCTTCCCGGCTCTGGAACATCTTGATATGCCTGCAGTGAATACGAAACCCTGTCTTCTAGATAACCTGCATTTATTTAAATTCCTGTGTCTCTTTTGTCTGGCACCTTTCCCAAACAAACAGATAAAGCACAGATGTGTCAGGGAATCCGATCCCAGCAGCAGGATGTGCTCAGGATGTGCCTGATGTGTGACTGCCCATGGCAGCACCCTCCCTGTGCCCGCATCCCTCCCTGTGCCTGCATCCCTCCCTGTGCCCGCATCCCTCCCTGTGCCCGCATCCCCCTGCCTGACAGGAGCAGCCCAACCCCTCCCAGGGGAGCAGAGCTGCCAGCCGAGGGTGCAGCACTGTCAGGAGCCTGGGGCTGCTCTCATTTGGTGCCTCTGGGCAGGGCTGGAGCCGAGGGAAATGAGAGGCCATCACAGCATGAGAGCCTCTGCTATAACAAGGGATCCTTTCCCTGCTCCAGGAGCTCCAGAACTGAGCCTAAAGCCTGGCCTGAGCGAGCCTGGGAGCTGGCACAGCAAATTCCCTGCTGCTGCATGAGGGATGCTGCCCTGGCCAGCTCAACCCCTGTGCTGGCCACGGGCAGAGAGGCGGAGGATCCCAATCCCAGCACAATCCAATCCCACTCCCAGCACAATCCAATCCCAATCCCAGCACAATCCCAATCCCAGCACAATCCCACTCCCAGCACAATCCCAATCCCAATCCCAGCACAATCCAATCCCAATCCCAGCACAATCCCGATCCCAATCCCAGCACAATCCCACTCCCAGCACAATCCCGATCCCAATCCCAGCACAATCCCACTCCCAGCACAATCCCGATCCCACTCCCAGCACAATCCCAATCCCAATCCCAGCACAATCCAATCCCAATCCCAGCACAATCCCGATCCCAATCCCAGCACAATCCCACTCCCAGCACAATCCCGATCCCAATCCCAGCACAATCCCACTCCCAGCACAATCCCGATCCCAATCCCAGCACAATCCCGATCCCAATCCCAATCCCAGCATAATCCCAATCCCACTCCCAGCACAATCCCATCCCCACCCCATCCCAGGGAACGCTGCAGAGCAGCTGCAGGCAGCAGGGGCTGAGCTCTCCCCCAGCCCCAGCCAGCCCTGCCCAGGCTCCTCAGGCTGCCCCCAAACCAAACCCTGGTTCCCCCAGGGGATGAGCAAGAGCTCTCCTCTCTGATTGCCCGGGGGATGTGCAGGGCATTCCCTGAGCTGGGCAGGCTCAGCGGCCAGGCTGAGCTCCGTGCTGTGCAGGGAGGGGTGAGCAGAGCCCAGCTCTCGTCCTGCCTTTGCCGAGGCGCAGCAGCAGCCCTGAGCTCTGCTCACACCCTGGGCTCACCTCTGTGTGTGTGTGTGGCACAGGCTCAGCACAGCCCAGCCCTGCCCTGGGCACCCCAGGGCACCTTCCTGCCTGGCACTCTCCACCCAGGGTAATTAGACGTAAGGAGCTTTTTCCCTTTTTTTGGAGAACATCATTTGCTGCTTGATGAGCTGTGCTCGTCACTCTAGAGGCCATGAACAGGGGAGGTGCTGAAATCTGGCAGAATGAAGGAAATAGGTGTAAAGCACAGGGAAATGAGAGCATGTTACATAAGATTAAAAATTAGGAGGGTTCTAAGATAGAGAGGGCCCTTTTTGCCAAGTGGGGCTGTATTAACAACTAAGGCCTCTATCTTATTCAGATTAACTAGAATAAATAATATCGTGGTCTGTATTTTATTCAGATCAACCAGAATAAATAATATCCTGGTATGCTGATCTCTCAGATGCTGGAAACACATCCCAACACACCATTAACCTCCCCTTTTGTCTTTCTCACTATGGAATAGAATCCCACACTGATTTGGGTTGGAAGGGACCCTAAATCACACCCAGTGCCAGCCCAACCTGGCCTTGGGCACTGCCAGGGATCCAGGGGCAGCCACAGCTGTGCCAGGGCCTCACACCCTCCTGATAAAGATTTTTTCCTAATATCCCATCTAAACCTTCTCTCTGTCAGTCTGAAGCCATCAGATCCCCCTTTGTCTTGTCCAAACTTTTTCTTCTCTCCAAAGAATTACCAGACAGATTTTGGTTTCATACCTGGTGGGTTTAAGGATGTTTAGGTGGGCAGAAGTTGACCAAAGGTAATCTGAGCAACAGATGCAGAAAACAAAAGTGAAAGAGCATTTGGAGTACACTGGATTTTCAGGAAAAGAGTCTGTGGCGGCTTTTAAATGCTACAGAACCACGTGGGATCACTTGGATCAGCTGCTGGTGGGGTTTGGAACCTCCCACCAGTGAAGGAGTCAAGGGTGGCACTGCTGTGGAAATTCCTGATGTGCCCTCCTGGTGGCTCATTCCTTTATTCCCAGTGTGAACCCCACCCTGGGGATCTGTGTGACAGGGGAGCAGCAAGCTGGTTCCAATAATCTGATTTTCTGCAGCTATTTTGAATCTGAGGGCCTGTTGGAACAGGTCACCCTGAGCTGATCAATGCTGCTCAGCTGCCAGGCTCCTGGGACACAGCACCTGGCTTACCCAGCCTTGCTCCTCCTGCCTGCGGGGGCCTCTGCTCTCTGCTGCTCTTCAGGAAGCTCAGAAAGGCAGGGAAGGATTTGTTTTCATGTTAAATTCAGGCACACCTGGTGCAAAAGCCAGCACACAAGGGGCAGCCTTGGCTCAGAGAGAAGAGCTGACAGCAGACTCTGCACTGGTACAGGCAGAGCTTCTGCTACCTTGGTTTGCATTTATCAATTAAAGCTCTTTGTATAATTAGGGTTTTCCTCCTTGTTAAACTCCAACCTGTTTGTTTCTGCTTTTATTATTATTATTCCTTATTATTATTATTCCTTATTATTGTTATTCCTTATTATTGTTATTCCTTATTATTCCTGCTGGGGGTTGAGTTGGGACTGGACACAGTTTCAGGGCGATGGTCCCCAGTCACTGTGGGATGCAGCAGGGAGCAGAGTGTGGGACAGGGCAGCACATCCTGCCCTGCCAGCTCTCCCCACCAGCATTTACTGCCCAGGGCCCTTGTTCTTCCACCCCTGCAGAAAATGAAACCCCCCAGTGCCCTGCCAGAGTTTCCCCCTGTGCTTTGCTCTCCTCGGGGCAGTTTTAGTGCCTGTGCCCCTGCAGCTCCTGCCCGCCTCACTGCCCTGCACTGGCAGCAGCAGGGCCTGGCACCAGGAGTGTCACCAGTGCTGTCCGGGAAAAGAGAACCAAGCAATTTATACAGGATTATTTGGCAGATTGCTCTGCTCTCCTCTCCCCCTCTTTCCAGCAGGGGAATTAGTAACTTTTTTTTTTTTTTTTTTTTTTTTTTTTTTTTTTTTTTTTTTTTTTTTCCCAAAATAATGTGGTTTTATAACAGAACCCCAGGATGGTTTGGGGTGGAAGGGACTTTGAGGCCCATGCAGCCCACCCAGACACCTCCCACTGTATGAACCCCAAATCTCATTGCAGAGCCTCACAATGTGCAGGGGGAGAATTCCCAGCCCTTCCCAAGCCCTGGGTGCTGACACAGGGCAGGGTTTGGCTGCACCCACAGTGATCCCTGAGGAGTCCAGCCAAGGGAGCAGCAGGGAGGCAGCTCCTGCTTTGCCTTCATTCTGATTTTCGCTCACATAGGCAGGAATGATGTTTATTAATAGCAGAAATTAAGTAACCCAGCGTTCCCAATATGTTCAGGGCAGCCAGGGAAGGGGAGGCAGCAGGACAACTGCTCCCTCAGCTGAGTCAGGCAGATCTCCCTCAGCAGGGAGTTATGCAAGGAGCCTTTCGTGGAACTGGGGAATGTCCTAAAGGGAAGGACCCAGGGATCAGAACCCAGCACCCCAGCAATGCCCCCCTGCCCTGGGGCACTGTCCCAGCACTCCTGGAGCTCTGGCAGGTGTGGGGCTGCCACCCCCCTCCTGTGCAATCAATGGGAGTTCATTACCTGGGGTCCCACTCTCCCTTTGTTCCTGGGGCTGTGTCCCCCAGGTCCCCATGTGCACTGAAATCACACTTCCCTCCTGCTGCTTGCTGGAAGATGTGTCAGGAAGTGTTTTACTTGGAAACACTCAGAGAACATCTTGGAAAAGAGCAAACAGAAGGAAAAGCCTGCTCTTGCCAAGAGATTTTCCTTTTCCATCCCCCTGCAGAGTGACACCCCCAGGCTGGCAGATGAGAGAGGAACTCTGGGCTTGCACAGCCCGAGTGCCACAGCAGCTCCTGGCTCTGGGGTCTGGACAGAAACACCTTCCCTGCTCTAAATCTTTAACATCAGATTAAAAATAAAAACCAAACATTCATTTTTAAAGGATTTCTTAAAAATAAAAGATAAAATCAAACCACTTTCAGTTGCTGAAACCAACACCCAGCTCCAGCTCCCTTCCCCTTGGACTGCAGGGATTTCATATAAATACTGCAAAAGGAGATTTGTTATTACCCCTCATCACTCAGCACCTGCAAGTGTATTCCAAATCCCAAAATCCACTGGAATGGGAGCTGGGTCCTGCAGGAGAGCAGCAGGGCACTGTCCCTTGTACCACTGTCCCTCGTCCCTCCAGGGACCAGGCTGGGCTGCCTTCCCCTCCTGGAGCAGGGGCTAAAGCCCAGAATGGTTTGGGTTCAAAGGGAGCAGCAAGGTCTAAAATCCCAGAATGGTTTAGGTTCAAAGGGAAGAGCAGGGTCTAAAACCCCAGAGTGGTTTGGAGGTTCAGAGGGAGGAGCAGGGTCTAAAATCCCAGAATGGTTTAGGTTCAAAGGGAGGAGCAGGGTCTAAAACCCCAGAGTGGTTTGGAGGTTCAGAGGGAGGAGCAGGGTCTAAAATCCCAGATGAGTTTGGGCTGGAAGGGAGGAGCAGGGTTTAAAACTCCACAATGGTTTGGGCTGGAAAGGAGCAGCAGGATTTAACACCCCAGAATGGTTTGGGTTCAAAGGGAGGAGCGGGGTCCAAAATCCCAGATGAGTTTGGGTTGGAAGAGCCCTTCAATCCCATCTCATTCCAACCCCATGGGCACCTTCCCCTCTCCCAGAGAGGACTGGAATGGAGAAGTTTCACTCCTTTCTCAGGCAGCCCTGCAGCACTGTTCAAGCACAACTTCAGCTGATGCTGCTCCTGTCACACGAGAACCAGCCTGAACTTCTTTTGCCTCTCAGGCAGAATAATGGGTGCCTTCAAATGGCAAAGGAAACAGAGCCAGGGGGAGAGGGGAAGGCAGGGATGTGGGAGCTGGGAGAACAGCAAGACAGCATTAATTACACACAGCCTGACAGCTGGAGGAGAAAATTCTACACTGCTCAAAAGGTAAAGAATTAAGAGATGATGGAAAGCGGGGAAAAGTGGTAATTTCTTTGAGATGTTTAAAGAGTTTACCAAGCTCCTACTGGAACTCTGCATGTCAGAAAGAGATGGAAAACAATCCAGGACAAGAGGGAAATCTAGAAAATGCACAGATGTGGAATTCAGGAGAACTGGAGCAGATAAAAGGGGAAAAATAAAAGTGTGAAGGGCACTTGAAATGATTTTAGATGTCAAAATTAGCTGGAAATCCTTGAGAATCCAAGGAAGAGATACCCACAGCTGGAGATACTCTGGCCCTCACCTGTCAGGGAGGGGAAGGTACAAAACACACCTGTGACAATTTCAACCCAATATTTCCATTTAAAAATCCACCAGGCACAAACAAATATTTATGGGAAAGGGCTGATGTGAAAACATCCTGAACCGGCAGAACACAAAGCTGAAAAACTCTTGCAATCCAAAATAGAAAGAAAGTTAAAATTCAAACTTGATACAGATCAAAGTGCCTTGAAATGCCCAGCAAATGGAACCTATTGCTTGCAGGAAAAGCAGCAATAAAGAAGCAAAAGCACTCACCTCAGTCTGGGCAGGGAGAGTTTCTGAAGGGTTTTGCAGGACGGGAAAACAATTCCACTGAGATGCTCCTGAGGGAAAGCAGGAGAATATGGATTATTGAATTGGATATTCAATTTATAAAAGAAAGACAAAAACACATCGTGGTGTGACTTTGGCTGTGAGACAGGAATGAGAACAGGACCAGAGTCAGGGGAGCAGCTCCCAGACACACTCCCAGTCCTTGTGAGGGACAGGAGGGAGCTTTGTGCAGCCCCTCCTGCCATTCAAAGCTTTTGCATCAACAGTGAAACGCCAAGAGCCAAAAGAAAGGGTGTGGAACATGAGATTGGGTAAATTAAAAATCTCCACAGGGAGAGAGCAGGGAACCACAGGAGGTTTGGGTTGGGAGGGACCTTAAATCCCACCCCAGGGACACCTCCCACTGTCCCAGGCTGCTCCCTGCTCTCACAGACATATTTTCTGAAAAATCATTTGCTACGAGTTTTTCTCCCGAGAAGCCTCAGAGGAATAAGAAA
Organism: Ammospiza caudacuta; assembly: GCF_027887145.1. Taxonomy (NCBI): domain Eukaryota; kingdom Metazoa; phylum Chordata; class Aves; order Passeriformes; family Passerellidae; genus Ammospiza; species Ammospiza caudacuta. Next base: position 21,544,039 of record NC_080604.1, on the reverse strand, counting down.
AACAATGATTATCTGCTGCTGTGGAATGCAACAGGTGCAGCTTTGATTGGCCCATGTGGGTTGGTTTTACCTGATGACCAATGACAGCCACCTGTGTCGAGGCTGTGGTCAGTCACAAGATTTTATCATTCCATTCCTTCCTTTGCTAGCATTCCGAAGAAATGCATTAATATAATATAATATAATATAATATAATATAATATAATATAATATAATATAATATAATATAATATAATATAATATAATATAATATAATATAATATAATATAATATAATATAATATAACATAATATGCCTTCTAAAAATGGAGTCAGATTCTCATCCCTTCCCTCACCCTGGCACCCCTGTGAACACCAGCACACCCAGCCCCAGTGCCCATCCTGGCCTGGGCACTGCCATACACCCAGAGGCAGCCCCAGCTGCTCTGGTAACTTTATTTCCCCAATATTTTATCTAAACTCCCCGTTTGGGCTGCATTTGTCCTGAAGTGCAGAGGCAGAGCTGAAGGGCCTGCCTGTGAGGAGTGAAATGAATGCACACAAACATCCATCACAGAGATGGAGTTACCACTGGTATTTTGGGAAAGGGAACTGCTAAATGACTCAGGGTGGAGAAGGGCTATAAAAAGCCATCAAAAAGATTGTGCAAGGATCCCTGGATAGTTTAAAACAAATATTTTAACTCCGCTCTATTTTGAAAGTGTCTTAAAATAATGTGAGAGTGGATATTTTTATGGTGAAAGCAATGGCACATCCTGCTAATCCAAGTTATTTGTATGCAGACAGAATGCCAATCTTGTGCATTATGGATTTGGGAATGTCCTCCCAGCTCTGGTTTGTTTAACTCCTTCTGTGCTCCCCTAGAAGATCCAGAACACTTCCACTGTGGTTTGCTCCCAGAGCTGTTCCTGCCTTTCACACTGTGGTAGGAATTCTCACCATCTCCCAGGGGGGATCCAGAGCATCACCAGCATTAAAGAACTCCACATCTGCAAGGAACCACTTGGAAAAGCTCTAAATAAAACAGAAAAGCTCTGAGAAAGCTGGAATTTGGGCAAACTCCAGCGCAAGGCAATCGCACAGCAGCTGCAGAAGGAGCAGAGGGGGAGCTCGAATGGCAGCAGCAAAGAATGGGACAGAGTTCCCTCCAGGGATGGTGATCCCAGCACATCAGCTCCTGCCGTGGCTCCTTCCCCCCGAGCTCAGGGCTCCATCAGGGAAGGTTTTAGTGCACCCCAGGGCCTTTCCCAGCTGTTTGAATTGCAGCAGGTATCAAACCTCCTCCTGACCCCCCAGCTCCTGCTCCTCTCTCCTGTTTCTCCCCTGTATCCACGGGATCTGTGCCAGCCCTGCCACACTCCAGAGGACAGACAGGAAGGTTCTGTGCTGCTCTCCAGGTTTCTCAGGGAGGAGCAGCACTCCTGGCAGCACAAAAGGGATCACAGAGATGGTGGAAAGGGGGATGAGATACAGATGGGGAGCTGGATAAAGGAGCCTTGTTTTACCAGGGGGAAAAGGAACTGAAGTTGTGGGGAAAGGAAAGTGGATGAGCATTGTGATTCCTGGAAAATTAGCAGGGTGTGATTGGAATAAATCATCCAAACCAGGAGGAGAACAGAGGATTAAGCTGTGTGTAATCTGCCCAGGAGTCCCCATCTCTGGAGGGTTTAGAGGTTGTGGATGTGGCACTTGGGGACATGGGACAGGAGCTGGACTCAGTGATCCCAGAGGGTTTGGCCAGTCTGAATAACGCTGGGATACAGGATATTTTGATTTCTGTGCATAAGATCTGTCCTGGATGGACATGAAGAAGAAACCATTCTAATTCTTCTTTTTCCCCCTGGTTGGTATGAAGGGATGAGCACCACTGCCAGAGGAAAATCCCATCCAAGAGAGCTCCTGGGGAAGATCATTCCAGCAGGTGCAGCTGATTTTTACACATGAGTGAAGGTTCAGAGGGACCTGCCCCTCAGCACTTATCAAACTTGTGTTTTATCAGCACAATGCATTCAGCACTGCCATTAGAATATTGAATAAAACATTCCTAAGAGGAAAAGCTCTGTGAAAACATCTCCTTTTGCTCTCAGGTACCATCAGAGGTGAATGACAGGGCTGCGTTTGTCTGTTCCAGCCTGAGCAGTTGAAACAAAGAGCAATTGAAGGGAAATTCATGGAAAACTGCCCAATTTGCCCACACATTACTTGAATTCCATGAATGGATCTTTCTCTTGCAACAGGCACGAGGCAATCAGCCTTACATAAATGCCCTACATCATCCTAGTAGTCACTTGCTGCTCCTCCAAATCCAACAGAATTATTTATAGCCTGCCATGAAATATTCATGGGGAAGTGTCCATTGCCTGAATTCCTGCTAAAGAGTAATTTAACTTGGGTTTTTGCTTTTCTTGCTATCAGAATAATTTAGGTCAGGCAAGAACCAACAATATCATTTGCCTACAAACCCCTAGTGAGGAGCATGACAAAGCTTTTGGCTTTGGAGTGGGTACTTTGTAAAAACCACGGTGTGAACAATGGGCCCAGGCCAGCTCAAGTCAATTATCAGCCCAATATTTCCAGCTATTGCAGCCTGCTGGAGCCTCAGAAGCATTTTTAATTGCCACAGCTGATTCTCCCATATCCAAAGAGCTGTTACAGGCATCAGAGCAGGCGCAGCAAATCTGCATTTCCTGGGGCCAGGAAGAAACCAAAGCAGCCCCATCCCCTGCCAGGGCCTGCAGCAGAATCCTCTCCTGGTTTGGAACCCCTGAAAGGACAACTCCAAAGGCACAGGAGCAGCCTGGCTGCTGCTCTGGGGCTCAGTGCACTGAAAATTGCTGCTGTAACCTCAGGGGTTGTTGAACAGGGGCCAAATAATGTCATCTTTGTGCTGACATATTTCACATTAGCATTGAATAAATCTCCTGGCTAAATAAATATTCCTTTCCCCCACATCTACAATATTTTATAGATTTTTTTTTTTTTTTTTACTAATACGCTCATCTTTACCTGCAGATAATTGGGTATCTCACTTTACAGACACCTTAATATTGTAAAAAAATCATCTAAAACATGCCAACCTTATAAATCACCAAATACTATTAAATCTTACATATAAGAACTTTAAGAAGGTTTTCATGTGATCAATGTAAGTATCTAAAGAACTCCTGTATCTAGAAAAACACATGACAAATATAAATATTACACAGCAGCTGTTTAGACAGTCAGACAGAAAAATGCCTTTTCAGAATGGCACTGCCTGTCAATCTAAATGTCACATTCCTCAATCAAATTAAAGCACACCTCTGAATATTTCAACACTAATTTTGCAAACTTCCCACAGCACAGTGGTTCCAAGCCATTCCTCCTGCTGTCCTCTTGCTCCTGTCAATTTTGCCTGCCTGCATATTAGATGTGTATTTATAATTAAAAAGCAGCCTTTGCTGCAGTGTTAGCCCAAAAAGGTTCTGTACATCACATGCTACAGCATGTAATGGATAAATAATGGGATATTTCTCCCTCACCTCGGGAAGCCGCTCCCACACGATGGAAAGGGAACCAAACAACGCACCTGAATGTCAAGGAGTGGAACAAGAGGAATCAAAAATTCCCTGCTCCTGCACAGGGCTGTCATTACCATTGGAAATAATCCATCTCCCCCCAAATTCCTGCGGATAATGAAAGGAAGAAGTGTTCTCAGCAAGCAGGTGTTTTTCCCATTGCTACCAAATAATTTAGGGCAGAATGTAATATTTTGACAGCGTGGCTATGTGGGAGTGTGAGCAGCTGTCAGGCAGGAATTCCCCTCCCAGACAAAGCTGTGAGAGAGGAACAATCTGGAAGGACATCAAAGGCTGCCCAGCCCAGGAGGTGGAGCGGGGACCAGGATGTGACACACAGCACAACACAGCATCCCATCCTCGGGACCTGCTTGTTTCTTTTACCAAAGGGGGGAATTAGCTCTCCTTTCCCATTCTGAGACCAAGATGTGACACATAGCATCCTATCCTCGGGACCTGCTTGTTTGTTTTACCAAAAGGGGGAATTAGCTCTCCTTTCCCATTCTGAGACCAAGATGTGACACATAGCATCCCATCCTCAGGACCTGCTTGTTTGTTTTACCAAAAGGGGGAATTAGCTCTCATTTCCAGTTCTGTCTTCTCAGCCCCCACCAAGCCAGCCCATGGAAGGAGCTGGGAGCTGCAATGGTTTGGTTAATAAGGCACTGGGAAGGTGATTTGGGTTTCACTGCCTGTGGAGGTTCCACATGTTCTGAGGGATTTTATGACACCACTGAAATCCCCGTCCCTTTTCCCACAATTGTGCTGCAGCCAGGTAGGGACTGTAAATTTCAGGTCCTAAGTGCAAAGCAAGCTCAGGCCAGCCCAGGTTATGAATATCTTGGCAAAGGTGAGTGAAAATTAACAGGAGATCTTGGGATCAGCTTGGGTTCAGCAGGAACAGCCTCTCAGTGGGACCCATTCCATTCCCCAGCCTCAGGTGAGCCTGGCACAAATGGCACTGGAAGAGCACCTGGAGCTCCCAGAGCTGGAATTTTCCAGTTCTTTGTGCTGGAGGCACTCAGACATCACACACAGAGCTCCTGTTTGTTGTGACCTGGGCAGGGAGTTTCCTTCCAACCCTTTCCCTCCTGCAGGTGGGATAAAGGCACCAATATTCAATATTAACCACGTTTGCCCTGCTGAGTGCTGGAGCAAAGCAGAGGTTTTGCTCTCACATTTGAGCAGGACAGAACGTGCCCAGCTAAGTGGATGCCAACCTCTGCCTACCCCCATTCCCAGATTGTCACCTCCTGTCCCCTCAGAGTGCACTGGGAGCAGCCTGGGCTCTGCTGGGGCTGGGACCTCCTCCTCCTCATCCTCCTCCTCCTCCTCCTCCTCCTCCTCCTCCTCCTCCTCCTCGCAGGAGCTGCCTGAGGAGCCATGGCCTGATTTAACCTGCACTGATTCCCTCAGAGCTGGCAGTAAATATTGGGAATTGCTGGAGAGCACATTCCCGTGGGGAGGAAAGGAGCCTTTCCATATGGGCTCAGCCTGGGCTCCTTCCCCCAGGAGAATCTGCCTGCAGATTTAAATAGAAAATAACCCACATTTAAATCCCAGCCTTCCTCTGATTCTCTGCTTTCTTTCTGCCTCTCTCCGCCCCCTTTCGTAATCATGTTTAAACCCTGCAACCCAAAAGAGCTCTCTCCAACTCCGTGTAAATTCACATTCCTGGGAGTTTTCCTCCCAGTTTGTGACAGTGTGATTTGCTGCACAACATCTAAAGCTGCACCATGTCACTTAATCCTCTTCTATTTCAGTAAAAGCACAAATCACAAGTGGGATTTGGTGGGTTAGGAAAGGACAAATCAAAACTAAAAGGCAACATTCCTCTATCTATTGGAGAATTCAGTTCACCTGTGATAAAACCTGCTTTAATCAGCAATTATTCTTTAGAAGAGCCTTCACTGTAACAGAGAAAAATATGCTACAAATTCTTCAAAATATGACACGCTTTTCTGTTCTTCATTTATCACTTTGGTATGAGAATTGATTGTCTTTACATTGCACAGCCCCATCTGTTCCAGCACCAAGTTACCATTAAATAAAAGCCAGCGTTCAGGAACTCAGTGGTAATGGCAATATTATGAGTGCAGGAAAGCTGTGCCTGCATTCCCAGCTCCCCAGGCTTTCCTCTGAGGACTGCTGCATTTCCTCTGCATCCAGACTTTGCTTTAAATAAAATAAATGTGGTATTTACCTATTGACAAAGCCAAGGGGAGGAATTGTTCCTGCCACCAGCCTGGCTGCTAAAAATAAAGGCAGAGAATTCTAATCTCAAGAGGCAGTTAAAAGCAGCAAGGAAATTCTTCTGCATAACACAACAGCTTTGCCTTTCCCTTTCCAAGTTCCCCTCCACACAGACACTTTCTTTTCCTGGATTTGTGCAGTAGGAGGGAAAAACCCCATTTAAATTTCCCTGCAATAGCAGAGATTGCAGCAATAACCCCATCCCCAGCAAAGCAAAACAAACTAGAGGAAAACCTTTGGATTTCAAGGAGTTTCCCAAAATAAACTCAGAGAACATCTGAGGTGGAGGGTGCTGCATAGCCATGGTGGGAGCAGAGCAGCACTGCCAGAGCCAAAGTTGTTTCCCTGGGAAAAACCCCAGATCAGCTCAGCTTACCTGGCCTGAGCAGTAATTAAAACATGGGAGCTGCATCTCCACAGGAAAACTTCATCATGCTCGGAAACTCCAGCCCCAGCACTGGGGAAAAAACAAAACCAATATTGCAGTAATTTATTAAATTAGAGGAGCAGAGACAAGGCTTAAAGGAGTAAACTGGAAAAGAAGACACAAAGCCAGTGTCATGGCAGTATGGGAAAAATATCCATTGTGAGGAGCAGAAAAGCATGGGATTAAAAAATCTAATTATAGACCCACTGAATTTCAGTTGTATGGACTTAAACTCAGCAGTTAGCTTGGGAAGACTGGAATCCAATAAGTCAAAGTTTTCCCTTCCAACCCAGACTAGTGGATGTGGATGGCTCTGTGGTACATGGGGAGGTTCATATCCTGACACTCTCCTGGGTCGCAGCTGGGGCAGACAGTAGACCCTGAGCTCAGGGAAAGGAAGGAGGGGAAATGCTTGGCTGTAAGGTAACGGAAAATCCTCTACAATCCTGTCCTTGCAGCCCACTGTGGCCCTGAACAGCCCCCATAGCAAACACAGCTCTGCTCTGAAGCAGATTGTCACTGCAAGCCTGGAGCAGAGTCAGGGGGTGCTGCCCAAAGCAGCTCCAGCACCCTGAGCTCCTGCAGGAACTGCCCCAGCCCAGCCTCTGGAACGACCCCAGGAAGGGCCCAGGAGCCCCAGGAAAGGCCAAGGAGCCCCAGGAAGGTCCCAGGAGCCCCAGGAAAGGGCCCAGGAGCCCCAGGAAAGGGCCAAAGAGCCCCAGGAAAGGGCCAAAGAGCCCCAGGAAGGGCCCAGGAGCCCCAGGAATGGCCCAGGAGCCCCAGGAATGGCCCAGGAGCCCCAGGAAAGGGCCAAAGAGCCCCAGGAAGGGCCAAAGAGCCCCAGGAAAGGCCCAGGAGCCCCAGGAATGGCCCAGGAGCCCCAGGAAAGGGCCAGGAGCCCCAGGAAAGGCCAGGCAGAAAAGGGGAGTGTGCTGTGTGCAGGCTGGAACAGGAGCTGTGCTCAGAAACAATCTCTGCAGCATTCCCATCCCAATCCCTGGCAGCCCAGGCTGACCCTGCCACCCTCCTGCACTCAGAGAAGGCTTTGCAGGAGAGAAGTGGCCCTGCTGGTTAAGCAGCACTTCCTCAGGTGAACACTTGATTTGAATTTCTATTTAAACTCCATTTCCAGTGCCCTGGAGTGGCTGAGGAGCCTTTAGAAACTTCCCATTGATCCTGGCTGAGTGATGAGGGAATGGCGAGCCCGAGTTATGAGCCCTGTTATTGTTATGCCAGAAGAAAAGTGGTGTCTGCAGCAACTCCTGTGAAGGATCCAGCATTGCCTGGGACAGAGAATGAAGCACAGCTCCCAGCACAGTTCCCTGGGGACAGCAGCCACTGTCCCAGCCCATTAGCACAGAAAGCATCCGAGGGAGCTTTACACTTTGTGTGCTTCTCCCAGCCATCAGCTCAGCTTTTTCCCCTCTCTCTCCACTTATAAAAGATAAAATCGAGAGAGTCAGGATCCAAAGGAGACTCAGTGTGGGTGAAAACAACAGCAAAGCCTCTTGTTCCCTCTCACAGCCCCAGCAGACGCTGCCCTGGCCACGTGTGCCACAGCAGCTCCTAAAGATTCAGGGAAAGGTGATGAGTCAGTTCCTCTATCTTGATCAAATTCAGCTGGAACTGCAACAGCAGCAAAATGCACTTTTATCTCCAAGAGGGGGAGAGAAATAGAGGGCACAGATTAGACACAAAGGACAGAAGCAGCACATTCCCAAACCCGAGATTCTCATTAAGGCACGAGGAGAGAAAACTAGTGACGAGTGTGCTCTGCTGCGAGGCGCAGAGTGGAAAAGGTAAAGAAAATGTGCATTATACACAGGACATTATAGTTCCTTCCAGCACCAAGTTTGCAGTGTTTCAGTTGAAGAGAAGGAGCCAATTCCTGATGAAAGACTGAGCCTCAGCCCCGAGCAGCTGATGGTGAGCACGCTGCTGACTTCCAGCTGGATAAAACACAATGGAACGCAGGAGAAAAGGGGATTAGACCGTGAAATATAAGTATGACACTATTAAAGAATATTATGATACTTCACAGTGTAGAAAGAATAAAAGGTGGGATCACTGGGCTGTGAAAGTTCCCCTTCCCTCAGATAAATTCCGAGCGCGGCGTTACCTGACAGAGGCAGAGGGAAGCTCTTGCTTCAGTAGTTCCTCTAATTGCTTCAATTCCTTCAAATACACTGGGAAGCTGAGCACCTCTCACTGGCATCGCTGAGGCAGAGGGGAGCCTCAGTGCTGGTGTGGTCCCCAGGCAGGCTGGGATTCACCAGCCAGGGACCCCAGGGTGATCCCCCTGTGCCCATGGGCACCTGTGGGACAGCTGCTGCACTCAGAAACTGGGATTAGACAGAGAGTCCATGGAATCCAACAGACACCAACAGCTGCTGCACCCAGAAACTGGGATTAGACAGAGGGAGAGTCCATGGAATCCAACAAACACCAGCAGCTGCTACACCCAGAAACTGGGATTAAACAGAGGGAGAGTCCATGGAATCCAACAAACACCAACAGCTGCTGCACCCAGAAACTGGGATTAGACAGAGAGTCCATGGAATCCAACAGACACCAACAGCTGCTGCACCCAGAAACTGGGATTAGACAGAGAGTCCATGGAATCCAACAGACACCAACAGCTGCTGCACCCAGAAACTGGGATTAAACAGAGGGAGAGTCCATGGAATCCAACAAACACCAGATTCTGGGATTAAATAGAGACAGATTCCATGGAATCCAACAAACACCAGAAATTGGGATTAAATAGAAGGAGATTCCATGGAATCAAACAAACCCAGAATCTGGGATTAAATGGAGGGAGATTCTATGGAATCCAACAAACACCAACAGCCCTGGGCAAGACCTTGAGTTCTGCCCCCAGAGTGGGAAATGGGTGCACTGGGCTGGACAAGGAGGATAACCAGCAATACCCCACCTACAGCAGAACATGAGTCTCACCATGTGAATCCCAGAAACGCTCCCAAAGTCCCCCTGTGTGAAAGAAATCCCAATGCCAGCAGTGCCTGCAGGTGCTGGGGGCCCTGGGAGTCCCCTTGGACGAGGCAGTCACACAATAAAGCCTTGTTTGGCCTGCAGAGTTTGAAAATTACTCGTTTGATCTTGAGGGATTCTTTTCCCCTTCAGTGCTCATCTCTCCTGTTTAAAGGCACCTCAAGAGATGTTTCTGAGAAGTTGTATTTGTTTTATCCACAAGAGCGCTTCGCCATGTGAAAGGAGTGCAGGGCTGCCAAACCCACTGCTGGGTGTTGGTGATGCTGGGACCCCTCACCACACAGCACCTGCTGCACAACAGGCAGTGAAAATGTGCCTCTGCTGAGCAAAATTACCCTTTTCCTATAAAAATCACCTTAAAGGCAGCCCCACAAGTGCTCCTACAGCTGCCAGTGTGGAGGTCAAGCCCTTTCCAGGGCAAGAAGGAAAATGTCCTTGGGAAATAAACAAGGCCATGTATTAAAATGGGAATTTAGATTATAAATCTTACAGAAATAGATTAAAAGTTTTTATATATATATAAAATATAATATTTATTCTATATATTTATATATAATATATATTATATATTTTATATAATATATATATTATATTTTTAATATATATGTTATATCCACTTTCCTGAAAAAAAAAGCAAAGATAAATAAATAAATAAAATATTTCACTAACAGCTTTCAAAAGGTATTTGAGGCTCCCAGTTAAAATAAAACAAAACAAAACAAACTCTTAGCAGGCAGGAGAGGACTGGAGTAGCTCATACTGAAGGATCTAAACAAGATAAATAGGAGGCAGAAGGGGATGACACAGCAGCTCATTAGGAATGGTTCACAGAACAATCTTATCAGTGAAAACATTTCCCCCCCCTCATTTTAAGAAAGCATTCATTTAATAGGAAAATTAATTCTGAGCCTTGACTAAACAAAGCCTGGAGCCTTTCAGCAGGGGTGGAAGGAACTTGTTGGGTGTTTGATTTCCAATTTATGCCCAGACAAGCCTGGAAATAGCAGAAGTTTGATCCAGGTTAAAAAATCCATGCTTTCATTATTTCCCTGGTGGGAGCTGTGGGCAGCTGGTGCAGCTGCTGCTGCCGTGGGGAAAGGGAACTGGGGAGCATCCCAGGGAAATGGGGAGCAGGGAATGAACAGCTTTAATTTAATCCCAGGGAAATGGGGAGCTGGGAATGAACAGCTTTAATTTAATCCCAGGGAAATGGGGAGCAGGGAATGAGCAGCTTTAATTTAATCCCAGGGAAAAGGGGAGCTGGGAATGAACAGCTTTAATTTAATCCCAGGGAAAAGGGGAGCAGGGAATGAGCAGCTTTAATTTAATCCCAGGGAAATGGGGAGCAGGGAATGAACAGCTTTAATTTAATCCCAGGGAAAAGGGGAGCTGAGGATGAACAGCTTTAATTTAATCCCAGGGAAAAGGGGAGCAGGGAATGAGCAGCTTTAATTTAATCCCAGGGAAAAGGGGAACTGGGAATGAACAGCTTTAATCCCAGGGAAAAGGGGAGCTGGGAATGAGCAGCTTTAATTTAATCCCAGGGAAAAGGGGAGCTGGGAATGAACAGCTTTAATTTAATCCCAGGGAAAAGGGGAGCAGGGAATGAGCAGCTTTAATTTAATCCCAGGGAAAAGGGGAGCTGGGAATGAACAGCTTTAAATTAATCCCAGGGAAAAGGGGAGCTGGGATGAACAGCTTTAATTTAATCCCAGGGAAAAGGGGAGCTGGGGATGTACAGATTTAATTTTATTCCAAGGAAAGGGGAGCTGGGGATGAACAGCTTTAATTTAATCCCAGGAAAAGGGGAGCAGGGAATGAACAGTTTCAATGCCACTGCTGCCATTTCCTACCACAGAGGCATTGGTGGAACTCCAGAGCTGGCTCTGAGCAGGCTGAGCTGGACTCAGAGCTCCTGGTGGGTCCCTTCCATTCCTTCCATTCACACCCTGTGAAAGGCCTTGATTGGTTTTGTTTGCTCTGAATAAAATGTGGCATTTTCCACTCTGTCATTTTTGGGCACTGAAGCATTTATTTTTTTAACAATCTACCATCTAATTTTTTACTCTTTTTTTTTTTTTTTTTTTTTTTTTTTTTTTTGGAACTGAAATACCTGCACCCACTTGAAATGGAAAACTCCAACATTTCATTTTCTTTTTTAAATATGGGCTTTTGCAGGAGCGATGGCAGAGATTCCAGGGACCTGGAGCTGGGTTTTCATTTAGATAAGCTGCCCGTGGCCAGAGAGGTTATTTACCTTATCCCCACCATCTCTGGGCCTGGGACAGCTCCTCAGGAGCATCAGCAAGTCTGAATCTTGTGCTGCCAGGGCAGGGGGAGCAGGGAGAAATTATCTGCCATGTCAGAGCCTTCCAACATGCAGTAATTCCATAAGCACTGGGCTCCTCCAGGCATTAATCATCCCAGATAGTGCAGCAGCTCCTGTCTCCCTCTGCCACAAACCCAGAGGAGAGCAGAGCAGGCTGCCCAAGCCCAAGGAATAGCAAATTCAAAATTAAACATATTCTTCTTCTCCCATGAAAGTTATATTGATCCCTTCTCAATCCCAAACTGCTTGAACAATAATATTTCCCCAACCTCCTTCCCCCAGTGGGAGCTGCTGGAGACACAAACACAGCAGCATTTGATGCAGAGTTCATTGCAGTGCTAGGAAAGGGCAAAGTGACCCAGTCACTGCACCTCCTGACAGCCCAGAGGAGCCAGAATCTCCATCAGCGTCAAACTAAAGAATGATCCATTTATTGCTCTAATTCTCCATTTAGGACTCACTTCAGGAGCCCCCAGCCCTCAAACCTGAGCCCTGTGTGTGCACTCAGGGAATGCTTCATGTGATAATGAAGCATTAAAACTTAACCCTTTCTTGTGAACAATGAAAATGAACTTCTAAATGAGAATTGTTTCTCGTTCCTGGTGGGGAAACTGAGGCACAAAGCATTTCTGCTGTTCCCTGCAGGCAGATGGGGGTACTGGCACTGCCATGGGAGCTCAGGAGCTTCACATTCATCCCGTGTCCCAGAGGCTTTCACTCTGTTGGGTTTGGGTCTCAGAGCCCAAACGTTTCCCAGAATAATTCCAAAGCTGTGCAGCTGCCTGTGAGTGACACCCTCACGGATCCAAACCTCGGCCCCTCCTTTCCTCCCTGCCCTGCTGCAAACCCTCCATCCCCTGCAGAAAACAGCAGAGGACGCAAAGGGGGTGCCCAACAGCTCGACAACCTGCAAGGTGGGGTTTTATAGAATCACAGAATGACAGTTTGGGTTGGAAGGAGTCCAAAGGCCACCCGGTGCCACCCCCATGGCAGGGACACCCTCACTGTCCCAGAGACACCTTCGCTGTTCAGGTGGCTCCAAACCCCAGTGTCCAACCTGGCCTTGGGCACTGCCAGGGATGGAGGAGCTGCAGACTTCCACCATTTCCCTTCTGCTGCAGCAATTCAGTTCTGCTCCTACAAGCTCTCATTCTGTGCTTTCCAGCCCAAACCCAGAGTGAGCAATGCCAGCCCAGGGTGGCAGTGCCAGCAGTGCCCTGCAGCAGCTCAGCACAGGTCTGGGGAGCTGGCAGGAGGCACAGAACACCTGGAACACCTCTGGCAGCAGCCGGGGCAGCAGCAAACAGCAGCTCAGTGGCAGCAGGGCAGCAGCAGGGAGCGTTTCACCAGGGAAACCCCGGGAGCTGGGCTGGGATGTGCTCAGAGCAGCCCCAGAGGAGCCCAACCCACCCCTAACTCATCCCTGCCCAGTGGAGAATCAGCCTGGGGGCTCACACAGCCTGGAGAAGAGCAGAGCAATTCCAGAAACTCCATTTAAACAGGCTCAGATCTGCCTGGGTGCGCTGCCAATTTCTCCTTGCACATTCCTGCCTTGTACAAAGGGAAATAAGAGCAAAATCTGGCCCCCAAATTGCCAACAGCTCTCTGAATGCTAATTTAGGCTTTTCAGATATCCAAGTACATACAAAAGCACAGCTCAGGTTTGAAAAACAACCAGAATTGGCTTTAAAATATCTGCAGCCTCTTTTCTGGATGTTCCCCAGGCAGAGCACAGCTCCTCCCTATGGCCAAGGCTGCATCCCAGAGGAAAATCTGCATTTTACCTGTGCTGAGCCAGGCCCCACACCTGCAGCTCCATCCAAAGGAAAATCTGCATTTTACCTGTGCTGAGCCAGGCCCCACACCTGCAGCTCCATCCAAAGGAAAATCTGCATTTTACCTGTGCTGGGCCATGCAGCTCCATCAGGCTGTTCTCCATCCAGAGGCTCCTCAGGTGTCAGCAGAGTTTCCATGGGTCCAGCTCCTGGCTCCAGGAGGAGTTTGAAGCATCAGGGGTCAGTCCCATCCTACAGAAGGATTTTTCAGGGTTATCCCAGCACAGCTGACAGAGCCCAAACGTCCCCTGCCCCATTCCCAGAGCTGCAGTGACCATGGAAAGCCAGGGGCCAGCAGGTTGGAAAGTTTCTTTCACAGACTTCTAATTGTTTTTGTTATTATCATGTACAGCTCCTATCCCTTAGCACTTCACATCAGCAGTTATTTTAATTAAGCTTCCCAACGTCATGATTTTCACTCAATTCAATTGTTTCACTGAACCAGAGCCAGCTCATGTTTTTAAAAAATTGATGAGCCCCTCTATGAGATTTGTACACCAGGCAGAAACTGCGCAGCTGCCTTGGGGTTGTCAGCCCCAACACAAATATTCACATTGTGGCAGCAAAAATGCCCAGGAATTCTATTGCACAGCATAGTAACCTGCCTGGCAATTAACCAGCAATTAATTGCTTTAAAATACATTCAGCTGACTGTTGTGGAGTTATGAGGGTACCCAGGATGAGGTGAGAGATGAGAATTTGACCCCATGCACTCAGAAGGTTGATATTATAATTATATTATATTATATTATATTATATTATATTATATTATATTATATTATATTATATACTAAGGGAAGAGACAGGAGACATCAGAAGGCTGGAAAGGACTGATAATAAAAATTCATGACTGACCAGAGTCCTGACACAGTTGGACTGTGATTGGCCATTAATTAGAAACAATTTACATGCTGGGTGAGCAATTCTCCAAATCACATTCCAGGGGAGCAAAACATGGAGAAGCGGAGGCTTCTCATCTTGCTAGGAGAAGAAATCCTAGCAAAGAAATTTTTCAAAAAACATCACAATAACAGCTGGCCACTTTGAGAATGGGTTGGTTATTTATTCGGAATTGAAACACCTGAAACAGCCCCAGCCCAGTTCCCTGTGCTGCTGCCTTGGCAGAGGCTGTCACTCCTCAGCAAGGAGGGAACACTGACTGCAGCATAAATTCTGATAAATTTTAGGGCCTCATTTGGAGGCTCTGAACGTGTGCATGATGCACATTAACAAATATCCTATATTTTATCATCACAGCTTCCCTCTCCCTGCTTATGGTGCTTTTCATTTTCTTCAGTGAGGCAGATGGGAACAGAATATTCCATCTCTGGGAGGGAGCAAATGCCCCATCAAGCAAAACAGACACTTCTGGATGAACTTGTGCTCTCCAGACCAGTTCCTCCACAGATAAATAAACCACAGGGAAATTCAGGTTATCAAGTAATTCTCATGGATATGATAGACTAGAAATGGAAAATATGAAAGGAAAATTATCTCCAAGTATTTCAAAGTGACTGGAGAAATAAACTAGCTTTTCGAAATGATAAGGTACACAATAATATTTCTATTTCAATTCTGATTTTTATATTTATTTATTAACAACAAGCATTTAAACTTCCATGCCCTCACCTTATATCCATTTTTAAAGTAATGTAAAAGAGGATTTTCCAAAGAATTTACAAAAAAATTAGAGAGAAGCAGGAAAATGGGAAAGGTGCTCTCCCACAGGCTCACAGATCCTTTTTCCAGAGGTTTTCTGTCTGTAGCATCCTGGGATCAAAACAAGAACCACAGTGGCACCTTCCAGACTGCAGAGAAATCATTACACTGACAGATTTGCGGGATCCCATTATCAGCACTTATCAAATATCTGCATTTATATTGGAAAATAGGAAATTGCTGCTGAAAATGAGGCAGAAAAGGCGGGATGGAAGGCATTTTAGCCGTGCAGAATGCAGGTGAAATCCTAGCAGACACATTTATTGCACTCTTTAGGGATGCAGACACAGCCCAGGCTCCTGGTGCATCGTGCAGGGGTGATCAAAGCCTGCCCATGGGAGGATGAGGTTTTCCAGCAGAGGACAAGGGTTCCCAGCAGAGGACAAGGGTTCCCAGCAGAGGACAAGGGTTCCCAGCGGAGGACAAGGGTTCCCAGCGGAGGACAAGGGTTCCCAGTGGAGGACAAGGGTTCCCAGCAGAGGACAAGGGTTCCCAGCAGAGGACAAGGGTTCCCAGCAGAGGACAAGGGTTCCCAGCACAGGACAAGGGTTCCCAGCGGAGGACAAGGGTTTGCTGCCTTTCTGTGCACCAAAGAGGGAATAAAGGCACATTTTGTCCCACCTGAGCTGGCAGTGGCTCCATGAGTCAATGGCTCTTGCTCCCAGCCAAGGGATCAAAGCTCTGTGCTATGCCAGATCTCAAACCATGTTCAGTACAGCCAGTTTGGGATGGCCCTCACTCCCTCTGGGACTCTCCCTTCCCCATTCCTTCAGAATTCCTGGCTCTTCTATCCCATTTTCCCAGGTGTTTTCTGAGGAGAGTGCACTTAACCCCTCCCAGGTGCTCCTGTTTGATTCCAGGGGTGTCATAGTCACATTCTCTGAAAAATCCCTTCACCAGGATTTCTTCTCTGGGAAGCTGAGAAGCCTCAGAGAAAAATGTAAGCAATAATTATCTGATTGCTTCTCCTGTGTTTGGCTGCTTTGGGATGTGATCTGGAGATTGTTTACCAACAGCTGCATGTTGGGTTGGTTTCTTGTGAATTGTTTTGACTTTATGACCAATCACCAACAGCTGTGTCGGGACTCTGGAAGGAGACATGAGTTTTCATTATCATTCTTGTTAAGCCTTATGTAAGTATCCTTTCTCTTTCTTTAGTATAGTTTTAGCATAGCATATCATAATTATAATATAATAATAAATCAGCCTTCTGAGAACATGGAGTCAGATTCTCATCTCCTACCTCATCCTGGGGACCCTCACAAACTCAGCACAGGGGAGCTCTGAGCCATGCAAACCAGGCTTGTGAAGCCTTCATGAGCCAGCACAAATCCAGGCCAACACCCCATTGTCATTTCCAAAGGGAATTTGCATTTTCCACAACTTTTCTGGTGCCCAGATTCCAGGGTACCCCAAGAACCAACTGCAGCTCTGCTTTTGGGATGTTTTAGGCTAAACCCAGCTGGTGATGGTACCTGAACTGGTGGTTGTAGGGGAGCTCTCCTCTTCCTCTGCCTCCACATCCTGCCCTCGCTGTCCCACGAGTCTCCTGAGGGATCAATCACCATTTCACAGGGAGGGAGGTGTCCCTGCCAGGGCAAGATGGAATGGGATCAGCTTGAATGTCCTTCTCCATCCAACCCATCCCATTCCAGCAGCCTTTGGTTCTACAGACTGCAAACATGGTGACAAAAATCAGGAATTATCCTCTTCCAAAACCAACACAGATGGAAGAACAACCCCAGCCCCTCCTGATCCCTGCTTGCCCTCCCCAGGACAGCAGATCCCTGCTGGTGCCACAGAGCAGGAGGGTTCTCCTGGGCCCCACCTGCAGCTCCCAGGTGAGCTGTAAATCCTCTCCTCAGGCACTTGGCAGAACCAATCTCCTTTAATCTGCTCTCTTTATGGCACCTCCTTGGGCTGACAGAGCTGGGATTTATGGACTGTCAGCAAAGTCCACAAGGCCAATATCTTCCTCCAGGAGCTCCCTGCCAGCGGCCAGGAAGGGATTTAAAGGCATTTCACTCACTGGAGCCTCAGAGCTGCAGTGTTCCAGCAGCAGCAGCAGCGTTCTAAGGCAATAAAAATGTACATGTGCTGGGCAAATTAATACAAAATTAGGGCACTGCTTTGTTGGAGTGATTTTCCTGTAGGGAAAGTGGAGCAAGGCATGGAAAAGTACAGCTGGGAGCTGTGGGGAGGTGTCTGTGCACCAGTGACCCCCTGGCACACCCAGGACCTGCCCCACCCCGTTCCTTATCAAATCCAGAGGAATCCCCAGGGCTCGGCAGCCTCCCCAGTGCAGGGTGAGGGTATCCAGCTCCGGGGCACTGGCACTGATCAGCCCTGAGCTCCCGGGCCATGGATTCCCTCCCCAGGGAAGAGCTGGGTGCTTTTTGTGCAGCACTTACACTTAGAGGCTGAAAAGAGAAGAGGCCCTTGAAGATCCAGAGGATAAAAATAATTACCTTTGATTCTGAAAGTCAATATCTTTTCTTAACCAATCTGGCAAGACTGCATCCAAGTAATTAGTTAAGGAAAAAATTATTTATGTAAGATTAGTACTTAAATGTCTCGAATAAGATATTCATTGGCATAATATTGAGGGGGTAATTGTGAAGTATTAACTGACTTAGCACAAACAGGTCAAAAAAACAACAACTATTCTGCCTTGAAGGGAGTCAACAAGAGATGAGAAAGATTTTTTATAAGAGCATGGAGGGACAGGACAAGGGGGAGCTGCTTCACGGTGACAGGGGGCAGGGACAGATGGGATATTGGGAATGAGGAATTGTTCCCTGGCAGGGTGGGCAGCCCTGGCACAGGTGCCCAGAGCAGCTGGGGCTGCCCCTGGATCCCTGGCAGTGCCCAAGGCCAGGCAGGACATCAACCTGGCACCGTGGGAGGTGTCCCTGCCATGGCAGGGGTGGCACTGGCTGGGATTTAGGGTCCCTCCAACCCAAACCATTCCATGTTTCTGTGACCTTACAGACCAAAACTGAGTTACAACCAGACCAAGTGATTGACCCAGGGTCACACAAACCACCTGCAGCAGAGGCAAAACCAGCCCAACACGTTCCAGAGCAATGCAGTGGTTAATCCCATATCCTCCCTCTCCCCATCCCTGAGCCTGCTCTCAGCACCACAGACAGGGGCTGGGATTTCAGGGCAGCCCCATTCCCTGTTCAGCACCTTATCCCAAAGGGCTCCTCTGCCTCCATCCAAATAAAGCATTCACATGCACACAAGCATCTGCACAACTGCTCCCCGGGTGAGAAATATTCCAAAACATGCCCCCTGCAAGGGGAGAAGCATCTGCCCCCCTCTCTCCTCCTACATGTGTATTTTGCATCTGTAAACCATAAACACATGATAAAAGCACTGCAAGCCTCGCTGGAGCTCGGAGGCAAAAGCGATCAGTTTTGCTCTGCCAGTTTGAAAATGGCTTTCTTGATGAAACTCATGAGTCTGCTGGAGACTGAGACACAGATGGATGAGCTGAGCATATGATAAACCTGCTGCATGAGTTTGTAGTTAATTGCCCATCATCTTTTTTGTCTCCCCATAAAACATTTCACGCCCACCTTGCACAGCAAAGGTAACCCGAGTGTCACAAACCATTTGTCTCCTGAGCCTGCCCCGCTGCAATCCCCGAGCTCTGGCGCTGAGGGAGCCCTGCAGACAAGACAAATCTGCTGAGCCTTTTACAGATGAGCCGTGCTGCATCTTTTATCAAACCATCTCCATTCTCTAATGAGGAGAAACACCTCCCAGAGTCATTTGCATGCTAATATCTTTATTTCTAAAACAATAAGCAGGCTGGGGCTCTGTGAGGTGCCAGTCAGCACAGACACTGCATTTCCATCAGCCAGGGGTGGAGAGGGGCCAAGGAACCGGGTCCCTTCCCCTGGGCACAGAGGGGACTTTGGGCTGAGCACAGGGAGGGGTCCAGGACAAGAATCATTCCCGGGGTGGGGGCCCATCACTGCTGGGCTGTGCAGGGCCAGGAGCTGGACTCGGTGATCCCTGGGAGTTCCTTCCAACTCAGGGTGTGCACAGAATCTCACACTGCTCTGGGGTGGAAGGGACATAAAAGATCACCCAGTGCCACCCCTGCCATGGCAGGGACACCTTCCACTGTCCAACCCAATGTCCAGCCTGGCCTTGGGCACTGCCAGGGATCAGGGGCAGCCACAGCTGCTCTGGGCACCTGTGCCAGGGCTACCCACCCTCCAGGGAAGGATTTCATCCCAACATTTAATCTAAACCCAAGCTTTAAACCGTTCCCCTCTCCTGTCACTCCACACTTGTGTCCAAAGTCCCTCTCCACCTTTCCTGGATCTCTCCATTCTCCCTTGAATCACGTTTTACATGCTCAGAGCTGTTGGGAGGCAGCAGCTGCAGGTGCCAGGGGTGGGGCTGGCACTGCAGGCACCAGAGCTCCCGCACTGCACATCTCCCCTGCCTTCCTCTCCTTCTCCTGTGTCTCCACTGGGGACAAAGCTTGCAGGAGCAGGTCATCCCAGGGCAGCGGCAAGAAACACAACACACTGTCAGGCACCACAGCTCTAACCCTGCCCTCAGAGGCTCTGCGGGTGCTCTGCTCCTCCCTGCCACAGCTCGGGGGCACACACTGTCGCTCTGCCATGTGTTGGGGCTTGTCCTGCCTCCCAACACCTGGGCTTGCCTGAGCTGAGTGGTTCTGCTGGGCAGCACTCACTGAACAGAGGGAAAAGGGGGAATAAAGAAACCTTCCTTGCACTGAAGCAATCAGAGCAGATGGAGCCTTTCCTCCAGCAGAGCAGGGTGCCCAGCAGGCCCTCTGGAAAGCCCCAAACCCTCCAGGGGTGGCAGAGCTCCCCAGAACCTTCTCCTCAGCAAAGCCTAATGGGCAGTGAAGGGAATCAGCCCCACTGTCCCCATCGTGCTTTCCATTCCATGACCCTGATTTACAGGATTTCCCTGCTGCCCTCAGGGCACAGATTGGCTTTGCCTGCCCGGAGCAGCAGAGAGCACAGGAGCTGCCAGCACAGGGCTCCTCGCTCTGGAAACGCTGCTGGGAACAAGGACGACTCTGCTGAACACCTAATTTTGGAATTTGCTGAATAGCAGCAGGAACGGCTCAGGGGAGAGGAGCAAACTCTTCCAACAGCACCGTGCAGCCTCTGCTGAGGCACAAACCACAACACAGATAACAGAAGTGGGAATTGTTCTATTGGTTTCTGCATTTATGATATTGGTGACCTGGATTTGTTCTATTGGGTCCTGCATTTATGATATTGCTAACCTGGATTTGTTCTACTGGGTTCTGTATTTATGATATTGGTAACCTGGATTTGTTCTACTGGGTTCTGTATTTATGATATTGTTAACCAGGATTTGTTCTATCGGGTCCTGCATTTATGATATTGCTAACCTGGATTTGTTCTATTGGGTCCTGCATTTATGATATTGCTAACCTGGATTTGTTCTATTGGGTTCTGTATTTATGATATTGGTAACCTGTATTTGTTCTATCGGGTCCTGCATTTATGATATTGCTAACCTGGATTTGTTCTATTGGGTCCTGCATTTATGATATTGCTAACCTGGATTTGTTCTATTGGGTTCTGCATGTATAATATTGGTTTTATTTTGTTGTATTGGCAGCTCCCCAGAGGGCCTCACACAAAATCTTCACCTTGCTAATGAAGCTTGTATTTTTTATACCCATGCATGCAGACACATTTGGTTGATTTTGGTTATGTGCTCATGGGTTTGTGTCCTTACAGCTCTCAGTACATTAAAACTGCATCATTGCACCGCCCATTTGAAATTTCACCTCTTTTTTTAGCCTAAAACGTAGTTTTACTCTATGAAAATACAAGAATATTATAGAAAGGTAAAAATTGTATTTATCTAAGACTATGACTGTGTAAGCACTTGAGAAGTGATGGAAATGATTAAAACCACTCCTGTCCTGATATAAAGCCAAGAATGGAAATAATCTTGTTAGCAAGCAATTAGAAAGCCTCTGCCTCCCTCAGGGCTCTGTGGAAGTGCTTCAGAGATGCCCATTGTTCCCCACGGACCTGAGGAGAGCCATTCCACATGCTCTGTTTTTCTTTCTGACTGCATTAAAACAAACACTCGGCGAGGGAGGTTTTCCCCATCTCCTTCAAAAGGCTGCCACCATATGGGGGATTGGTTTTAATACAAGGCTCAGGTTGGGGTTCTGCAGGTGGACCTTGCTGGAGCCTCAGCTCAGCCTCAGGAGGGGAGCAGCTCTGGGAATCGAGGCACACAAACAGCTCTGCGCCACAAAGGGCTGGGGTTACCTTCCCCTTCACAAACCTGCACTTCTGCTCCCACGGCATTGCTTTCATTCCTGTCTCACCCATGGGTGTCACACAGCTCTGTGGGTCAGGAACTGCAGCATCCCAGCTCTGCTGGAACGATCAGTGAAGGATCAGTGAAGGATCAATGTCACTGGCTGTTCCCTCATCTCCTCCTCCATGGAAGGTCCTGCCCATGGGACCAGACCACCTTTAAGGTCTCCTCCAACCCAACCCACCGTGCCACTCAGTTATTCTCTGGGAAAATGAGCTCACCTGCCCAGCAGGAGTGTGAGGATACCCTGGATCCAGAGGAGTGCCATTCCCAATCCATGGGCAGCCGTGGGTGAGCACTGAAAGCTCTTACTCTGAGAATAAACATGATCCAAGGTAAACCACGTTGTCTTTCTTTGGAAATTAAGAAAATGACAGCAGGTGAAATGAGGGAAGCATAAAGTTTTTTGTTACATTAGAATTTCTCCACCAGATCTGACAGCATTCCACACTGGAGCACACCAGCTGAAGAACTAACCCCAAAACAGTACTTGAATTTGATAAATAGAATAAAACCCCATCTCTCAGTGGGACAGATTAAGCCAGAGGTTCTTCCTATCAAGCTATAAATGTCATGTGAAGATCAAGTTTCCATCTCACAGAAGTGTTTGTTCAACAAAGCACAGCAGGGCCTTCCCAGGGAGCTTAAACAGAGCAAGGACCTGCAAATAATCCTGCTCTCAAATTTCATCCAGGGCAGTGCCACAGCCCTGCCTTGTCCAGACAACCACAGAGCACTGCTGAAGGCCAGGGCTGGAGCTGCCCACCTGATTCAGGCCATTTCCAGGAGTTTTTGCCCTGAAGATCTGTGGTGTTGTGAGGGTCCCCAGGATGAGGTGAGGGATGAGAATTTGACAATTTGACTCCATGTTCTCAGAAGGTTGATAATAATATAATATAATATAATAAATATAATATAATATAATATAATATAATATAATATAATATAATATAATATAATATAATATAATATAATATAATATAATATAAATACTAAAACTATCCTATAGAAAGAGAAAGGAGACATCAGAAGGCTGGAAAAGAGTGATAGTGAAAGCTTGGGACTGACTCAGAGAGTCTGACCCAGCTGGCTGTGATTGGTCATTAATTAAAAACAATTCACATGGAACCAATCAAGGATGCACTTGTTGGTAAATGATCCCCAGCCCACATTCCCAAGCAATCAGATAATTATTGTTTTCATTCTTTTCTGAGGCCTCTCAGCTTCCCAGGAGAAGAAATCCTGGTGAAGGGATTTTTCAGACAATATCCTGGTGACACAGATCACAGCCCTGTCTGTGCAGGGCACACCTTGGGGCTCTGGGCACCTCTGGGTTTGCAGAACAAGAATTTCCAGACTGAGAAGTCAAGAATTGCACTGAGCAAAATTCTGAGTAACCCAGACTTGGCAGTGCCAGGCCACCAATTCTGGATGCAGAGCGACCACACCAGGATAAAAGTGATGGTTTAATCAGAATAATTCATTCCTTGGGCCATAATTATGTGAATGGGAAGGTATTTTTTTCCTGGCCCTTTCTTGGCCCAGCAAACTGTTAGAAATGAAGTGTCATAGCTCCTCCTGGGGATCCCTCTAGCTCTAAATACACATTGGAGGAGATATTTCAGGGATGGTATGGAAAAGCATTTCCTGTACTCTGTAACTGATCTCTGCTAATCCCCACAGCTGAGAACATGGCCCTGTTCTCCCTCATTTCCCTTCCTGCCACACACACCTGGATGTTTCTGTGGGCGGCAGAAACCTGCCTGGCCCTCTCAAACGTCAGGGGGCATCACTGGGATCGTTATTTGATTCCTGTAGTGCCGCTGGATTTTACCAACAATGATATCCCAGCATGAGGTTTTGCTTGCCTCAAAAATTCAAAGTTTTCTTTCACAGCAGATTTGGAGTTTGTATGCAGTCCTACTCTGGAACAGAAGACAATAAAAGTAATAAATTCAATGTATTCAGCTCATTTTACCTGGATCTGGCTCCAGCAGTTCCCTTAAAGCCTGGTGCTGTTGGAACACTCTGCTGATGCCTCCACTGCAGTCAGGGGGTAAAAAGGAGGGGAAAACAAGGAAAAGAGGAGTTTTCCCAGCCCAGGGAACGAGCTGAGCGTGCCCAGCTCCGCGCTGAGCTCCAGCAGCTCGGGCACAGAGCTGTAAAACACCTGGGCTGCACAAACTGCTGCTTTTCCTCACACACAAAGGAGATTTCACCAGGCAGCAGCTGCTGATGCCAAGGAAACTGCAAAGATAAGGAGTGAGAGGAAAAGTTATTACATTTAAAATGTTATCATTAGCACCAACGGGTTTACAAAAACCATCATAAATATTGCCTGCCACGTTCCCTTCCCACTGCCACGGAGCCAGCCAATGTTCCGGCTGCTCCTGGTGGCTGTGGAGCTTAAAGGAGGTTTTATCTCCAGTGAGTGTTTATTTCACTCTCCATAAAGTAAAAGGCACCACAGTTTAGAAATAATGTGTTCCCAGCCCTGAGTATTATGGGGAACCCATTATTTTTATTGCTTGCTGTGTAAAGGATATTTCATATTTAGGGAACGGAGCTGTTCCCAGATAAATAAGGAGGTAGAAGCTGCATTAAAGCCTTGGTGCAAAATACCCATCCAATTATGAGCCAGGCAATGCAGGAGTACATTGTACCTGCTCCCACAAGCTTTATAGCCCTGAGAACAATCCCTTATTTGCATGTGCAATTACTGCAGTTGCATTTGCAATTACATCAATTGTCCAATTACATCAGCTGTGTTTCCAATGAGCTAAAAGGGAAAAAAAATCAAGTACTCATTGCTCTTTGCTGTAATAAAAATGTGATTTGCATTCTCAGGAAAAAAGATTTCTGTTTGCTGGGAGATGAAATTAGACTACCTTGGGGTACTTTGCTTTTCTTGCATGAAGCCTAAGTATTTCAGTGATATTAAAAAAGGTTGGAGCTGTTTGATAACTTGAGACCGCACAGTAATTTCTTCTCTTGGGCCACTGTAATTACTGTGCAGTTTTCCATTGTCATCAGAGAAATTATTTTACATTTAGAATTAATAGGACACAGTCTCGGGGCAGATCCCTTAAAGCTTTCTTTTCCTAATAACTTAGACCATTAGGAGTCACATACATTCCATTTCTCAGAAGTGTGCAAATGAAAGAAGTCTGAACTCCAAGCCAGAATTCTCTTTCCAGCATTAGCAGCATCTGCTCTTTCTAATAACTCCACAGGTGGTAGGAAATCCCTTAATCTGCTCATCACCAATTTCCACGTGTGAAATGAGAGCTTCTGAAAGTGCAGCAATAATCAGAAAATACAGAAATGGAACCCAGGATTTTTGAAGTGTATGGAGCATCTCCAGGATTTTCAGCTCTTACTTTAACAGTTTAGGAACAGAAAGTTTTGCTTATTTTCTTCAGTGCCGCATGAAGGCTGTGATTTTCCCTGTGCTGCAAATTTGGGCATCAGCAGAGAGGGATTTCAGGGAGATATTCCCAAACCTCACGTTGAGGTTGTGCTGGGGACAGGGGGAGCTGGGGGCTGCAGGGCCACCCTGGCCCCTGGAAACCCCTTCATTTTGGGCTATTTTGTGGTTTTGCCAAGCCCATGACCAACTGATGTCCCTCAGCCCTGAGCAGATGGAGGTGACACGTCCAGAGGAGGCCAAGCCACCATCCACGTGCCCTGAACCTGGATCTCCATGAAGAATTTCCAGCAGGGGATGCTGGAGCCCCTGTGCAGGTCCTGCTCCCACACCTACAGAATGAAATCCCCCAGCCCCACATTAAAGTCTAAAGGTTAAAGAAGAAAATAAATCTGCTTTGGTGGGTGAATGCTGCACCTGGAGGAAGCAGAGCCTGCTCTCTCCTGAACAAAACAGCAGAAAACCAACCCAGTACCTGATCTGCTTTTCCTCTCCTCAGAAACAGATGGGAATAACTCTGGGGAAGGGAAGAGCTGGCTGGGGGTGTCATCTGTGTGTCAGCTGAATTCAGGCTCCTGCTTAGATCAGCCTAAGCAGGGCAGACAGGCTCGCTCTGCTGCCTCTACACCTCGAGCCAGGGAAATAGGAAAGGTGCTTTGGCACTGCCAGATCCTTCCCTGGCTTTGACACCTTTAGACAAATACACATTAATTAAAAAGGCCTGAAAAACTGACTCTTAGAAAAACTAGAAAAGCTTATTTAATTGTTACTTCAGGTCCAAAATAAACAAATACCTCTGCCACTGAAGAACAGAAATGGAGAGTGTTGAGCTCCCATGGTTGCTCAGTTTTAACCTCCTCAGGGGTGACAGTCTCTGGCCCAGGGTCTCCTCCTCCTGCACAGTGCTTATCTGGTATCATTTTAATGCACTCTTACCTTTCATATTTGCTGCTTTCAGATGTGTTTTTCTCTTTCCATTACATAACAGCACACACTGAAGTTAAACAGAAGGCAACAGCAAGAACAGATTTGTGACCAAAGCTCAGCTGTTTCCACCCAAAGCTGCTCCCCTGCCCCTCACCCAGCAGACACCTCAAGTAGCTCTGGTCTAAAGAGCTCATTCAACCATGGATTAGACCTCAGGGGGACGTTTTTCACTGGTGGAAGTGAAAATGTTTTACTTCCTTTGAAATAACTTTCCTTTTACTCTGAAGTCATTAAAAGTGATGGGATGGAACAACTCCCACGTACTGTGGAGAAACCAGGAGCTGCTCTCAGCTGAGTTCCAGCCCCCTAAGTGGGGCTTGGGAGCACTTTAAGTAATTTTGGCACTCCAGCTGTGTTGAGAGGTTTCCAAAGAACCCTTTATTAGTGGTGAGAGTGTCCCTGTGCCCTCTTCAGACACTGAGGATGGTTCTTCACACACCAGCACTGGCCCTGGCACGTGTGGATCTCGGGAGATTTCAGGGTGCAGCCTCCTCCTTCCCTGAAGGACAGGAAAAACCCTCAGCACTAAAGAGTTGATGCCTGAACATCTTTTTACTTAGGCTGACAAAGTCCTGAGGAGCAAAGCTCAGTTTTTACACAAGAAAACACGGTATATATTGGATATATTTCTGAAAGCAATCATTTCTCTCGGTGATAACATTCATTCTTATCTCCAGTCACATTTTGTTTTCATGTGTAATTTGTGTGTAACTGTATATAGGGCTGAGACTGCAAACCTAAACAGCAAATGTTATAAATAAAGACCTTCACAGAAAAAAAGAAATGCAGCAGCAAAGTGCTTTAATTTGTATTTGCCAGTTCTGGGAACAATTGCTGTGGGATGAATGCCTGGCTCTTTCTGTCAGGGCAACTTTGCTATTAATTCCTCAGCCTGAGAACAATTCTCCAGTTAGCAAAGAGCTTTGGGGTATTAAAGCTGGGACAGCAGTTTTACAGCAAGCACCCACACAGGATGGGCCAGCAGAATTGTTGGATGTTTGCTTGGAAGATGGAAACTCATCCCAGAGCCAGACCCAGTCATGGCAAACATCACCTGAAATTCATTAACATCTCACTGAACAATATTATTTTCATTTATTTCCCTTGCCCAGCATCCTCTCCCCTTTTCCCTTCACATCACCAGCTGCTTCCAGCCCAGCATTTGGGTCCCACACCAGGTCAGTGTTTGAAGCCCTCAGACAAATGGGTTAATTGTGCTTTAATTGGTTCCACAGTGATAGGAGACTGCACTGACAGAAGCTCTAGAAACCACTGAGAGCTTTTGGGATAGAAATAATGTGGTGTTATTTTAATGTTAAATTCACTTTATGAGCAGCAATATAGAGGGAAGGTATTTAATTAAATAACAAGGCTTATCTAGACATTAAACATTTGGCTTTGAGCAAATTAATTAGATAAATTTAGAGCCAGTGTGGGAGAACTGGACTGACACATAAACCCACTGTGCAGTTTAGGAAACAACCTGGAAAATCAAGAGTTCAATATTAAATGTACAGAGGTGTCCAGCACTGAAGATTTCAACACAAATCACATGGAACATTTATGACTTGGAGGATTTCTTATTTCTGACTCCATTTCAGCAGCACTAAATGAAGGAATATTTAGTGATGAATTAAACATTTGTAAAAAGGAAGGAGTTTAAAATGCTATGCATTAAGAACTTAAGTTGACCATTCCCCTTTTCTTGCCCTCTGCCTTCTGAGCTCTCTTATTGGAAAACCAGATTTCCATTAATAAAGTAAATTTATTTCACTCTGCCTGTTGAGCAAGAAAAAAGCTTTGTGCAACTCCCAGCTGTGGCTTTGAGATACCACTGCTCCCCAGTTCTTGGCAACTCCTCTCCCTTATTAACATGCCTATTTTTATAATATTTTAATAATGTTTTTATGAAGTCTCAGTGTCACAGCACTCGCTGGGTGCCCTGCAGAGGTTTGGTGAGCTCTGTTGCATTTGTAGCTTCTTTTCTCACATTTTTGATCCTCAGAGCTGCTCGAGGTCATCCCTGAGCGCAGCAAGCTGAGCTTGTTTGCCAAAAATAAATATCAGCAAGAAGTGAAGAGACACCCAGGGAAAGGGAAGCCTGGTTATTCACTGCACAGCCCACAGGGGCAAAGGTGGACACGCATCAGCCAACCCACGTCCCTCCCAAACCTCTCCTGCACCAGCTGGCACTGAATACATTTCCAGGCAAATCCCAACAAAAATTATGGAAATTGCTTCTCCTACTACAGCACAAGGAAAATGCAAAGCCTGTGCTGTCCCATCCAACTGGTAGTGACAACTTTAGCACCCAAAAATAAGTGGTGAGAAAGGAGGGAAAGGAGGAACCATCTGAGCTGACTTACGTGAGTGCTTTTTTTGGCTTGGAACAGGAATTATTGCCAGCAAACCCCCACACTCTGACAGCCAAGGCCACCACAACCTGCAAAACAAAGCACAGTGACACAGATTGAAGTTTCCTAAAAACCTCTGAAGGAAAAGATTGTGGCATGTCCACTGGCCCAAATGAAATTTTGCTCCTGTGCTTTGTCCAAGAGTCAGATGTTGGTATCAGCTCAGGACTCCGAGCACACACGATGAGAGGCAAAGTCCAACAAAACTGATTTCCCATCTCTAACTGGAGCTCTTTGTCTTTCTTTTTGCTGGGTTTGAAAGCAGAACTGAGCTGTGTTTGTTCAGCCCCACCACCCTGTCACCTTCACTGTCAAATCCAGTCACTCCTGACAGATGTAGGACAACCACCTCTCCCAGGAATCCTCTCACAAACAGAGAGATCAGAAACACTCCGAGTGGTTCATTTGCCTTTTTTGGCAGGGCATTGCTGCTTTTCCCCTCCTTTAAATCAGCACTTTGCTCCCCCCAATCTCTGTGCTTTGACAGCGCTGCCTCATTCAGCAAAACCCCCTCGCTTCCCTGTGATCTGCAACTTAACAACACATATGCAAATGAAATTAGTGCTGGCAAAAATAATTATAGTTCCTCATGGGAGGATTAATAACTGAAGCCTGCCCTGCTTAAGCTGGGGTTTAATTCTGTTATAGGCACTAGAAGAAGTTAATTCTGTGTTCAGTGTTGTGTGTGGCAGTTTAGAGGTGTTGAGTGAATGTAGAGGTAATTAAGTGGAGGGGAGAGGGGAGGTGTGGGGACACATCCCTGAGTCCTGTACAGAGAAAATCATGGAATCACAGAAAGGCTGGCATTGGAAGGCACCTTAGAGACCATTTAGCTCCAGCCCCATTCCATGCTCAGGAAATGTTCCACTAGAATGGGCTAATCAGAGCCCCATCCAGTATACAACAAAATTTTATATACATATATATATATATATATATATATATACACACACATACATATATAGACATATATAAACATACCTATCTATATAGAGATATATATAAAAGAATACATTAAAATCCACTAGTGCTCATTAGCGGGCGGATGAATGAGCAGCCCAACCCTTTTCTCTGGAAACACCCCCTGCCATCCATCATTTGAAAGGGAGCAGGATTGACTCGTTCCCACCAGGTGTAATGATGTAGTATAAACCGTGCCCTCAGGCTGGGAGTGTTTAATAAAAGAACCAGCTCCTTTTTATACAACATTTGTGGGAACAAACCAAATTTAGAGTGGGCTGTAAATCCCTCCCTCGTTACAGCATGGCTGTCCTCTGGCTGTGGAAGAGGGACAGGAGGGACACCCACAAGAAAGCAGGGATCCAGCAGAAATGCACAGGGGCTGCCCTTCTATCCCAGGAATTCTCCTCCTTGGGAAGAGCTGGGTGGGAAACCCTTCCATTCTTTCTGCCCCCTCCATCGGCACCGGCCCCAGCCTGGCCAGGGGCTCAAATCCCAGCCCAGGAAAGCCCCAGCCT
This sequence comes from Ammospiza caudacuta, assembly GCF_027887145.1. Classification (NCBI taxonomy): domain Eukaryota; kingdom Metazoa; phylum Chordata; class Aves; order Passeriformes; family Passerellidae; genus Ammospiza; species Ammospiza caudacuta. Next base: position 21,514,233 of record NC_080604.1, on the reverse strand, counting down.
GCAGGGATTTAGCACCTTCCAGGCTGAAATCCCCCGGCTTCATCTGCCTGTTTACAGCCCTGATGAGCTGGATTAGCCGAGTGCAAGCCGTGGCTACGGCAGCCGCTTTTCACCTAGGATTAGCATAAAAATCAATCAGCCCCCCTTCTGGAGCCAGCACACTCCGACTGGGAGAGCTCCAATGAAAACAACATCCAGGTGGAAAATGTGGGAGTTTGATGGAGCCAAGGAACGCACGTCCAGGTTGGGCCTGACCTGCTGCAGCCGTGTGCTCGCGTTTGTTTAAAATCCACAATTTAGAGCTTGTTCAGGGCTGAAATGAGGCAAAGCTGATGTTATTTGATTAACTTGTAACTTGATTTGAAATTGCTGCACACATTAAGCTTTCCAGTGTTTCACCAGAGATGCTATTTACCACAACAAGCTGCTTTTTTTGCTGTGATATCTTCTGGAAAAACACACTTCATTAGTGGGTAGGACATCTCATTAAAGCCCACAAAAAGGGTCTCAGAAACATCCTCACAAACACACTACAGTATTTGAGAGTCATTGCAAATCATTGATTTGGGCTTTTCTCTATGGTCAATGTCAGGGTTGAAATAAAGGGAAGAATATCATCAATAATCCAGTAACAAATAAATGTACTGCTATGTAAACCAGCCAGGTGGATGATAATTTACAAGAGACATTTATACAAATTCCAGTATCAAAATACCCCATTCTTATGTGCAGCCAGACAATGTGATAGAACTACCAGGTCTCTGCATGGCTGTGATATTGTCTGGCTGCATTTGTGCTGATTTACTGGAAAGCTGCAGAATTAGAGCATTTGGTGTGAGGTGGAGGCAAAACCTGCAGGTGAAGGTCACAAACCCCCAGCCAACCTGACACTTCTCCAAAATTGTGTTCCGCTTGTCCCTGCAGAGTCCTCCAAGGCAGTCTGAGCTGCCTCACTGCCCCGTGCCTGCTGAGCTGTTCCATCCCATGGCCACAGCTCCCACCTGCAACTACTGCACAGGAAAAGCCAGGCAAAACCCCTTCCCGTAACATTAGAACTGCTTTTTCCCCCTTTGGTAAATTTAAGTTAATTGGCAACTCACAGGAATGTCCTTTTAACATTCTAACACCAGCAGTGCCTTGGATCACCACAGAAAAATCCATTTTAGCTTCAAATCCAGTGTGTCCCCCAGAAATCCTCATTTGCTGCCACAGATACTGCTGGTAATTTATTGTGGGTGTGTGTCAGGCACCCAGAGATGTTCCTGTGCTCCCACATGGAGAAAACACTGCAAAATTTACTCCATCTACAAGCAGGAAAATGGGTTCTGGTTTAGTTCTCGCTCAGCTGCTTTGGTTCATGCCCCACATTCAGAGAATCAGCTTTCCCCCTCAGAATAAGATTTATTGCATTAAGACCAATCAGGATTTCCTATTAACTCCTTTTCCTGCCTTTACTTTTTCTTAACTGATTAAACTCAGCATTTCTACTTCTACCTGTCTCATTTAAATACTTCTTACATGCACCTCTTCTCCATAATAACCAGAATTATGGACTTACCTCAGTTGTTCCCATTAACCACCATAAATGGAATTATGTATTTGTTTACAACAAGCACCCTTCAGGATCAGATTTTCACCCCAAAACCCAGTATAAATTGTGATTTAACCACATACAACAGCTTCCAGAGGAAAAAAGAGATTTACTGCGCAATCCTGAATTTAGTAGTTCTTTCTTAAACAGTGAAACCTTCATAAGTGCCGGTCATTCTCCCCAATATTCTCAGTTAAATATTGCTAAAAATTCAGCTTTCAGACACTTAATTGCAGAACCACCACTCCTGCAGCTGTTCCCTGACCAGACTCCGAGGACAAAAATAACTTGTGGAAGGGACAAGTGCTGAAGCACATGGGTGCCACAGCTGTGAGCTCATTAAATTTTAAAAGTGATTTGAATCAGACACTAAAACTCCTCTCTGCAGTTCATTCCACTGCTTCTACAGGGCCACAGAACGGTGAGAGAGACTTTGATTCTCCTCTTTTCCGGGCAGGCTGGCTAATATAGTGTTTGCAGGGATCCCTGTGGGAGGGAGGAATGATGAGGAGGACTCCATTGATAGAAGGCTAATTAATTACTTTATTATGCTATATTATTCTCTACTATATTACATTACATCCAAACTGAATCTGCCAAGCACTCAGCTCTGCACACACTGCACAGAATCCCATGGCTGTCACCCTCAGTCCTGACAAACACACACACATCTGGCCCTGATTCGGCAAGGAACAAAATCACCATCACTTTGGGTAGATAATCTCCATTTCGCATTCTACTTTGGCACAACACAGGCACAGCAAATAAGATAAGAATATGCTTGGGAAGAATTGCGCCTTGCTTCTCTCTGTGAGGAGAAATGTGGGGTTACACACTTGGCCCTGCTAGGCCAAGGAACCAAAACACCACTGTGGGTAAACAATCTCCATATTGCATTCTACTGTGGCACAACACAGGAACAGAAAATAAGAATATTCTTGGGAGGAACTGTGCCTTGCTTTTCTCTGTGAAGAGAAATGTGGGGTTACACACCTGGCCCTGACAGGCCAAGGAACTGAACCACCATCACTGTGGGTGAGCAATCTCCACATTGCATTCTACTGTGGCACAAACACAGGCACAGCAAATGATAAGAATTGTTTTCCCTTTCTCTGAGGTTCAGAGAATGTGAAACCCAGAAATATTCTTGGGAAGAACTGTGCCTTGCTTTTCTCTGTGAGGAGGAATGTGGGGCTAATGCAGCAAGGCAGAGGGAACGGGGTGAGGGTGATTAGCCGGGTGCTAATTGAGTTTGTAGGCACTCCCTAGGGTCCAGCTGCAACTCGTTGGGAGATAAGATTACATTCTACATTACCCATTCTGTGTCCTCCTACACCCCTGGATCCCTGGCAGTGCCCAAGGCCAGGCTGGACACTGGGGCTGGAGCACCTGGGACAGTGGGAGGGGTCCCTGCCATGGCAGGGTGGCACTGGGTGATCCCTAAGGTTCCTTCCAGCCCAGGGAGTGTTTCCTCCTTTCTCACAGTCAGATTGATGCCATCTCCTCCCCTGGGCTCAGCAGACAGTCACAGCTCTCCCTCGCCTCCCTCCCTTTGAGCCCAGGCCCTCCCCAGACAGACCAGAGGCTGTGCCAGCTCGCTCTGCCCAGGGGACAATGCCAGGACCCAAAGGCAAGAGGCCAGTCAATAACCTGGCACAGGCTTTCCTCAGAGGCAGCTCCTCCTCCAGGCCAGGAGACTCCTTCCAGAGCTAATTGAGCTGGAGGTGTTTCATTTACTCTGCTTTAGCAGCGATATAAAACTGCTGCAGATTTTGCCAATATCCATTAATGGGAATAACTCCAGAGCTCATTTTTGTCTCAGACTGATTCCTAAACACAAACCCACCAGCTATCTGACAGCACTTAATAGCTATTGCTTCTTCCTCTTTTTCCCCCCACAATACAAAAAAAAAATATGTTTTCCTCACTTTATTTTTAAAGCTGAAACATAAAGGAATCTCAGAGCATTTCATTGTCCACCATCAGTAGCCACTACATTTCATTTATTCATTCATCTCCTCGCTGTCAAACAAATGCACCTTCACACTTTCCTGCATTTATAAGGACAAACTTAAAATATTTTATCTGTTTTCCACGTGGCTTTTCTCATGGTTAATTTGTTCAGACTTCCAGACAAAAACACCTGCATTTATCTCCTCTGGCCAGGTGGAAGGTACTCATCCAACTGTGCATGAAATAAACAAACATACCCATCGCTACCTGAGGGAAAATGTTCTTTATAACACAACTGCCAAATTGCTGAAGATGCTTGGAAAAATACTTTAAAAGAAAAACCAAACCAATCATGTGATATTTTGGAATGTAATGTGACCAGCAGGCCAAAAAGCTGACCTGTGACATGATATAATACTGTTTCTGGTGAAAATGGCCTGAACACAGTCCCAGGACCATCGAGGCTGAGGAAAACCTCCAAGACCGTGGAGTCCCCACCTTGTCCCCAGCCCGGAGCACTGAGTGCCATCTCCAGGGACACCCCAGGGCTGAGGACTCCATCAATTTGAGACACATTGCTCCACATGAGCCTGATCCTGAATTCCCTCATTCCCCTGGAAAAATACACTTGTCAGAGGTGTTAAACACAGAGTGATAACAGCAGCATGTCCCTGTCACTCTGCCACTGCACTTCTCACTGGGACAGGGTAAAACCCAAACTCCACCAGGATTTAATGTTACTGTTTAATTGCATTAACTGAAAACCTGAACAAAATAGATTTCATGCAGATGTTGCATGGAGCTGCAGCAGGGATATAATTGAGGGCTGTTACCCAGAGAAGCTGCAGCAGCAGAGGGTTATGGTACTTTTAGTGCCTTATTAAAACAGCACAGACAGGAACATTTTCAGGGACATCTTGTCACATAAATAACTGGACCATTACTTTCATACATTGTACACTATATAAAATGGTAATAAACCTTCTAAAACAGCTCTACATTATAGAAACATATTTTATATTCCATAAAATATTTGGAAGGTCAGGGGAGGCGCCTGGGGACCAGGGATGCTGCTGGAGCCAGGAGAGGACATCACAAGTGGGAGCAGCTTCAGTTCATAAAGCAAATGAAAACACAACCCTGCAGAGAGCAGGGGCTCAGGGTGGGCTCAGCCCACAATTCTCACTCATTATTGAACCAGAACATCATTTCTCACCAGATAACATCTATCAGAGAAGATATATGAGCCCCAGACAGGTCCAAAATATGTGCTGTGCTTTCCTGGAGTAGCTAAAGAGCAAAACAATTCAAAGTTTGGGCTGTTTCTTGTTTGACTCAGCATGTGGAAGTCATTGTCCTCACTGTGCTCTCCTGAGGAGGGCCATAAATCAGGTATAAAAGCCCAGAGTCAGACTCCTTCCCAGTGCTGCTGTAATTTACAGAACCCTTGCAAGGCTGTGCGAGGCACTGGGGTTTGATTTAAGAGCTCCCATAACCTGTTGGAGCCACAGAGAAACTCTGGCTGAACTCAGGCCTGTCTCAAGAACCCCTTCAAACTGTCCCAAACCCAGCTGGGGATTCCAGCACCACAGCCACCAAAGCCACTTTATTCACCAGAGACTTCTCATGGGGTCAAAGGATGTGTATGTGAGATTGGGCAAGCACCAGACCCCACAGTGCTCCCACCAGGAGGTGCTGGGCATTATTTGTCACCAAGGCCAGCACTGGTATGCCAAGCGCTTGGCAACTGCACAGGGACAGGGCAGAAAAATAAAACCACCTCAAAACTCTGAATTATTGCTGGAATTCACTGTTTATATCGGGAAGGGAAGAGCAAAACAGGAAAATTATAGAATAAATCATAGAATGGTTTGGGCTGGAAAGGACTTCAGAGAGCATCTAATTCCAACCGCTGCCATGGACACCTTCCACTAGACCAGGCTGCTCCAAGCCCCATCCAGCCTGGCCTAAAGATCAGATAGAATATTATATCCCCAGACATCACTTAGATATAAAATATAATATTATATCCCCAGACATCACTTAGATATCAAATATAATATTATATCCCCAGACATCACTTAGATATCAAATATAATATTCTATCCCCAGACATCACTTACCCCCCTAAACCACAACATTTGCCGTGGAAATTGTGAACAGACTCACTCCAGCCCAGCACGGGGCTGTGTATCACTGGGTACTCACTCCCTTTTCCTGTGCAGCAGCAATTCCTGCTCCCACCCCTCTGCAGAAGCAGGATCTGCTCCAATGTGGAATCACCACACAAAGAAAGGTTTAGAAAGGCACAAAACCCACGGGTTGGGTTTCTTCCTCCCTTGAAAACTGAAGACTGACACAGCCAACTCCAGGCCAAGAAAGGGGAGAGATTGCTTGATTTAAATTGTCCTGTTCTGTACCTGTGAGAGAAAAATACTTACATTAATTAATTAGGCAGAGCCAGGAGGACAACAGGGCTCTCTGTGCTGGTTTGTGAAGAGCAGTCTCAGCTGCTGGGATGTTTCAGCAAAATCATCTCTCAGTGGCTGAAACAGAGCTCAGGCTTTAAGAGGAAAGGAGCATCAGGACCAAGCCCAAACGTTGCTCCAAAAAAAGGAAATTTATTTTCATTACTTTTGAGCCCATTCTTTCCCAGCAAAGATCTGATGGAAAAATTGTTCATGGCTGATATCAGTGAATTTAAGCTGCGAGTGCTTGGCTGTCCTGTGCAGGGCCAGGAGTGGGAACTGAATGATCCCCGTGGGTCCCTTCCAACTCAGGATATTCTGTGATATTTAAATCTGATATTTAAATCCCTGAACTGCCCAGCTGGGTGCAGAATTCAGGCGTTTCACTACTGCTTTCCCCAGCCAGGAACCCTCAGTGAAGCTGGAGGAATTTTCATTCTGTGGAGACAAACTCCTCACTCCCACTTTCAGAACGCTTGAAAGAATTTTATATTTTCTTTAAAATAATAAACAAATACTTTAAAAATCCTTTTTCTACCATCCCCTTTTATGGTGCTTAGAGCTCTCCATCAGCTCCATGGATCCAGGAGCACACCCAGGGGACAGGCAGGGACAGAATTCCTGCTGCTCCCATGGACTCGCTGACTCACTGGTGGAACTGCTGGAGAAGGCAATAAAAGCCAAACACATAATGGCTGCACTGGAGAGAAAATGTTCAGCAATTAAATTAAAATGAAAGATCTTTATATGTGCCACATTTGCATCTTCTCACCAGGCAACTCAAAAAAATAACACACGTAAAGAAGCAAAGGAAATATTTAAAGTTTACTTTACAAAGTGCTGAGAAAAATGAAGTCTTGCATTCATGGTTTTATTTAGGAAAGTGGAGAAACTAATTTATTTTTGGATAGGAATTTTTTAAAGTGCTAAAATTAGGCATTTAGGCACTGGAAAAGTGTTCCAGAAGTAACACAGCATACCAAGATTATCTACTTAATGAGGTTCCAAAAATAAATGGAATCAAAATTTTGAAGCTTAGGTAAAGTGCATTAAAAACTGATAAATTAATAACATGTGACATGTAAATGAAACAGGAGTCCTGCCTTCATAGCAAACATACATGGAAAACTTCACCTCAAATGGACAAAAATTAAAAGCTCCTTAAACATTCATCACATCTTCAGATCACACTGGAAAAACTTTTTCTGCATTATACTCTCATTAGAGTCAATAAAATGAATGTATAACTATCAGAGAGAGAAAATATTAGGGAAAGGGAATCTGTAATGTTCTTCTTAGGAATTGTATTAACTAATTAATCCTGACAAGCAACAATTTCCCTCTTAAGTCATAACGATTTCAACTTGAGCTCCCAAATAGCTTCCTGCCACTCTTTATTTCTCATGAGTTAAGTGCTTTTTTTAACAAATGCTGACATTCCCTTTCACCCTCTTTTACCTTAAAACCAACCCCCTTTCCTGTCACTCTCTGCCTGTGAACAAAATTTGCTCTCCCTCCTTTTTCTGAGCCCTTTTTAACTCCTGGAAGGGGATTTAAGGTCTCCCTGGAGCCTTCCATTCCCCAGGCATTCACAGCCTTTAAATCACCCAGGTTTCTGACAGAGAAGAACTGCAGATTTATTTAATGTCCTGCAGAAGGTAAATAAAGAAGGGGACACCTTGCAAACACCGCCTGCACTGGCTGGGTGTGTTTAGTCCCACATCCAGCATGCTGTAGGTCCCAGGGCTGGGGATTAGCAGCAGCAAAGGACAAGGACAAAGGGTTTGGGCTGAGTTCTGGGACAAACAAACCCATCTGAGGTCTCAGGGGGTATAAATGCAAATGAGCAGCTCTGTGTCCAAATATTGGCTTTCAAAACAAATGCTTGCTCAGATAATTCAGGTAATTCAAATTATCAGGGCACTGGCAGAGGGAATTCCTGGAAACTTTGGCTGTCAATTAAAGGAAACAACCAAAGAGGGACACCCAAAGTGGGTTAAAAAGTTCAGCAAAGCTGTACAAACACCGTGTGAGATACAAAGGCTCACAGGCATTAAACAAGCTGGGTCTGGCTCTGCTGCTGCTCTGCATCCCTGAGCTTTGTGCCACATCAGGAATGTTTCCCTGGAGCTGGGGCAGCTGGCTGGCCCTCAGCCTTGGCTGAAGGCAGGACCAAAGCATCCTCCAAATGGGCTGGGAAATCCTGCTGGGACTGGGGGAAGCAGCACCCAGGGGCTGCTGGGGACACTGAGTCCCTCATTGCACCCATGGGTAACTGAGCACTCCCCATGGCTTTCTGAAAACTCAGTCCTGCCAGCACAGAAGACTGGAAAGTAGAAATAATATGTAATATTTACTACAGGCTGCTAATTGCAGAATTAGTGTCAGGGTAATGAGACTCACAGAAGATAATGATGTCCCTAGAAGATGCACCTGCTGCTAGCTCAGAAATGTTCCTGGTTTTTATAGAGCTCCCACTCAATCAGTGCACACAGAACCTACAGCAAGATAACAACCAGTCCTCTCCTCTTTTGAGCTCAAACAAGGAAAAGTCACCAACTCTCAGTGAGCCAGAGAAGACAACAAAACCTAAATCTATGCCATCAGCTCCAGGCCATTACCCTTTGTCCTGCCACTACAGGACCCCGTGATAGGGCACACTACATCCATACACACAAATATCTACATCACAAAAGTGTCTTTTTCATAATACAGACATCCCCAAGTGCCAAAAAACCAGCTCATAAAATAAGGAATTATTCATGTGTAATATCTTGGAATTTCACTTGATTAAAACACTCTTCACTGTGGGAGCTGCTCAGAAGTGTGGCTGGGCATGGACAGCCCTGAGCCCTGCTGTCCCCTCAGGAAGGGCTTTGGACATTTTATTGCTCAGACTCTGCAATTGCAGAGATCTGTGACCCAGCTCAGCCCCAGCCTTCCCAGGAGTGTTTGCTCAGGAAATGATGGGACAGGATTACAGGGCAGGGAGCCAGGCCTGAGCCCTCCAATCGCTCCTTCCAGAGAGTGCTGAGGAATTCCTGGGCTGCTCCTTGGGATGAGCAGCAGCTCCCAGGGTCACTGAGCACATCTGAGAGAGATACAGAGAGGGGCCCAAGAGTTTTGTAACCCAGCCACTGGGCACAGCTGAATTTACAGCTGCACGTGCGAGTCGTGCCCTGCCCAGTGCAACCATTCTGCCTCTGCGACTCCAGATGGAGTGTGCCTAATGTGAGGGCTGTACATGCATTTTTAACAACTGCTGCAATAGTTACATCCCCCTTTTCAAAGGGATTTGTGCACTGGTGGGAGAAATTCCACGTGATTCCACAGATACTTGGGCATTTTGGAGCTCTGCTGTTGTATCCTCCTTTATCTCAGCCCTCCACTGTGACATAAAACCTGATCGTGGACATGAATAGCTCTGAGAAATAACAGCAGATCTGAGATTGTGCACATTGTATTCAATATTAAATAAAGCTCAACATTTCCCTCTTTCTTCCTCTGCTGCTTTACGGATCCAATAACCTTTATCTGCATTCCAGATGTCGGGAGAAGAGGAACTGCTGTTTGCAAAGCATTTGCAAATGAAAAGCATTACATAAATGTAAGGTAAGCTATTATTGCTATAGTTCCTTGAAGCTGATAATACCATTACACCCCCAGGGATGCTGGGCAGCCTCTCATAATGAAGTATAATAAAGGAATTCTGCAGAAGCAACAGTTCCCTCTTCTCCTTGGACTAACTGCACTCGACGTGGCTTTCTCTGCTCTCAGACACCTGTGCTGCTTCCAGTGGGATATTGTGTTCTGGGAAAACAAGCACTCCTGCAGAAATTCAAAATGCAAATGAAAAATCTTTGCTGCTTTAGATTATCCTCAGAAACGCAGCATCAGAAGGGAAAAAAATTATTTTATGGCTTTAAACTGAAAGAGAGTAAGTTTAATTTAGATTCATTAAATTAATTGTTCTCTGGGAGGGTGGGCAGGCCCTGGCACAAGGTGCCCAGAGAAGCTGGCATGCCCCTGGATGTGCCCAAACCAGGTTGGACAGGGCTGGGAGCAGCCTGGGACAGTGGGAGGGGACAGATCCTTAATGTCCTTCCCACCCAAAGCAGTCTGGGCTTCTGGGATTATTTGTGGTTAAGTGTACCCAGCCATCAGTGCAGGGCTGACACACACAGAGCCTGCCTCAGCCACACAGGGATGCTGGCTGCAGTTTTGAAACGTAAGTTAATAAGAGGAAATAAATAAGAATCCAAGAGAAACCAAAACCATTGGATTGCAATAAAAAGGCATCAGTCTGATCTAAATATCCTCAAAGCCAAGCAATCAAACTTGGCCAAGTGTTCCAGCCGAGTTTGGGAACCACCAGCTGCTCATTAAGAACAGGCCCCTGAGGGCCCATCAGTAACACGAACATTTAACGAGCTGGCTTTGGGCATTCCCAGCACCATCTTCCAGGGATGAGAACTGCAGACTTCTGCCTCCAGATCACTGCTGTCCAAATGGCCTCTCCCCAGAAACATCTGAGCTAAGAGTGCTTAGCAGAAGTTGATGAAACTCCAGTGCTGCAGATGCTGGGCCTGGCCTGGGCCCAGGAAGGCTGAGCCAGGCTGCTGGGCACCCTCAGCCTGCCCTGGGTGGCCAGGCTCTTACAGCATGAGGTGATGCCTCCAGGAGACACTAATTAGAGATTTAGGAGCCTATTTGGGCCGTATTTCTGCCAGGCCATCCCTCTGCCCAGCCTCCCAAGGGACAAGGACGCGATTTAGCGTCTCTGGCTCCAGACAAGAGAGGAGCACAAGGACTGAGAGTTTCTTTTCTGAGCAACCTTGCTGTGAGGAGAGGCTGAGGTTGATTTGTTTTCCCATTTTCCTCCTACTTACACAACCTGTATTTAACTTTGCCCTAAACAAACTGCAGATTTAACGTTGCCCTAAACAAATACTGCAAGGGACAAAACTTTCCCTCAGTGCCCTGAGAGCTGTAAAGGGAAAAAGGAAGCCAAGCATGCCTGTAAATATATTTGTGACAGACACACAGAGTTTCTAACATGAACTTTAGGACTTTTTAAATAGTGCCAAGCTCAGAGGCAGAGGGTTACACAGGATTAAAAACACCAGTAAATTCTTTTCCTGCTTTAAGGTCATTGAAACTTGTGCCTGCAGATACATTACACAAAGATTTCTGTAGTAAATGCTCTATTGCCTTTGTCTCTAACTTGTTTTTCCTTTGCCTTTTTAGTGCATGAAATAATTTTCAAATCATTAGATACAATAAATTCTTCTAGATGTTTACCACATCCTTGGAGGTCTGCATCCTTTTCTTCCTCCACAATTTTCCTTTATCCAATCTCAAATCTAAATTGTAAAAATAATAACCAGGAAAGAACATTAAAATCTCATTGTCTTCTCTGCAAAATCCATGATATTTAACTCAGTTCTCTGTGACCACCTGCTGCCGTACATTTTCCCCACAGAGAAATGACTAGAAGTTATTTTATGAGGATTTTTGGTTTCATAAGAGTAGAATTGCAGAGTAGAAAAGCTCTAGGAGGAATTGCCCCCTAAGATCAGCCCAGCTCTGAGCTGTGCCATCACTGTACCTGCCCTGCTCACCTGGGACACCTGCCTTGCTACTCCCACACACACAGGATGGGAATTGTCCCCAAATGCACCATAAGGATATGGTGCCATGGCAGCTTTCAGCATGACAAACCTCAGAGAAAACAGCCACAAGAGTCGGAGCTCCCTTGTATAAAATAGATTTCTAAAAGCTCTGATGTTACCTTGAGGGAGGAGAAGTTAAACTGGATTTTCAGCCATGGCAGACAGCAGACTCCTGATCCATTTACCTCAGGGAATGGAACACCATACCAGGGATGGCAGGAAGAATAACACAAAGGAATTATTTCCCAGCTCACAATCTGAGCCCAGGGTAGTGAGCAGGCAGAATGTGTGGCCACAGCAGCCCCAGTGCAGAGCCCAGCTGGGGGATCCCCAGTTCTGGGCAGCCCAGTGAGCACAGAGCTGAGATTGGGAGCCCCAGAAAGGAGGAGCTGCCCTCCTGATACAGCTCCTTGGTGGGGCAAAGCGCTCCCAACCATCAATCACAGCTCCCCAAAGCACACAGAGTGCTGGGCATCCCTTGCACATCTCAGGGTGTTCCCCAAAGGAGCACACACACAAGGACAGAAGGGAAGGGGCTGGGACAAGAGAGATTTCAGATATATTAAAGAATACCTGAAAAGGCCTGAATATGGCACCCTTCCGCAGCTGTTATCATTTTGATAAGAAACACTATTATTTAAATTATGAGAAGTTAAACCAGACATCACCAGCCCCAGTCTTCACTGAGGTCAGTATCCATTGGCCTCCACACACCCCCATGGCTGCAGCAAACAGGAATTTTGGCTATAAAGGAGTGCACTGGGTTTTTCAACACAAATTTTCCATTTCATGCCCATTCCATTTTCTGTTACAGAATTATTCCCACAACCACAGAGATCTGCCGCATCTAAAAGCGCAGCATGCAATCAAATTAATTTCTGAATGTGGAGGAAATCAGGGACTCTTCACTGCAAATTTCAGAGCCGAGCTCGGTTCTGAGGTGCATAATAAGATTCACAGCACTCCTCTAACAGCTCAGATCAAACATTTACTGCAGATGCACTGGAGGCCACGAGGAGAGCCAAGTGCAGCAGCTCCACGTGCACCTGCACTCCCTCCCTCCAACATCTTTCCACCTCACTGCTGCTGGAGAAAAAGCCCTCATTTATTTGAAATATAATCCTAATAATATTTGAAATATTTGAAATATAATCCTAATAATAAATCCTACCTTGCTGCAGGCCAGCTCTCTTCAGGATTTCCTTTCTCTAGGTGGCACCCTGGCTGAATTTTGGAGGTGATGCCTCCCAGCTCCCCTCTCTGGGTGCTGTCCAGGAGCTCAGCACAGTGTTACAGATGTCATCTGCCAGGGGAACACACCGTGCCAGCCCCTCCTGCTGCTTGCAGATGTTCTGTGAGTGCTCACCAGTGATGAGGACCTGGAAAAATCCAGCAGCAACATCTTGGGATAACGGGTGGCTACAGTTTGCAAACTGCCATCCAAGGTAGATAATGGACTTGGCAGAGCGCAAGCTGGAAGGGAGCAGAGTCTTCACACAAAGCAGCTTGGAGGCCATTCAACCATCCCAAAAATGCTGGCACTGGCACCCAACCTCCTCTGCAGCCAGACAACCCCAGGGAGCAGCACACGGGCACCCTGAAGGACAAGTTCACAACTTCAAGTGAGAGCAGCTCCAGTTTTTAAGTTTTTAGCGAGAGTTCATGGCTCAGTGCAGAGCTGGGATGATGACCAGCACTCAGTGCCCCCAGGGCAAGCAGCACAGCCTGGCACAGCACCCAGCAGGGCTGGGAACCCAGCTCCAGCTGCACTTCACAGAGTGCATCTCCCATCATGCGTGTCCCACTTACACCATCAGAGTCTGATCACCACAGGAGAAATCCTGCAGCACCTCTGATGCTCTGCTTCAGCTGCACGTGCCTCCAGGCCTCAAACTGTGATGTGCTAACTCAGAACCAGGAATCACACGCTGCCTTGGGTTAGGAGGGACCTTAAATCCCACCCAGTGCCAGCCCTGCCATGGCAGGGACACCTCCCACTGTCCCAAGTGGATGTGCAACCCGGCCTTGGGGATTCAGTGGCAGCCCCAGCTGCTCTGGGCACCTGTGCCAGGCCTCCCCACCCTCACAGAGAACAATTCCTGCCCAATATCCCATCTATATGTACCCTCCTTCAGCTTAAAGCCGTTATTTGTTACTTCATAAGAACCCTTTTCTGTTTGAACACCTCCTTTCCATTCTGCCTCACTGCATGGAGTCAGGGAGCTGTGATCACCCTGCAACAGCCATTCCTTTCCTTGCTCTGGCCTCTCATGCAGAGCAATTTTTTATCTCCATTATTTAGCACTTACAGCATCAGATATTGTTTTCCAACACAGAAGAGGAACAAAACTGGTGAAACAGGAAAGAAAGGAGAAAAGAGAATTCCAGGTCTGGGTTATTACATGCCAAATTTCTACCCAGAATAAATTTTCACAATGGATCACATTGCAAATGCTGACAGACTCTTAATTGGAGCTCCACAGAGCTCACGCACAGCTACAGAGCAGCCATTTGGAAATGTCTTGTTTAAAATACATTGAGGTTATTCAAAGCAGATATTGATATTCTCGTGTAGTACGAGATGCCAACAACGCCTCGCAGGCATCGCGGAGCAGCAGAATCCTTTCCAGCAGCAGGTGGGATGAAATGCTGACAAATGGGGTGGAAGCAGCACACAGGAATAAACTCTATAATATCCTATTTGTTTCCCCAGCCTGGCTGCTGCTGTTGTTATTTGTCAGGGGCTGGCAGCTGAGAGCAGCCGGAGCTCAGCCCATTCCCGCAGCTCCGTCCCAAGGGAGCTCGGCAGCGATTTGGGCTCGCTGTGCTCTCCCCAGGAAAGCACAGAGTGTCCCTGGGGCCACTGCTGCTGAACAGAGCTCTGCTCTTCCTCCAGAGCAGCTTTATTAACCACAGCACCTCTGCCATCCCGACAGGGACAGGCTGCCAGCTCCCAGCCTGCACTGCCCCGCTGTCCCTTGCGCTGGCTGGCACACGAGGGACAAACGGCTCCTGTCGTGCCCAGCCTCACAGGGCAGCAAAACCCCTCCTCTAGGCATGGACTCAGACTCTATCAGGTGTACTTACATCTTGGGAAGAGCCACGATATAAAATCCTCACTCAAGCAGAATGAAATAGCAAAGGGAAAACAAAAAAATCGACACCAGGTTTTCAAAGCCTGTAAATTACAAAAAAAAAAAAAAGTTATTTTGTTCTATGAATCTTGTTTGGGACCCATGCAGGGAGGGCTTAAAACACCTAGAGAGACTCTCTTGAGGAGCACGAGCTCTTTGCAGGGCTCTGATTCTGCACAGTTTGGGCTCAGTGGGAGCCTCGCCAGTTCCTTGGCTTGGCCGGATTCTGGCCAGGCACCACGGCAGGTTTGCTCATCATTTATCATCATGTTGTCTCAGCTCGTGTTGCCTTAGCCATGAAATGAGACAATAAATATTTGCCTGCCTCCCACAGCTGGGGGGAGGCTTAATGAGCTCAGGCCTGCTCGCTGTCTGTGGGAATGCCAAGTGTGGAATTGCCTTGGAGTGGGGGAGCAGCACAGCAGGAAATGCAAAGGTCGGGCAAACTGTGCTCCAAACGACCTCCGAGGGGCTCCCTAATCCAGGAGTGTTCCGTCATGGAAAAGGGGTTTGGGGCTGTCATCCCACACAGCAAACACGGGAGAATTGCCCACAGTACAGACAGAGGAGTCAAGGGCACCTTGCCCCGGGTGCCAAACGTCCTTGAATGGAAGGGAAGCTCTATATTGGGATTTATTTTTTTAAATTCAGAAATCACAGCATCCCAGAATCACTGAGGCTGGCACAGCCCTCCCAGCCCATGGAGTGCCAGCTGTGCCCAATGCCCACCTTGTCCCCAGCCCAGGGCACTGAGTGCCACCTCCAGGGATGGGCACTGCAAACCCCCCTGGGCAGTGCCAAGGCTGACCCTCCTTTCCATGGAGGAATTCCTGCTGCTGCCCAGCCTGACCCTCCCCTGGCACAGCCCGAAGCCTTTCCCTCTTGCTCCTGGTGGCAGGAATGCTGCTCCCTGCCAACACAGGAGTGTAAAGTCAGACCAGAATCCTCATAAACAGCATTCTGCCTTCTTTAGTAAAATGGTTTCAATTTTTTTCTCTAAGCTGTCCATCTAAGCCTTCTTGGCACCCCATTTCTGCACTGCAGCACCTCCTCACAAACACTGTCTGTGGAGAGGAACCTGGATTTGCTCAGTCTGAGCTAACACAGCATTTGTTACAGATCCCTGAGGGAATGTTCCTCCTCCCAGGTTTGGGGAGGGATGGGGGGCACAGGACACAATGGACATTGAGCATCCTCTCTCTTTCTCTACATAGAGCAAAATAAATTAAGCTGAGGAAAAAATGGAGCCTTTTTTGGTGAATTTCCAGAAGGGGGTTATGAATAATGCTCTTTGAATTCCAGGATGAAAAGTGACTGAGCACAAGAATCAGGGTTCTTCTGTCAAGCTGATTCTTCCAGGAAAGGAAGCACAGAACATTCATCCTCTCTGTGCTGGATGCACTGCAAGCCTCATCTTTAGGGAAAACATGGGTACATTTTCACCTTGCTAGAGAAATAGTAAAGAGAAAACAACTCTCAGAGTCCTCTGCAGTGCTCCTCAAAGCCAGGGGCTGCCACAGCTCAGAAAACCCGCCAGGCACCCACAGGCTCTGCCCTCCTGGAACCACTTCACTCCAAGTGCTTCTCCAGCATTCTACAGCAATTAAATTTATCACTCAGATGTCCAGAAAAGCTGTTTCATAAGTGATTTAAACTCTGGTTTAAGCACAAACACTCAGAACCTTCCCAGACCCTTGTATTTAGCGTGCCACAGTGCAACCAACACACAGCCCAGAATAACGCAGTCAGATCCAGTTAATGCACTGAGATTCAGCTCGTGGGCTGAAGGGTTAAAGTGCCTTCAGCCGCTGCTTTACTCTAGCACAGAATTTTAATGCTGCCTCAGAGCAAACATCACTTATCTTGTCTTTTACTATTGCAGTTTTTAAGTCTCACCACAATCATTTGATTACACTACAAGATGTGCATTTAATGCTCAATATTACCTGTGGGTTTCTGAAACAAAAATCACATTTTATGCATTTTTACATCTATAAATTGCTCTTTTTTTGTCGCTGTGGTAGAAATCCTACTCACTCAGAAGCAGTTTGCCTTTGAGTGGAGCAAGGACAGATTATTCCCCAATGCTGGTGTGCCCTTGCACAAAATTTGACTCAAAAGTTTCCCAAATATTTGGGGTCAACTTCAGAGAAGTGTTTTCTACTTTGCAGGATAATAAAGTCCTTTGCAGTAACAACCATGGGACTAAGTGACAAATACAACTTAATCAAGGAAAAATCTATTTCAAACAGAAGACAAATTGCCTCAGGCCTTGGTAATTATCTCTCCGGGATTAATAATCAACTCTAATTTAATAATTGGCTTAATATTTCCTTTTTCAAGTTTTCAATAATTAACCTGCAGTCTCTCAAAAATAATATTCCCAGGCACTTCACAGAATCATGTTATTTAATGAAAATAAAGTTAGATAAGCTGTCACTGGATTAAAACTCAAAGAGTAAATTCTAAGCCTTAGAAGGCTTTCACAACCCACAGATGTGCAGGGAACAGGTACCAGGAGTGCTGTCATTCCATGTGTGTGGGGGCAGCAGGAGGAGGTGCTGGATGCCCAAAGCCAGGCTTTAAAGCAAGGCAGGTGAACCTCTGGAGGTGCTGGAATGCCCAAAGCCAGGCTTTAGAGCAAGGCAGGTGAACCTCTAGGAATGCTGGAATGCCCAAAGCCAGGCTTTAGAGCAAGGCAGGTGAACCTCTGGAGGTGCTGGAATGCCTAAAGCCAGGCTTTAGAGCAAGGCAGGTGAACCTCTGGAGGTGCTGGAATGCCCAAAGCCAGGCTTTAGAGCAAGGCAGGTGAACCTCTGGAGGTGCTGGAATGCCTAAAGCCAGGCTTTAGAGCAAGGCAGGTGAACCTCTGGAGGTGCTGGAATGCCTAAAGCCAGGCTTTAGAGCAAGGCAGGTGAACCTCTGGAGGTGCTGGAATGCCCAAAGCCAGGCTTTAAAGCAAGGCAGGTGAACCTCTGGAGGTGCTGGAATGCCCAAAGCCAGGCTTTAGAGAAGGCAGGTGAACCTCTGGAGGTGCTGGATGCCTAAAGCCAGGCTTTAGAGCAAGGCAGGTGAACCTCTAGGAATGCTGGAATGCCCAAAGCCAGGCTTTAGAGAAGGCAGGTGAACCTCTGGAGGTGCTGAATGCCCAAAGCCAGGCTTTAGAGCAAGGCAGGTTCCCCTCCAGGAGCAGCGAGGCAAGGTGCAGTCCCACATCCCAAACCCCATTCCCACAGAGCACCCACCTGGCACGTCCTGCACGGATCTGAAGTTTGTTTGCCATCAGAGCCCCCTCAGTGTTCTCTCCTGGCCAGCTAAGGCAGTGCATCACAAACAGCTGAATTTATAAAATCTTTTCACACCAGAGCAGCGCAGGGGCTGCCAAAGGTCAGGAAATAATCAGATGATGTTGGGAAGGTGCTGGCCCCTCTGCAGTGGGGTCTGGCCATTTTAAATACATTTGTGGCTGAACTGCTGAAGGTCATCCCTGGATATTTCAGGATTTTCTTTTCTTGCACAGGAACTTGAAGCCTCACAGTATCTCCTATGTGGAACAAGACTTGATAAAGCATTTAAAGATGCTCAGCTCAAGGCACAGCCTGAGCAGAGGCAGGCAGGGCACACCCTCAGTCTGTGGGGGCTGATCTGCTGCAAGCCCTGGGGCTTCTCCAGCATTTCCAGCCTCCCTCATGGCTCCTGGCACTTGTGGAGGTGCCCATCTGAAGGGCTTTGCATTCTCCAGCTTTGATATCTCCTGGTGTTTACTAGAAAATCCCATTCTGAAAGCAAATCACAATGCAGAACTTCACATGGCTTTTCAGGTGTCACACATTAGCTCTAATTCTGCTGAGAAATGGGTTTTCCTTTCATGAAACCCCAATCCTCTCCAGCAGCATGACACAGAGTGCTCTGATTTCACGTGGCCCTTTCATTGCCGGAGCAGGGAGAGCTCCCACGCTGCTCTGAGGAGATTGGGATTGGAGCTCAGCATCCCCAGGCGTGGCACAGGGGCTGCTCGTTCACTCCGTGAGCCTCTCTCACACTGGCATCAAGTAATTGCAAATCTGAAAAGCTGAGCTACAAATAACAGGCTGAAATAACACCGAGATCTCTGACCAAACTCACCCACAGGACTGAATTATTCCCTCCTTCAGCTTTGTGAAATCAGCCCAAATGAGGTATTTCAGAGCAGAGTGGCTGGATCCTGTTAGCTTTTTGTCATGGTTCATTTCAGGGAAGTTGGGTCTCAAGTCAGCCTCAATTTGGAACTTTGGCAGTACCTGCAAAGTTAAAATGCGCTGGGCAGAGAAAGTCTGTTCATTTATTTTCTAATATCATTATGGATCCAGAAATCAGTTACCACTGATTTTATAAATAGAGAAGAATAATAAAAATAGTTTAAAAATCAGTCTCCTAGCCTCTTGGGATTTCTAGGTTTTTTTAAACCTGTTTTCTTTTCATAATCCTCTTTCACCCAAACACAGCACTCCCTTTGAAGGCAGCAGAGAAAGAGCTGTTCTCACACTGCTCCAAAGTCACCTTCCCCCTTCAGTTTGCCTGTTTACCACTTTATTACTCTTCTTACTCAAAGTTTTCTACCTTATTATTACCTGATTTTAAACAGAGCTAATCCAGAGCTGGAAATCAGATTCAGCTGATGTGGGGGCAGCTGCAGCCATTCCTTAAAAACCGCCCCCATCCCCATGACCAGCTTACCTGGTCCAACACCAAAACCTCTATCAGTTTTTCCCAGCTCACAAAAATCAGGGGAAAGCAGGATTTCAACCCATTACAAATCCAGATAACTCAGGGTCCAGCAGTCATTCCTTAATCTGCTTTAAACTCCATTTCCCTTCTGAGCTGTTCCTATCACAGTGCTCCCTTTGCCCAAACACAGCTGGTATTTCAGGATTCCTCACAGAAATGTGTTGCTTTTCCATTTTTTTACCTCTTTATGTTAATTTTCCCCTTGATTTGCAGCCTCTGAAGGGAAGAAGCATGCAGAAAAAAAGCTGAAAATGTTTTGAAGACCTCTAGCAATCAATAAAGGCAGGGCTCCAGAAAGCAGAGTGCTCCCTCCTGCACTGCCTGCCCTGGAAATATTGATAGTGTTGTGGGAGAGCTTTTTTCCTTCCTGCTGCCTTTTGAAAATACTGATAATATGAATGTTCCCATTAGCAAGAAATGTGTCACATCAACATTAATGGCATGCAGCCAATAACAATGCAGCTCTGGCTGCCACGTTAACTCCATTCCAGGACAGAGCAGTCCTGCCATGCAGAGCTCACTCAGAGGCAGAGATGGATGCAGGTGATTCTGCAGGCTGCAGAGCCTTGAGGAGAGTGCCCAGATGCCAATGACGAACTGCAGCCTTCACAAAACCCTTTTATTGCTGCTGGGCACCGCCCTGACCCCACACCTGCAGCAGCCCCAGGGCAAGGAGGGAAGGGGGAATGCTGTCACTTCACCTCCTCACAGCCAGGAAGGGTCAGACCTGCTCTGGGTGTTTGACCATCTTGCTTTGCTCAGTTTCAGGTCTTAAAAGCAGACCAGTGTCCTCTGCATAATATTTGACTCCTTTTTATTGAAATATTCAACAGCAAGTTAAACACTTGTAAAGACAACTGAGATAAAAGATTTCTTTGCTTGCTTTTCTTATTCAAAAAGGACTCTCAAAAGATAAAAATGTGTTAACAGCTTAGCTAAACTGCAGCAGAACCAGACTGGAGGTATCTGCCACAGCCTCCAAGACTGACATTAAGTCTTTATTCTGCAGAAGGTTATGGACAGATCAATGCTCCGGGGTGATTAAGTGACTAAATCATTTCAGATGAGCAGCAGATGTTTCACGGGCAGGCAGTGGACAAAGGGAATCTGAAATGAGGTTGCAGACTGAGGGGCCCACAATGACACTGGCACAAACCTTAAATATTCCAGGTACAACAAGAATGTGACATTGTGACAAATTAGCAATGCCAGCAGCTCCTGTGGTATGAAATTGAGCATTAATGACAATAAAAACACAGCTACCCATGCTCCAGACACTTTAACTGTTTCCTGGCATTCCCAGTGGTATTTTGAGAAATACCCAAGCATTTATCCTGTTGATATGATTAGATTAACTTCTGAAAATTATATTTGGTGCCTTTAAGAACAAGTCTGCCAGACCTGGTTTGATGAATGCAATAACTTTTAACTCAATCTGAATTTCCTTCCAGACTAAATTGCTCCTCACCATGACTAACCTGGTTTAAATATTACAGCTTAAATTCAGAATTTATACCTGGAAAAAATCCTTCTGTGCTTAGCAAACAGGTTTTCTCTTCTAGCTCCAAATCCTGTGGCATCCCAGCCAAACTGTGGCCAGAGTTTCCTGCAGACCTCATTGCACTAGGCATTCTTGACGATTTCCTTTAAATTCCCATCAGCAATGTTTGGTATGGGCTGGGCCATGTCAGAAAAGATGTTTTCTCAGTTTCACTGCCAGTGACCAACACTGGTTCCCATTCTCCAGCCAGGCAGAATTCACAGGGCAAGCACAGCAATAAACCCCAAGGAGGCAGCCTGGCACAGCAAACACAGCTGAAATCACCTTGGCTGAGGATCCCTGGGGCTCTGGCTGGTTTCAATCAGGACCCCCTGAATGCCACCTTGGAGGGGATGGAGTGCTGATCCCCAGCAAACACAACGAGCTCCCACAAGAGCCTGCTCAGGACCCATCACCTCACAATAAGCAGGGGTGGATCACGTCGTTAACAAGCAATATAATGAATTAATAACAAGAAATCTGAGAGCAACAGCTTCAAAGCAGACTCAGAGCATCCCCTCGATGTTCTGGGAGCGTGTCCCCCCCAGAGCTCCTGCCCAAGGCCCCCAGGGTGTCAGAGCAGGCTCTGGAGATCAAACCCTGCCCTGCCGCTCTCCCTTCCCCTCCATGCACCTCCATCCCTCTGTTGTGTCAGGGAAAACGCCTCCACCAGGCCCTGCAAGCCAGGCTGGAAACACGAGGAAAACAAACAGTAAATTGTTATGAGGAGAGCACAGAATTAGATGTAAAATTGCTGTGGACTCGCTGCACTTTCAAAAACCTATTTGGCTGCTACCACTAGAGAGTGATCTTCCAATATTTCCCTTGCTTTAGAACAAGCACGGTTTGTTTTGCAGTATTTCTGCAGAAAGAAAATTACTCCTGATTATACTCTCTGCAGGAATCTATTTTTGAATCTATTTCTTCTTTTTCCCCCCTCGACTCTTTTTTTCAAGTTCAGATATGCTCTTTTCAGGCTGACAGTAAAATCAGGAACTGATTGGAGCCGCTCTGAACAACAAAATCATCTCAGAAGCCAAGAGGTGATGGGAGAGGTATGAATGTAAACTAAGGAGCTCCTGGTTTTCACCTGTAGCACAGCACAAAACATCCAAATGAATCAAATGATAATTTCATTTCTTTAATCAGTCAAATATATTTGTTTTTATACCAAGTGCTTGAGGTTTTTTGAGCTGCATTTGTTTCATGAGCCATAAAGAACAACTGTTTGCCATCTGAGAATAAGATTAAAACAAACAGATATTTAATCTATTTATTATATTTAACCATGAGCATTTCTTGAGTAATTGTTCACTATTTAGGATCTGTTTGATTGCTCTTTGACCCCACACTCAAATACAAATTAACTTCACTCACAGATGTCATTGGGATTGTTAGAACTGAGTGAAGGGATCAGGGCAATGCTTTGGAAGGTGTCAGAAATTATGGAATTATTAAGATTGGAAGAGACCTTTAGGATCATGAGTCCATCTCCAGAACAATGGAGTAAGTACTACAACAATATCAAAGTTGTAATATGCAAGAACTAACTACTGCTGTTGCTTCATGAATATTTGATGGTAATATTAAAATATTATAATCACCTTTTCTAAACCCAGCTCTGCTGAAATGCCAATGAGATCAAGGTGATTAAAGGCACCACAATATTCATTAAGGCTCAAATACCAGCACCAATGGTTTCTTTTCCATCACAATTACACTGAATTATTAAAATATGTATTCCATATGTTGTACATCAAAGTTTTACCTGTGGAGACTTTGCTGGCATGAAAATGCAGATCTTAATGTTGGTTAACAGCACAAATGAGGGAAAAGCCCCATCAGAGAATGTGATCATTCAAAACATTTTTTCATTGCCACATTAAAACTTGGAATGAAGTGGCAAAGCAGCTCCACTTGCTCTTAAGCACAGCAGCCAAAATCCTCCATGGAGAGAGAGCAGGAACTGTCCAGAACAGTGTTCAGGGCACCACCTCCACACTGAGACATTATCTCCATGTATTTTCATTTGAAGTAGCCACAATTTTCAGACTTATTTTGTGCATGTGAACATCCCCTAATTTCAAAGAAAAAAAGGTCAGGTAAATTTACAGGAAAACCCTGTAAATATATAAATGTATTATTTATAAATTTATAAATATATTTATGTAATCCATAAACAGATTTTGAAGCTTTTGGAAGCCTCAGCCCTGCAATGTTCTCGGGCAGCTGAGTTACAGACACTCCTGAAGGAATCTGTCGCTCCGGATCAATATTGGTGTAGGAGGTGTCTCCCTTTCCCTGGGTCTGACACCCTCTATTGCAGGTGAATCCTGAGCCCGTGCTCTTACCACAGTGACTGCTCCAGACCTCTCCCAGCTCCTGCAGCTCCAGGGGATTTTGGACAGCTGAGTCTGATACAGCTCCTGGCTCATGGGTGGCAATTTCATCCTCCAATCCATGGTCACTTCTCAAAGTCTATAAATATTGGAGTTTGGAAATAAACTGCCCTCTTCTCGCCTTGGACATCTCAGCTTGTGCACGTTGTTCATTTTGTGTCCTATTGTGACCCAGCCTGAGCCCAGTGAGCGGCTGTGGAGCTCCAGCCAGCCTGGCCAGCTCCTCAGGGCTGCAGTGAGTCCCAGGCTGCCCTGGAGCAGAAGTGTCCCAGGTTGGTCACGTTTTCACAGGGGGAAAAGCTCCAGCTGGGATAAAAGACTCCATCCTCTTGCTGAGCTCTGTGAGCTTTAATGCCTCTGCGTGGTGGTGCTCTTCCTTTGATCTTAAGCACATCTTTTATCCCACAGCTGCCCAGGGGAGATGAAAGGAGGAGACAGGAGGTTAATCAGAGCTGACAGACTTGGTGGCGTTCTGGGAGGGAGCCCTGGTGTGGTGGAGAAGGGAGGAGCTGGGCTTGTACCGGCACTGGGTGCTGCCCACATGCCAGCCTTGTCTCCAGAATGGACACTGGACCTGGAGGGATGTCACCCTGATTTTTAAGATTTTTTTAAGCTTTCTGATGTTTACATTCTTGTAAGGAACTTTCTCAAGCACTTTCTGTAAATAACTCATTGTTTTGCATTCTTTTATGGAAGAAGAGAAATTTGATGCACTGTTGGTTTGTGCAGTGTCATTGGAGAGGTGGCACTGTCACCCTCCAATCCACTGCCACTTCTGGAAATCTATAAATATCGGAGTGAGAAAAGAGAAGTCCCTTTTTTTACCTTGGAAAAAGCAGCGAGTCCACATCATGTTGTTTTGTGTCCTACAGTGACAGAGGGACAGCTCAGGATGAGGAACTGTCTGCTCCAGGAGCTCCATGTCCATGCAGGGAGAGCAGAGAGCAAGGATGGCACTGGCACTGACACTGTGTGTGTCACACTGACACAGGCAGGGGGATTGGAAATTGGAACACTCTCTCCAGGTGTCCCAAGACACCACAGTGGGTGCTGCTGGAGGGAAGGGATGCATCCAGAAGGATCTGCTGGATCCAGAGGAATCTGCTGGAGGAAAGGATGCATCCAGAGGGATCTGGCCTCGCTCCCTGCAGCAGAGCTTTGTCTGCTCAGACAAAACCCAGCAGAGACAATAGAAATGTCCTGGACTGTCACACACTGACGTGCCACAATTCCACCCATTCCCACTGGGAACACTCTCCCTGCTGCTTTGTGTCTCCTCTTTTGTTGGAGTGTAAGGTAGAAAAAGGGAAGGCTATTCATAATTCAGAGCTGCAGAAACAAAAACATCCTGAGGGCTGCAAAGTCTAGACAGACAACAAACCAGGTTTGGGCACACCATCTTTTCTCAGGGCTCTCTTTAAGGACTCAAACAGCCCAGTTTTCCACAGAAATCCTTTTGACCTTAGTTTTGTACATCTTTAGCTCAGTTTCTGGAGACTTTTCTACAACTGTGCCTGTCTCAGGAATGAGACAAGTGCCAGAATTGTGCTGGGATGGGCCTGGAATATTTTAAATGGAAAAATTCATGGGGGAAAACGTGGTCAATCTAAGGGGCACCAGGGCAGAACACCCCAAAGGGCCTTGGGTACTTCAGACCCAGCAGTATCAGGCTTGAGTAGACAGAAAATCACCCAATTATACCCCTAGATCAGAAAAATCCTAGGCACAGCTAAAAAACCCTTTAACCCCCACTGTGGGCACTCAGAGCTCCATAGAATTTTAGGCTTTGCTTTTTTAATTGCCTTTAGGGACATTGCCAAAAACCTGCACTAAAATGAGCTTTTTACTCCAAGCAAGTTCCCAGAGAATGGGGCCTTTCTACAACTGTATCAGCTACAACTTGTGTTTTAAGGCAAAAATGTTTTCTGAACAAAAATAAAGAGTTTAGTGCAGTGCATAAACGGCTGAAATACAGCAGCTATTACAGGAATGGAAAGAGGACTACAATGCCTACATAAATTGATGGCTCCATTTCTCAGTGAGATACACAAGCTGGTAAAATAAACCATGT
This sequence comes from Ammospiza caudacuta, assembly GCF_027887145.1. Taxonomy (NCBI): domain Eukaryota; kingdom Metazoa; phylum Chordata; class Aves; order Passeriformes; family Passerellidae; genus Ammospiza; species Ammospiza caudacuta. The sequence continues at coordinate 21,488,638 of NC_080604.1, read as the reverse complement.
ATTACAGTAATGGCAGAGCAGAGGAGCACCTGGAGAGGTCTCTGTGCGTAACAAATGTACATGAACTCGTCTCTGCCATCTCCCAACACACAATTACTGATTTACCGAGGAGTTTCCAAAGGTATCCTCACAAATGGGAACTGGTGGGGAAGGCTCTGTTAATTCAGTTTTATTTGTACCCGACAGCAAAGCAATGCTGGGAAGGGCTCAGCTCCTCCCTCAGACTCAGGGCTGGCAGCAAACACGGGGTGAAGGAGCAGCTCCTGCTTCTCTCGCCCAGGTAATCATCATTATCATGGGCAGCTACCCACAAGGACATTCCCTCTGATGTGCTGTGCCATGTTTCACACACTGCTCTCCTCAGGCTTTTCTCCCCTTACAGGATTTTATTTTTTCACATGGCATTAGCCAGACGAGATAAAAATGGGATAATTAACACTTCAGCCAGGGTTTTCTCTACAGAAAGCGGCCAGCTGCACTGACTGGGCTCTCTCACATTCCCTGTTTATTCCTGACTACAAATCCACCTGTGGAGCACTGCAGTTGGGAGCTGGCAGCATCCCTCACTGGTGCCCTGGCAGCCAAAGGTCAGCAGCCAGCCTGGCAGCAGAGACCAGGAGCTCTCTGCCCCTTTTCATCAGAGCACTGCCCAGGAGCTTCAGCTGGAACCAGGGACCTGCCCCAGCTGCCATTGGCAACCCAAAGCAGCCGCATTTCTGCTGCGAATGATCCATTACAGATCATGTACAGCACAAAATGGGAGTGTAAGGGACCGAGGGCATGGCTCAGTGACCCTGCAAGGGCCAGCCCCTGATCCTGCACGGTCAGAGCCCATGGGCAGCGTTGTCTTATATAGCACAGGAGTTCTATTATCATTATAGTGCAAGGATTCCCTACTACCAGTTTTGTACCTCCTCCATGTTTGTCACAGGCAGCCCTCCAAGCACTGACTGTTCTGGTCCTTGCAGCAGCCATCTGACTCCAGATCCCACCAATCCACTCTTTTATGCCAATGGTTCTTATTGTCTACAGCTGTGGCCTGTTAACATCAGGCCTGCTCCTAATCTTCAGTAACTGCTCCAGCTGCAACTCGCTGGGGGCTAAGATTACATTCTACATTACCTTCATTTACCCATCCTGTGGCCCCCTCCGGGGCAGGGCTGGGAGGGACCAGAAGCTGTGCAAGGGGCCAGGACCCTCCATCTAACACAGCCCATTCCAGCAGCCCCCAGGCTGGGCAGGGTCTGGCACCGCTCTGGAGATGGTTCAGCATCAGTGACCCCCCAGGCCTGCAGCAGCAGCAGCTCCCCACTCCCAAATCCTGCTACAGAGCCCCCAGCACTGTCCATGGCAGGCAAACAGGGCCAGCCCTGCATGGTGAGGGCACATTCAGGTCTGTCCCCAAGGCAGAGCTCACCCACACCAGGGTTAGACTCACCCTGGCTGGGCTGCACTGCAGGACCACAGTTCTGCCTCTGAGCTCTGCCCATCCTGCAGGATCCAGCTGGGTTTCATTGTTCCCGGGTCCCCGAGGGTTTGGCAGGAATGGGGCTGGCTCTCCTATCATCCAAGCTGATTTACCCTGCAAAAATGCAGGGAGAATTGCAAATAAACAAGGCACAGGGTGTTGCAGTTTGCAGGAGTACACAGAAAGGGGAAGTCGTGGGGTTTTCCTCCTTTTGCTCTGTTAAAAATGAATGTGAGAACCATAAACTGTTCCATTTGAATACTATTTCTTTTTTAATTTTAAATGCCGTTTTCTCCCTATCCCCAAGAGCCTGCTGTTCTACAGGATATTGTCATGGCTCAGAACTGCTTCTGTGGAAATGGTCTGCAGCTCTTGGCAGTGAGAGCAGAGCTCCAGAGCAGAAAGGCAGCAGCAAAGAGGCTTTGCTGGTTCTGGCAGATCTACCAGCAACCGCGGGCAGACCTGCTCTCATCAGCTGCTCAATTGTGTCCCCAGGGGTCACCCAGTGCCCAGCACATCCCCACCCCGGCCTTGCCTTCTCTCACCTGTGCCAGGACAAGGAGTGAATTCCTTCAGAGCCCCAGGCACAAACTGGGGTAAATAACCACACACAGTCCTTGGGCTCTGTCCTTTTTCCAGTCAGTTTTGTGCTGTTCAGGATGCTCCAGTGAGTCAGAAGTGGCTGAAAGCACAGGAACATTAAAATGGAGCCTGCCATGGGAGCAGAGTGCCAAATCCCTGCCTGTCAGGAGGCAGTGGTGGGCTGGGAGCCATCCCTGCACACCTGCAGGCTCAGCACAAGGGATCTCCTGGGACCAGGCTCTGTCCTGCTGCCCCTTGTGCCCAGGAAAGGTGGGAAGGGGCAGCAGAGGGGCAGCACCACCTCCCTCCATCTAGGAATGTATAAAAATGAAGATATTTACAGACATCTGCTTTTTAATAGATCATGAAGCCATTTAGGTATTTGTATTTATCCCATGGAGATGCCATAGGACACACCTTTAGCCTCAGCTCTGAGCTGTTCCATGCCTTCCTTCCATGTCCTGACCCTGCAGGTACCTGGGAGAGGCAAAGCCCAGCTCCCAACCCAGCATCTCACTAAGCCACACTTCATCTTCTGGGCCAGGTGCTCCTAAACCTGCAAGAAGAGAGGGAAGGAAAAAAAACTGACCTGAGGGGGCACTTCAGACAGTGACAAGGAAGCCCAAATTCCATAATCATTTGTTTCCAAGACAAAAACTGAAGTAGGAGAAAAAGAAAGCAGCAAATGGGCTTCTTAAAATATAAACTTCTTAAAATAAAATATAATCCTGTCAACTGTTGTCTCACTGAGAGCTCAAGTGCTATGCTAAGGCTGCAAGGTGTATTAAGAGTTGAAGAACCATAAACTGGACCATAACTCTCAGTAATTTATGGCTGCCTGACAGTTCCCTTCTCCTGAGCCATTTACTTGATGTATACCTGACGTCACCTCCAGCACACATTGAGAGAGAAACACAATGGCAGGGGATAAACAAGTTTGCTTGGGAGACTTTCCAAAGTTGGCCTGGAAACCACACCTGGCTGAGGAACCTTCTCACTCCTCCCCATCCACACGTGGCCCTTCCCACACACAGAGCCTGGGCCAACATGCAAATTCTGAATCTCCCCTCCTCAACATCTATTCTAAATATATGTTTGTTTGTTTCCCAGCCAGGGAGAGATTCAAGAGATTTTCACCAGGATTCTCTGTGAAAGCTGATAAAAACAACTTAAAAGGTGCTGGAAAGGGGAGCCTTGTCCCCATGGAGGGCCCATTGCCTCACTCCAGCACCCAGACAATTTCCAGCACACAAATAATGTCACTGTAAACAGTGCTGAAAAGCAATTTATAAGATCAAGGCTAGAATATCCACAACCTTTCCTCATGAAGCCTCAAAAGTACAAGGGAGCCTATTAAAGCAGCTTCCTAATAGAACATCTCCCTGAAGAGCTGATCCTGACCCTTTTCCTCTGCACAGCAAATGTTTATGGAAATCCTCAACAATTAGTGCTGGCAAGGAGGAAAACCTCACTCACATCACCCTAGAGATAAAACGCTCATGGCAATGAGCTGCTGCTCAGCACTGCTGCACTGCTCTGCCCTGTCCTTACCCTGCCAAGGCTCCCAGAGAGGAGCTTGGGTTTCTCCAGGCATCGCTCCTGCTCTGCAGCACCCTGGCAAGGTCCATCCATAACCCCTGGCCAGCCAGGAGCAATGACAAAGGCAATTCCTAACGCTGCCACTGCAAAACCCCTGTCACCAGCAGCACAGTACCCATTATTAGCTTGTCAGGAATCTCTGATTTAAAGGCCGTAAAAGCGGTATTTTTCCTGGATTTTGCTATCCCAAGGAGTTTCTAGCCTGTGTAGGATGAAATTGCCAGGGAAGGAGAACTCTCCAGCCCTACCTGCTGCTGGGCACGTGGCTGTGCAGGCACAGGGTGAGGGAAATGAGATGTCCAGAGAAGCTGAAATGCTTCATTTCAGACACCTCTCACTCAGTCCCCCCGCCTGCCTGCACCCTCCCTCTGGCACAGGACAATGTATTCCAAGAAGCCCATTGAGGTACACAACAGATTTCTTATAAATTCAGAAAATGAGGTTAAAAGTGCCTGCTCCTTGTCACGGGCAGTTTTTCCCAAGGAGCTGTTTGCAGCAGATTTTGCAATACTGTTTTCCCATAACGTGGAGGCATCTGCATCCTGTTCTCACTTTGAAATCCAACAGCAGAACTCTCATGTTCCATGTGGCAAGAGAATGACTGCCCAGCTTCCCTTCCAGGAGAGCAGAAATGGCTGGGAGGGAAAGAATCTCACCAATTTGGACAGAGCTGCTTCCACCAGGGAAGAAAAGAGTTATTTCCCTTCTGTCAAAACAACCTGTCCTGAAATGTGCTTCAATTTTCTCACAAAATGGACCAGAAGGGAATGAAAAAAAAGCCCATATCAGAAAGACTGCTGAAAAGAGAAAATGCTCTCACTGAAGAATGATAATGTAAGGCAGAAATATTGGGAACTGTTTCAGGGAAAGGAGAGGCCTTGGAGCTGCCTGGTGCAGGCACAACCTTGGAGAAATTTGAATTATAGGACAGAAGCTTAAATCCCACCCAGTGCCACCCCTGCCATGGCAGGGACACCTCCCACTGTCCCATCCAGCCTGGCCTTGGGCACTGCCAGGGATGCAGGGGCAGCCACAGCTGCTCTGGGCACCTGTGCCAGGGCCTCACCTGACATGAAACACTTGGAGCAGATCAGGAACCCCTCTGACCCACCAAAATCCTTACTGGAACCACCACTGGTTAATGGGAAGAAACCTTCCTTGCTCCTGTTTGCTTGGCAGTGCCAGCCCTGTGGGTGACAGCCCTGGGGTGTCCCTCAGTGCCCCCCAACAGTCCCAGCTTTGCTGGCAATCCTGAGTACTCCAAGCTGAGTTTTCCCACCAGCAAGGTGAAACCCAGCAGTGCTTTGTGCCTCCTGTGACACTCAAAGCACCAAGGAGAAGCCCCAGGACTTCCAGGAGCTCTCCAGCCTTGCAGGAGGAGCTGTGACCCCAGGGAGCTCACACAAGAGTCAGGAAAGGCGTGAAAATCCCTCCCGGGTACAAACATGTTCTGTTTGTGCTTTCTGTTGGGTTTTCTTAAAAATTCATGAGGTCTTGAGCACTGCACAGATCCAGTGAGCGTTGAGCTATTAAAAACAACACAGAACATTAAAAAGTACTTGGGATTTTTCCCCTCCATAAAAAAAACAGTGCAGTCAAGTGGAAAAAAACCGGGAGCAGATCTCCTGCCTTGTGAAGGTTCCTGCAGAGCACAAACCAGCCCTGCTCCTCTCCTTGTCCCTCTGCAGGCTGGTCCTGCCATGCCCTGGACCCTGACCTGCCCTTGGGCTGGGTGTCCTGGGAGATGCTGGAGTTTGTCCCATGGAACACCAGACACTGGAACAGGCACTGAGACACACAGATCTAAAATCCCATTAAGCTGTGAGTCAGCAGAGACAAATCAAACTATTTAAACAAGTATTTCTGCTTGGAAAGGCAGGGTGCTGGCATGCAGGGCTGGGCAGGAGGGGATACTCCCCTGGAGCTCTGTTGATGTGGAAATTCAAGAGTTTCACCAAATGCTTTGAGTTACTGAGTGAATTCCCAGCAGAAGGCAGAAGAGTGGGGAATTTTCATAAATGTAAAAGGAACTCACCACCTTTGGGACACTGTTTGATCCATCAGCACTCTGCTGGAAGCAGAGGGGTTCCTGGCACGCCCTGCCCCCTTTTCCCCCTTGCCCAGCTGGGCACAGCCTGGTAATGCACAGTGAGAAAGGATTCCTGCAGGTGCAATCAAGGGGCTCCTTCTGTCTGAGGCAGCAGCAGCTCCTGCCCATCCCATCTCAGCTGGAGTTTGCAGATCCTATGGGCAGCACAGTCCCACGGCTCTTTATGTGTTTGCTGAATATTTCCCTGAAAGCAATCCACCGGAAATAAATAAATAAAAATAAACACAACCAGCAACAGCGCACTGAGCAAACAAGGAGAGCTGAACAGCACTGCTGCAATGCACTCTGCTGGAGGAGAGCAGAAATCCTGCACACAGGGAGGGCGATGCCAGGAGAGCAGCCCTGAGCCCTGCTGGCTCTGGCACCCCTCAGCTCCAGGTGCTGCCTTCCTAAAGCTCTGCCCTGAACAGGATAAACCTTACCCAACACACAGAGAGGGGCAGGAGCTGGCCAAACGCTTCCTCGTCACCAGGATGTTCTCTGAAATATCCCTTCGCCAGGAGCTCTTCTCCTGGGAAGCTGAGAGGCCTCAGAAAAGAATGAAACAAGAATTATCTGATTGCTTGGGAATGTGGGCTGGAGATCGTTTACCAACAGGTGCATCTTTGATTGGTTCCATGTGAATTGGTTTTAATTAATGACCAGTCACCATCAGGGTCAGACTCTGAGTCAGTCCCAAGCTTTCACTATCATTCCTTTCCAGCTTTCTGATGTCTCCTTTCTCTTTAGTATAGTTTTAGTATAGCATTCTTTTAATATAATATCATAAAATAATAAATCAGCCTTCTGAGAACATGGAGTCAGATTCTCATCTCTCACCTCGTCCTGGGGACCTCAAACACCACACTTCCTGAGTGACAAAAACCAGCAAAGAGGTGCAAAAGTCCAAAAAACCAATTTGTTCCTCTCCCCGGGAGCCTTTCAGAGCCGCGCGCTGCGCATCAGCACCAGGGACAGCTCCAGGGTCTCAGGGGCGGCTCTGGGCCGCTCCAAGCTCCCGGGCCGGATTTAAGGAACAGCTCCCATTCCCAGCAGTGGCTCATTTTCCTGCCTCCCAGGAAATTCCACCCTCGGAAGCCACCAGGACCCAAATCAGGATTTTCTCCTGCAGAAGAGAAACCTCTGGCTGTGTTTGCAGGAGAGCCATGCTGGGAAAGTGGGACAGCATCAACAGCCCAGCATCGCTGCTGGAAAAGGGGATGATGAGCATGACCAAAGCACTGGAACAGCCATTAATAAATAATAGTGATGATAATGGGGGAATAATAACTTATTAACAGCCAGGAATAAAGAAAATTTCCATGCTCTAGGGGGCTACTCAAGATGAGGAGCCACTCCAGACATCAGCTCATTAACAAATTGTATCAGTTGCTCCCTGAAATGATTTGGAGGACGTGGTTTGGGTTTGAAAATGCTGCACTGGGGGATGGCAATCACAAACCTCAGTCATGGCTCCAGGAGAAACGAGCAGGTTTAAAATAAAAGAGCAACAAGCATTCAGCGGTATCACAGCAATGAATAAACCCAACACTGGTGATTTTTGGAGGGGTCCCCACTGCACATGGCAATGGCACAACACCCTTCCACCCCACAGAGGGGACGCTTCTGAAGGACATCTGAATAAACCATAAATAAGCTATAACATGGGAATAAATGCAAGAAATGTCTCAAAACTCCACAAATAAGGAGCTCTATTTCTTAAATAAATTGTTTCCTAAGCATTATAGTTAATAATTACTTCTCCAAATTTCATAATTTTCAATCTGTCCATTAAAAAAAAAAAATTTTTACCTGAGATATCCATACTATTTATATTACTTTGACACTCACTCACTATAAAATTCAACCCTTTTGGTGACTGGGCATGCTTATTTGCTGCTTAATAAATAGCATTTATATTTGTCACTATTTTTCTTCTAAATATTAAATCACACTCTGATTTTGTTAAATATACAGTGTGATGAAAAATTATATGTGATACTTAATCAGATCAAAATAAATTCAACCTAGCACTGACATCTCCACAAGATAGAAACATTCTTTTATTTTTATTTTCCAGTTCATTTGAGCTCTATTTATGTCTGTGGAGTAAATACCAGTAAAATTAAGCACTATTTATAATTTCAAATTATAGCTGTGCATATACAGCAGGATATTTGTGTTCCCAACAGCTGCTGGGAAGGAGGGGCAAATGGAAGGATGAGGTTTGCTCTGCCCTTATTCCCATGTAAAACAACCCCATTACCCCAGATCCTATGGAATGTGGCATTCTGCAGGAATAAAAACCAAACTTGGATAAATGGAGACTTTAGAATGATTCCCAGATTGGAACCTTTTTCTCAAACCCTGGCTGAGGTTGCTCTGAACCCATCACTGGAGTTACTTCCAACTGGAAATGAGCTTTAGGAAGGGTTTTCAGGCAAGTGTTCCCCAAAGTAATCCTCCCTGGGCACTGGGAAAGATTGAAGGAACTAATCTGGCTCTCCCCTCTGGAGCTCCAAATGTATATCTATTAACAGGAGATAATAAATCATCAAAGCCTGGCACAGCCAGAGACAACAGAATGAGTTGGACAGCGAGGATTAAATAAAGTTTAATAAAAAACTATTATGAAGCAGTGATAAATGGGAACCAATACTTATTGTGCAGTTCTACCATATTTCTCTGACATCAAATATCCCAAAATGTCCAAGTTACTCCCAATATTATCTGGTTTTCAGCTCAGAAAACATTTCAGGGAGAGCCAGAGACTCTTACTGGGGATCCCAGTAAATGCTGGCTATTAAATAACTGGGAAGGGACAGGTCCTGCCTCGGCTTGTCTGGGGATGGCCAGAGCAGCCTTGGGAGGAATTGTACTTACAGCAATCCAGGGAAAAGCAGCAGATGGATTCTCTGGGAATAAAACAGCCAGGAAAGGGCAGGGGAGGTACCTGGAACCAGGGATGGATGGTCACTCACAGGACACCCGGAACCAGGGATGGATGGTCACTCACAGGACACCTGGAACCAGGGATGGTCACTCACAGGACACCTGGAACCAGGGATGGATGGTCACTCACAGGACACCTGGAACCAGGGATGGATGGTCACTCACAGGACACCTGGAACCAGGGATGGATGGTCAGTCACAGGACACCTGGAACCAGGGATGGATGGTCAGTCACAGGAGGCTCCAGGTCCTCATGCTCCCATGGCCACTCCAGGGCTGCTCTCAGCTCCTCTCCCAAGGCTCTGCTCCAGTGAAAGCAGAAGGATCTGTTTAAAACCTTAAACCTGGAATTTAGCACAGCTGGCATCCTCATTTCTCCATCATCTCCAGCCTAGTGAGGGAAAACACAATATTAAACACAATGCATTAAAATTCAAACACAAATGAATATTTTGGGCAATTCTTGCTGAGATTAAAGGGATTAATTAATTATTTCAAGAACTGCCAGGAGGTCCCATACACTGAGCTCCCCCTGGAAAAGCCCAGCTGTTATTTTAGAGAGGATAAACAAACGGGAATGTCACAGGAACTGCTGGTGTCACCTCCCAGGTTCACAGCTCCATCCTGCTGGAGAAGCAGTGGACATGGCCTGGGTTTATTCCTGCACACTGGGAGCAGGCACGAGGGGAATTGAGAAGCACAGTCTCCTGAGGAGTGTTTTGTTGGGATGGATGGATGGCTCGTGTTTAAAGCTTAATAGAGCTCAGGCAATTTCACCTCGCTGCCCGTCCAGATGAGGAAGAGCTCATAAATGAGTGAACTCTGAGACAAAATGAGACCTTTTCCTCCATCCAGGGAGATTGCTGCACCTGAAGTGCAGGAGCCAGGGATATTTCCCGTTTGTAAGGAGCTATTCCCAGTGATCACTGCTGCATTCTGGAGAAAAATGCCTTCAATTTCCACCACCAGAATGCACCAAGCGATTTGGCCAACTCAGATCCTTCTTTGTTAAACATTCCATTGCTGCTGGCAGAGCAGCGAGAGCCAGGCCTGCTGCTCAGTGGAACCACAGCCCCTGGATCCAGGCACAGGGGAGATTCCCTTGGGCATGACCCAGGGAAACAGGGGGTGCAGAGCCCCAGCAGCACCACAACGATTTCTGCCCCTGCCCTGATCCCAAGCACAAGGAGAGTGATGCCCTGTGCAGGCTGCCCTGGAGCAGAGGATGGATGGAGTTCCAGAGTAAAGCAGGGATGTATTCAAAGCATCTCCTCCATGGACCCACCTTGGGCAGCACCAGAGCCCAGCCAGGGCTGCACCCAAGATGAACCAAAATGGCCCCAAAATGCACGGCCGGGCACGGGCTCTGTCCCTGGGATCAGCTCTGCTCCATTTGCCCCTTGCAGTTCATTGTCCCATCCCAGCTTTAGCCCTGCAGTCCCACCCTGCTTGTTTTTCTCTCTGCAGCCCACGGGGTTTGTGCTCCTGGGCTGAGATTTGGATCATTTGTCCTTGGTGCCCAGCTGGAGCAGGAATTGTTTTGTCTCCCTGCTCTGTGCACAGAGCTCAGCATGCCCTGATGTGAATCCCAGATTCACACACTAAAGCAGCACAGAATGTGGAAAATAGAAAAGCCAAACCTGAGGCATCCAGAGGAGCCCACTCCCACTCCCAGCCCATCCCTCACCCCTCATTCCCAGCCCCAGCTCTGCTCCCTGCAATCCCTTTAAGGCTGTCAGGCAGCCCAGGCAGGGTTGGGATAATTCAGCTTCCTCTGCTCACAGCAGATTAGATACCGTGGTCAGTGAGTCTGAAAAGAAGAAATGCACAACTCATTTGCATCAATGCTTTCAATTTGCTCAGAATGTTTTCCCTTTTAATTATTAGCCCAGAGTAAACTACTTATCAATTAATTGCTAGAAAATGGAAGTGAGTGTGTGTTATTGCTTAAATCTCTAATTGGCTAGACTGTTGCTTTCTTGTTAAATGCTAATTAAAGTTTTGAAACAGGCAAACATTACTTAACTTTAAATGGCTTAACGAGAACCACCAAGGTACAAACATTTACATTACACATTAGTTTTATGCCAGATCATGGGAAACCCAAAGCAAAGATGACAAGAGTTGATTTTCACTAATAAATTACACAATTTATATGGATTTTAATTAAATTAAAAAGGTCTTTTTCTTAATCTCATTTGTCAGCTAACTGGTAAATATTGCAAATAGGACTTATCCCATCAGTGTTTAGATGTATTTTTTTTCTTCTCAGAACCACAGAACAGTTTGGGATGGAAGGGACCTTAAAGGGCCTCTGGTTGCAACCCTCTGCCCTGGTCATCTCATTGCCATGAGGATAAATTGGGATTTACCACCAAGTTTATCATGCCACCATAATCACCTCAGCAAGAACTTCATTTTTGACCTCCACACACTTTCTAAACCTATGGGACAATTGAAAACTATTCCTGAAAAAACATCAAACTAGATACTGATGTTAAATTGAGTTTGTGGAACTCAGCCAAAGTTAAGACTATAGGCAGGAGAAGAGCTGCAGCAGCCCCAAATGTTATTTTTAGTGTGGCATTTCAAGCCTCAGATTGAGTTCAGCGACTGGAACCAGAAATGGGAGAGATTAAAGCTCAGCCACTCCCTGAGGCATTGCTCTGTCTGGAGAGGTTTCAGTCAGAAAAGGAAGGTCCCACATGGGCAATGCCACCTTCTCAGGGCAGTCTCTGACCAAAGAGGGAGGTGTTGACACAAAAATGAGATGCAAACAAAGCAGTTTGCAGCCAGCACAAACACTGGGGTTCCTTCTGATGCTTCCAATTTGGGAGTTACAAATTATTTCATTATAACCCCAGATCTCAATGAAAATGTATCAAGGTTCATTGTTCACTTCAAGCAGATCTGCAATCTCCATGTTTAATTAGACTTTGGGCAAAGCTGATTTATTTAGATCCTGGAAATCAGACAGGGAATTGAGGCCTTGACAAAGAGGGATGAGGGAATAACACAGAGCTTCACCTCTATGCTCTAGGTTGGTATCAAGAGTTTTAAAAATGTGATTTAACCCCCCAAGGTGTGCCCTGAGCACAGCTCCCAGAACCTTCCTCACCTTTATGGAGCAGAGTCAGACAGGCCCAGGTGGAAGTGAGGAGCTGTAAAACCCAACCACAGCCATGAGTACTCCTGGAAATGAGAGTCATTAGAGCCCTAAAGATGGGATTTCTGAGAGTGCTTCAGTCATTAGAAGTGTAAAAATCCCATTGATTTTCAGTGGAACTCAATCTCCCTGGGCAGTGACAATCCCGATCTGAATGCCAAATAAAGAGGCCAGCAAGGAGCAAGTTTTGGCTGAGATCTGAGTGCCACAATCCCACCTGGATGTGCCCTGAGCACCTGCAGGGCCATCCAAGCTCCTGGAGCAGTTTCAAGCTGCTCTTTGAAGCAGGAGCCTGTGCCAGAGGGTTTATTAACCTGGAAAGGATGAGCAGGGACTGCTCCAGAGCTGTTCCACACCCCACTCCCAGACAGCTCATAAAGCAAACACTGCCTGCTTACAGCCAATTATTGTCACTGCTCAGCACTCTCTTCCTTTCCTGAAATCAGCAGAAATAGAAAACTCCTTTTTTTTTTTAAATCCCAAATTGTTCTGCAGACTGACTGAGCCATTAGCAGGCCCTGGATGCCCCTTCCCTGCCTGATAATGAGCATTTTCCCAGGTTCAGTCCCAAAGTCAGCCCTCGAGGCCGTGTTTTGCAGGGATTCAGGCGCACGGGGAGGGCCCTGCTCCTCCCCAGGCAGCTGCTGCTCTCACACTCACTCTGGGGGCACCAGGGAATTCAGCTCCATTTCCAGCTCCTTTCATTAACCTGAGACACAGCAACAAATTAAAACTTCAATTACCTGCGAGTCAAAATGGAGAAGCTACAGAGACTGAGGAGATAGGGGAAAGCATTTAGTCTGCTGAAGTGATAGCCCTTTTTCCAGCCTTAATTGATTCCTAATTTCAGGCTGTTGCCATGGCAGCCACACTCCTGCCTGGCCCATGAGCCAGCCGTGTCCCTCTGGATGCAGCAGCACCTCTGCATCAGGAGCACTGTGGTGCCAGGGATGTTGGAGCAAATTCAAATATTGGGCAAAAACACGTCCTCCTGTTGAGACTGTCAGCTGCTTGTGGGAAAGCTGCACGGGTACAAAGCAAAGGTTGGAGAGCTCCAGGAGGTGGAAACGTTCTGCATCTCCACGACACCCAGTCAGTGCCTCCATGAGAGGCAGCAGGGACAGAGCTGCTGCAGGCTGAGCTCCAGCATGGGTTAAAATCCCTCCTCTGGCACAGCTGATCCCTATTTAAGATCATCACTGTGAAAAAATCTCTCCACGTTGAAGGTCCTGCAGGGAGAAAGGAGAAAGTTCATGAGAAAATTGCCTGATAAAATAAGAGGGGGGAAAAAAACCAAAAGAGATTTAGGGAAGAGCTGCCATCCAGGGATATTAGACTGAGCTTGAGAACAGATTCTATCTGATCAAAGCTCATTCCTCTCCTGGAATTTTAATAAGTCTGAGGCTTGTCTGGCTATTTGCATCCCCACCTTTCCCTGGCAGAGAGGGGCTGGGGGTCTCAGCCCCAGGCTGGGGAGAGATAAAGCAAATCCCTGGAGCCCAGGTTAATTAGAGAGAAACCTCTGCTTGCTGTTTAATGGAAATAAACCATCCCATGAGACAAACTGCCCTGTTGGAGGGGAGCACAAACCTTCTGGAGGCTCTCCTCATCTGCACCTTGCGCTGGGCAATGACAAAAAAACATATTGGAGCATTGAGAGGATGACACTTTCTCAGAGGGACATGTGCTGCTGAGGCCACACTGAGGGCTGGCCCAGCCTGCAGCAAAGCCCCTTTGTCCCCAGCAAAGCCCCTTTGGCACCTGCGGGCAGCCCCACCAAAAGGGAGAGCTGGAAGAGCTGCCAGGAGAGGTTTCTGAGCAGAACAAATGTGATTCAGGAACTGGAGCCCAGGTGAACAGGAGCCTCGAGTTCAGCTGGTTTAGAGGAAGCTCAAGGGTAACAGCCTCCTGCAATGCAGAGTGATAAACAAAATAAGCACATAAATTAGTGATTTCTATTAAAAATAAGCTCCCCAGCACATTTTGGGACAAGCACCCAAACCTCCCCCTTAAACACAATTCCAAAAAGAGCCAGTTGTGAGCTGACAGTGTTTGGTGGCATTGTCACATAAATGTTTATGCCCATTTCTACACATATATTTGTTTTGTTTATAGTTCTGGTTATGATTTCACATTTAAAAGCCAAATCCTAAATAAAATGACAAAACAAACAGCATCAAGTTCCCACCAATATCCTCCAAAACCATCAAAATACCTCCACCAGCCACACAGCTGCCAGCAAAACACCACACAGTGCTCTTTTCACTAATAGTTCTCATCTCTCCTCCCAGCCAAGGGGATGCAGGGGCAGAGGGGACCTGGTGGCCATCCCTGTCTGGGGAGAGAGATGGCACCTGAAGGGAATTCCCCACCTGCCTGAAGAGCTGAAAAATGGAGCTGCAGTGGATATTGTTCATGTGATTTGATGTCAGTGGGCTGCTAAAAACCACCCTGCCATTGGTAAAAACAATATTTCAATATTAACTTTGTTATTTAGATGAAATGTCTGTGGTGTAACAGCATTGCCCTTACAGCTGTGTGGGTGATGTATTGATGCGCTGCACATTCTGGCTGAAGGAAAAAATAGTTGTGATATTTTTAATAAAAACCTCATTTTCCTGTTCATTTTTGTACACAGCAAACAGATTTCACCGTAGGTGGTTGGATCTAATTCATTAGCTCCATCATCACTGATACCACAGAATAATCTCCCCATCAGCCCAGCTGCCTCCTTGCAGCTCTCCTGAAGGTGCTTGGAAATCCAATTTCCATGTAGAATATCCATCAGCCCGTTGTGATTCGGCCAGGGAGGCACAAAATGGGATTTTGGACCCTTCCCCTGGGTCTCCCTCTGCTTGGGCTGGGACATCCTGGGCTCTCCTTGGCCCCCAAAAACCAAACCCTGTGAAACAAAATGCTGCAGGACTTCCCCCAGTCATGCAGGGGATTGCTCCTGGAATAATCACAGAGGCTGGAAAAGCTGCTCCTGGTCATGGAATAATCACTGAGGCTGGAAAAGCTGCTCCTGGTCATGGAATAATCACTGAGGATGGAAAAGCTGCTCCTGGTCATGGAATAATCACTGAGGCTGGAAAAGCCCTCCAAGGCCAGGGGAGCAGAATTTCCTGGAGTTCAGCTGGTTAACAGGCAGCTCAGGGGTAACGTTCTCCTGAATTAGAGTGATGAACAAGCTAAGCATATAAATCGGTTATTTCTATTAAAAATGAGCTCCCCAGCAAGTTACCAAGGCCATCAGTTCCAGCCACACCCAGCAGTGCCACATCCACAGGAATTTTAAAGCCCAGCAGGGAATCCTGCAGGACAAGCACAGGGATCTGTTCACACCCAGCCACTCCATGCCCTGCTCCCCTCACTCCAGGCAGGGAGTGTCACCCAGCCCGTCCCCTCTCCTGGAGGAACATCACCCCACAGGGCACCTGGGTCTCTGTCCTTTCCTTTCACCCTTAGATAATTTAGATGGGGGAAACAACTCAACAAAACCACAGCTTTTACAAGTGTATCCTCAGCCAAAAAAAATATCCTATAACCTTGAGGAGATGAACTTCCCCAGCAGAGATTTCAATGCATATTGCTACAATCAAAAGACAATTTTGTTCCCTGACAGTTATGATATTTCTCAGAGAAAATATGGCCTATCACTTCCATTTCCACTGATTCATAAATCACATTGTTGCATTCTGCAATGCTCTTTCCAAAACATTTCCATGCACTCTGGCTCCACCCTGACTAACCCTTCCAGAAGGGCTTTCAGTGCCCCTGGCATCAGCAGGTTCTACAGAACATCGTGGCAGGAATTCTTTGGCACTGGGCTGTATTTTTAAGGATATTTGCCATTTCAGCCCACATTTCCCACCAGTAAATCCCACCCACCCATGGCACTGATCCACTCTGAACACCCCAAACCTTACCAAAAATGGGTCTGAGTGGTAGAAAGGTCATTAAATAATAACAGGAATTTCATCTCCGAGATAAGCAGCATGGGGAAAGGTGTGTGCTGGGTTTGGGGAGAGGGAACACTACAGGGAGAAGGCTGAGCCTGAAGGACTCAGGAGAGGAGAAACCAAACCACATTATTGGGATGTAGCAGTGGCCTTGGAGCCCACATCCCACCAGTTACTGCACCCCCGGGAAAACCTCCTGGCTGGTAAAATATTCTTTCCTGGAATTGCTGCAGCTCACAAGCAAGAACCAACACAAAGAGAGAACAATGGCATTGCAAATTGAAAAAAAAAAAAATTTCTCAGGTTCTAAACCAGTTTAGGAAACACTAAACACGTCTCCACATTTCTAAATCCCTTCCAAAAGCAGAGATGGAATGCTGGCTGTGGCAGCTGATGGGCTTCCCCAGGGACCAGGAGGGTGTCCCAGCATCAGAACCTAGCCCTGGAACTCCGGTTCTCCCCCAGGGACCAGGAGGGTGTCCCAGCATCAGAACCTAGCCCTGGAGCTCCGGTTCTCCCCCAGCCCCCAGATCTGAGGGCATTTAAGGGCAATTTACAGCACCAGCCTCACATGCATGAGGGAAAATCCCACTGGAACAAGGGTTTGCCAAATGTTTTCAACCATCCTGTTTCAAGGGATGAGCCTCAGTGGTTGGTGTGCAGGTCCAGCCCCACAACAGAGGGGAAGTTTGTGAGAGGGAATTTCTCCACAATTCCTGAATCCACGTGGATCCAGCTTCGGCAGTCTCTGAGCTGGAAGTGGCAGCAGGCAGAGAGGTTGGAGCAGGACATTTCTTCCTCTTCTCTCTCAGATCCCACAGGTGGCACTGCCACACCAAAACACAGAACAACCCTTGCAACCCACAGGTGACCCCTGTGGGCACCTCAGAACTTCCATAAGGAACACAATCCATCCTTCCACCACCCCTGGAGCCTCATTCCCTGTGGGAACCTCAGAGCTTCCATAAGGAACACGATCCATCCTTCCACCACCCCTGGAGCCTCATTCCCTCCGTGGTGGCCACAGAACAGCAGCAGAGGAGCTGGTCCCAGCTGAGGGGCCCAATGCAGAGCCCAGGTGCATTGGGAGCTCTCTGGGGATTTCTCTGTGCCTGGCAGAGGCTGCGGCTCCATCCCCTCAGCGCTGTGCCCGCTCCATGCACCGATCACTGATCCCAGCAGTGACTGATCATCACTTCAGGAGGGATTCACTAAGAGATCCCTTCACACAAACCCCTCCCAAACCACGCTGCAAACTCCTTTAACAGAGCACCAAGGAAAGGTTTGAGCAGCCTGTATCAGTATTGCAGCAATGGGAGCGAATGCAGCCCGTGTCCACTGCTCAGGGTGAAGCAGAACAGCACGAGGCACTCGGTGCTGTTATTGCCCAACCTGCCAGCAGCCCTGGGCTGGCTCTGGCACAGGATGGGCTCCTCTGCAATCTGAGCTCATCCTGGCAGCTGTGGCAGCAGGAAAATGTGTCCTGTGCTGGAGCCCAGGCCTGCCCAGTGCTCCCAGTAAAGGGCCAGCCCTCCACAGGCCATCACTTGTACCCCAGGCCTGCCCAGTGCTCCCAGTAAAGGCCCTGCCCTCCACAGGCCATCACTTGCTCCCCAGGCCTGCCCAGTGCTCCCAGTAAAGGGCAGGTGACCAGGTGACCCTCCTGGGTCACCACTGGCACCCCACTGCAGAGCACCCTCATTCACGCAGCTCACCTGCTCAGGCTGAGCCCCTGGCCTGCTCAGCAAAAGGGATTTATACCCAGAGCTCTCGGTTATCTATTACTAATGCAAAGTTCTGTGTCCTTATCAGCACAGCCCATGTCACCCTGCCACTCTCCTGACCCAAAATGCAACATTTTATTCCTGTTTTACTCTTTCAGTTGATCTCAGAACCCAATCAAGTGCTCAGAAGCTGCCGTGTGTGTTGTACAATTTAAATGAGCTATACTCTAAATTACATGATGTACAAAGCACAAGCCCAGCATACAGAAATTATGCTGAATTTTGGATTAGCCTCTTTGGGGGATTGTTCCTGTTATTTTATCCTCACCTAGAAATGCAACTTAGACTAAGCTCCAGACACTGATTGGAGCCAGCAACTTCATCCTTTCTCAAGAACTGCAGGAAAAGCTTTGCTAAAAAGGGTTGGAATCAGCTTCATCCAAGCATTTAAAACTGTGAAAAGACAAAGACAGAGCAGGCAATTGTCTGTCTGTTAACTCATCATGGAACAAGGGGACAGAAATAGCAACAACCCCAAATAATGAGCAACCAGCCCCCAATGGCAGAAGAGGAGAGTTTGTCTGACATGCACAGAGCGGGGTCTGCCTCCTCCCAAAATCTCAGTCCCTTATTGCAGTCAGGATTCCTCAGGAACGCTGGACTGTCCTGCTTGTGGCTTTGCTGCTGGTTTAGATATAACTGATATCAAATAAAACAGCTGAATGTTGAACTGCTCTGTCCACCCCAGCCCTGCCAACAATAGCCGTGTCCAAACTGCTGGTAAGGTCTGGGCTTTGGGGCTCCCATTTGTTCCCACTTTGGGAATCCAAGGGATTGGGCAGGACAGCAGAGTGGCAAATATTACAGAGCAAGCTAAGGATATAAGAAAATGTAAAAGAAAATAGTCCCTAAGCAATTTAATACTAAATTAAAAATTGAATCCTAAACCCAGTTGAATCCTAAATTCCCCAGTAATGGACTATTTCTAATTAATTACCTTGTGTGTCTATAAAGATTTTTGTGGACTTCCCAGGCATGAGTCATTTTAGCAGGGCTGTTTCTACAGGAACTCGTTTATCTCAGTGAATGGGGCTCAAACCACATGGAGAGCTGAGCTTCACCTCCCAGCCACAGGGGCAGGAACATGTGCTGGGGAAACTGAGGCATGGGAGGATCAGAGGGA
The DNA here is from genome assembly GCF_027887145.1 of Ammospiza caudacuta. Lineage (NCBI taxonomy): Eukaryota > Metazoa > Chordata > Aves > Passeriformes > Passerellidae > Ammospiza > Ammospiza caudacuta. Next base: position 21,469,913 of record NC_080604.1, on the reverse strand, counting down.
TTTGGGCTCTCCAAACCCACAGGACTCTGTGGACTTGCAGGATTTACCCAAATTGATTTACACAGCAGAGCTGTGCCTGTCTCTGCAGGGCTGGGATTAAAGCCTGCTGTTCAGGAGAGAGAAACTCATCCAAGGCAACAACACCAGTTCCTAAACTTCAGTTTGACTCCAACTCACAAACAGTAACAGTGACCCTGTGCAGTCAGGAACAGCAGGGATCAAACAGCTGAGCAGAATTTCACAGGAATTATTTCTCCATTTCACCTCTGCAGAAGGGCAGGGATGTAACAAAGCCTAAAGATCAGCCAAAATCCTGATGAAAGCACCAGAGCATCCAGGAGAGCTCGGGCCCATGGAAGCAGCAGGAGCAGTTTGCCCCACTGAGAACTTCCCTGAGAGCAATTTCCTGATGGAAAATAAAAAATTCTAGGAATTATATTGTGAGGCATCTGTTAAGCAGTTATAACAGGGCTCTTTCCTCCCTCCTCATGTGCAGGTTTTTCAGGAAAACACCAAATCAGAGATCAATTCCCTGTGATTTCCCTGAAGAGAGAGCAGGTGCTGATCTAACAGCAGAATCCCACCGAACCAGAATTCCAGCCCAGTCAGGAATGGGCACAGGATAATGGGAACACTAGTGGGTACAACAAGAAATTCTGCTTCTAAAAGGACAATTAGAAGGGCTCAAGTGTTGCCTCAGTGGGTGAGAGCCTCATCCATCCTGCAGCAAAGCAGAATTGAGCAGCACTGAGCTGTACTTTGCAATTATGGCCAAAGTGAACTGATAACTGCATTTTTTTGCCAGCTCCCTGCATGTCAGTTATCCAGAGCTGAACAAGGGGCAGTTGATATTATTGATATTGATGTTGTTGTTGATATTACCATTCCTGACCCCTCTCCGCTGCCCCTTCCATGATCCCAGCCCAGGATATTCCATTTCCCACAGCCCCAGGCCCTGATCCCACCTCCCTGCAGGGCACCAAGCACAGGTGAGGCTGCTTTGGGAAGAACCAGGGAATTAAAAGCTCCAGAAGAGCAGCAGTGATGCTCCTCAGGCTGCTGTAACCCAGCAGGGTTTTATGGACACGTGTCTGAGACAATCCGGGGAGGAGTCCATAAAATGCAGAGTTCAGCCTCACTGACACATCACACCAGGCACACAGGGAATAAACAACTCAGAGTAAGCTCCTTTATGATCCTACAGACTCTTCCCTTTCTTTACAATCACTTCTTCTCTTCTAAAAGATGTAACCACAGGTTTTTTTGCAGGTGTTTTTTGCTTCTGAGCTATTTTCCATTCTTTAACTTATTTATAATTAAAAGGTGTGTGAAATGCCAAGAGATTATTTGCTGTTCCACGAGGGATTTAAAGAACCATCACAATAAATCAATGAAAGGTTCACTATAAAGGGAGGGAGATGGACACTGTCAATATGAAACAGCAGTGAACTGTAAAAATAAGAATTAGGCTGCTGAGCTGTTTGTCAAACATGTGGAGGCACTGACAGGGAAGGCAAGAAATTCTATTAGAATCACAAACAGCTTAGGTGGAAGGGAACTTAGAGCCCATCCAGAGCCATGGCAGGGACACCTCCATGTCCCAGGTGCTCCAATGCCCAGCCTGGCCTTGGGCACTGCAGGGATCCAGGGCAGCCACAGCCGTGCCAGGGCTGCCCACCCTGCCAGGGAACAATTCCTTTGGTACACAACCTCCATTTCCCCTCTTCAGTGGCTCTCCAGGCACCCTGGGTCTCTCTTGCACCCAAAATCCCAGCAAATTCCTCCCCTGCTCCCTCCAAAGCAGGCAGGGCCAGAATTCTGCTCATCCCAGCAGAGCTCCCAGCACAGCACAAGGGCAGTGCTCACATCACTGTGTGCCTTCAGGGCTCACCAAACTCCCCAACACCCCAGGAACTGCAGGAAGACAATCCCTGCACAGGGTGATGGCAGTGCTCACAGCCCTGTGTGCCTTCAGGGCTCACCAAACTCCCCAACACCCCAGGAACTGCAGGAAGACAATCCCTGCACAGCACAAGGGCAGTGCTCACATCACTGTGTGCCTTCAGGGCTCACCAAACTCCCCAACACCCCAGGAACTGCAGGAAGACAATCCCTGCACAGCACAGGGGCAGTGCTCACAGCCCTGTGTGCCTTCAGGGCTCACCAAACTCCCCAACACCCCAGGAACTGCAGGAAGACAATCCCTGCACAGGGTGATGGCAGTGCTCACAGCCCTGTGTGCCTTCAGGGCTCACCAAACTCCCCAACACCCCAGGAACTGCAGGAAGACAATCCCTGCACAGCACAGGGGCAGTGCTCACAGCCCTGTGTGCCTTCAGGGCTCACCAAACTCCCCAACACCCCAGGAACTGCAGGAAGACAATCCCTGCACAGCACAGGGGCAGTGCTCACAGCCCTGTGTGCCTTCAGGGCTCACCAAACTCCCCAACACCCCAGGAACTGCAGGAAGACAATCCCTGCACAGGGGCTCCTCTGGGCCAGCAGGGTCTGGGGGCTTTGGGGCAGCCTGTGGGGCTCATTCCAGGCACATCCCTGCCAGAGCAGGGAAATCCAAGCACTGGAGCACCAAAGAGGCTGCAGGAAATGCAGGAACAGCTCCCTGCTGGCTCCCATTTCCCAGGGATGGATCACTGATGGGCAGAGCGCTCTGCTCAGGCCAAAGTGAAGCATTTTTGGGGGTGTCCGTCCCCCTCAGGGGCAGGAGGGTCACTGTGAGGAGCAGATGCCACGTGCAGACACACAGACCCAGCCCAGAGTCCCTGAGGAATCCATGATTTACACTGGAACCCAACCTCTGCTGATCCCATGGTGCCACGAGAGGATAAATGAGCAGTAACAGCCTCAGGACACTCCTTAGGGCTGTATTTCTGCAGAGGAGAACATCTCCACTGCCTCAGACAGCTCACAAATCACACTGGAGTGAACTCACTGATCACAGCATCCAAAGACTTGAAAATTCCCTCAGTGGGCACCAGAACCATTCACCAAAAGCTCCACCACAGAACGAGCCACAATTAACTCCTTGCTAGCCCCTCCTGGATGATCTCCTCATCCCAATAAAAGTCAGTTTTATTCCCTGAGTCAGTGCTCCTTCCCTCAGACCTGGCACAAAGGCAGCGAGGCTGGAGTGCAGTAACAATTTATGATGCACATGAGCCCATTCACATGCACACATCCAGTACTTAAATTATCCCCCTGCCGTCTGCCACTGCGTTTGAGCAGCCCCAGATTGATGGGGATTCTGCCCAGCGTTTCAGATCTGTTCTCCAAGCAGAGCCAGCCTTCCTTCCCTCCCTGTCCTGCGGCAGCCTCCCCTCTGGTGTTCCTGGCGTTTATCCCTTCCAGGGCTGGATGCAAAGCAGAGCTCAGACCCACAGGGCTTCAGAGAGGTTTGCTGCTGATAGAAAAGGGGTTTTTATGGCCTCCAACCCCAAATCCTTTTGGGATTTTGGGGATGGCAGATTGCTTTATGCTGTCCCACAAACAACACTGAACCTGCTCGGAGTTAGCGCTGATGAAGGCAAGAGCAGCAGGAAGGCTCTCACAAAAAGGAGATTCAGCAGGAGATTTTATTCCAGTTTTGTCTTTTCCAAGACCCCTAAGACAAATGTAAATCACTCCACACGAGCTCACTCCCTTCCCCCACAGTTTATCCCAGATTATTTTTCCCAGACCTTGAAGGAACGTGCCACACCTGTTTAAACCTGAACAATTCAGCAACAGCTCTGAGGCTTTACAGAATCTTTCATTTCATTCTTTACTCACAATTAGACTTCACACTAATTCCTGTAGCCCTCAATTACGAGCACAGTTTAACAACATACCTGAAAGAATTTGAGAGACATTTTATCTCCCGATGCAGCCCTGAAAAAAGGCCATAATTGCTTGTCATTCAAAGGAAATTAAAAATCATTTGGGGAACGATGTGAATGGAATTTGCAATTAATCTCAGGGTTTTTCCCTCTCCGGGAGGAGCCCTGTGCATTGGAGGGCCCTTCAGCAGCCAGATGAAGGACAATGACTGCTCTGGGTGAGGATTCCACCACACCAAGGGCTCCCAACACAAATTTAGATGTTCAGCTTTACCCTCGGATGACCTGGACCTAATCACGCTGCAATTCTCCTCCCCTGCATGGGAATGAAGCTGTCAGCAGCCTCTGGAAGCTCTGGCAGCCAATAAAGGGCAGGAGCTCACATGTGGCAGCCGCTCATCCCATCTCCTCCCAGCTGCTGCGAGCCTCAGAGCACTGACCATCGTTTCCCTGATGCCACCAGCACAAAATCATGGCCAAATTAATTCATCCTCAAGCAGGTGGGCTTTCAGGCACATCAGGGGATGTTCTCATATTAACAAAAAGAAAACCCAATAAAAAAAACCAGTTTTAGTGCCTGTCTACATTTATTTTTCTCTTTAAAGGTTCAATTGAGAATAAACCATGTATTTTTTTCCTGTAGAACATATGTCCCTGTAACCCATAACACATTTTCCTATCAGAAACCACCCAGAAATAATAAGAAGATAGAATTTCACAGGGAAATATTTTTCCTAATTGAAATTTAAGTGGTTCATTTTTTTAAATAAAAGTGTTCATGTTTTTAGTGGTTTTAGTACCAGCTCAGGGCAAAATCAGCCAGAACATCTCATTTAAGGCCCTCGATAATTACAGGAATTAGTGACATGGCATAATTTTGTCTTTCCATCCTCAGCCCCACCTGCTCCTTCATTTGCAAGTCTTTAATTACATCATCAGCCCTTCCCACTGCTCTGAGCACACCGAGCTCCATCCTCCCTCCCAAACCAGCCTGGATTTAATATTTTGGGGTTGCCTCATTTCTCAGTGTGTGCCTGAGCCTTATCTGCCGCCGACTGTCCAAACACTGCTCCCAAGAAAGAATTTTTCATTTCCTTTGGGCTTTTCTCGCCTGTTTGTCGCTATCTGAATGCTCCACAACATTAATTAAACTGACAAGGTAAGGCAGCAAAATTATCTCCACTCTGCACACAGGGGGCTGAGGCAGAGAGTTCAAGTTGAAAGGAAAGCTGGCCATAAACTCCACAGAAATATTGTGGTTGAAACAAACTCCAAAAGCAGCATTGCCTTTCCATGAGGGCACAGAGGAGGACCTGGACAAGCTCAGGTTTCAGGCAAATGCAGAAAAAACCAGCCTGAACACAGAAAATTTCCATTTGGCCTTTGAAGGCTTGGGTTTACACTTTGAGCCTGAAAACAGAGTTTGGACCAGAGCAGCCCCAACCAGCCCCACACTGGGGGGCAACATTCCAACACTCCATGCTGGGCTTCCCAAGTCAATGCACGGATGGAACTGGAAGTGAAGCAGCCCCAAAATACAACATTAAGGGATATAAAGGAAAGGTTTCAGAGCTGAGGAACAAGCAAACACCACTCTCCAAGTTCAGGTAATGAGGGATCCATGCAGCCCCAAAAAGGCAACACGAAGGGAGCAACATTAACCTTTCTAAAGGAAATGTTTCAGTGATGATAAAGAAGCAAACACCACTCTCCAAGTTCAGGTAATGAGGGATCCACACAGCCCCAAAAAAGCAACATTAAGGGATCTAAAAGAAAGGTTTCAGTGCTGATAAAGAAGCAAACCTCACTCTCCAGGTTCAGGTAATTGGGGATCCCCCGAGCACCTGCTGCATCCCCGAGCAGGCTGCACAGCTCCTGCTCTGTGGGGTCAGCACTCACTTTCCCTGTTCTCCACCACCAGGATAAAGCAATAACAGAATAAAGGGGCTGCTTGAGCCTCCCCAGCCCTGGGCAGCCCCTGAGAGTCACCCCAAACCCCCAGCTCTGGCTCCAGATGGATTCTGCTCCTTCTGCACCCACTGACAGCTTGCTCACATCCCAATTCACTGAATCCCATCAGAGGCGCCCAAACAAGGCTCAAAGGAGGCACCTAGACAAGGACAGATAATTCTGGATGCTCCTCTTGCTGTGCTCTCCTCTTGGCAAGGCAGAGCTTCATCAGAGTCCCAACGTGCCAGACACAGCCCCAAAAATAATTTATAGGCTTTCAAAGCCAATATTTTCAAAAAATAAATGACAAATATAAAGACAAAATCATCAAAACACTTGCAGAAAGCAAGGGTTTAAACTGCCAAAGAAATGTCATAACATTTTCTCTGAAAATTATTCATAGCCTTCCAATCAGTTCCAGAATCTTCTGCTTCTTTCCCTCCCTACCAACTGCTATTAAATGCAGCAAGGTACTGACTGCAGGGCTGTGCCTCTGCTAAATCCCTTCCCAGCATGTCAAGTGTATCAATATTTGAACAGGCAATGGCAAATTCCACAGCCTTACAGATATATTTATTAATTTCAATCATCAGGCCGGGGAGGTGTGAATGAGGGCACTGTCATTTAGGGCTGTAATTAATCATCCTGGACACTTCCCTGTCAGGGCCCATAAATCAAGAAGCAAAGTGTTTCTCCTCCTGAGTGATATGGAAGCAGCATTAGCAGGGTGACAAAAATCTAATGCTGTCAGTGAGTGGGAGATATTTTATCTGCCTTTGACACGGGGCTGTTCCACACGGGTGCCCTCCACCTCAGAATTTATTTTCTGCCTGTAGAGCACACATCTTAAAAATATGAACAGAGCAGAACAACAAGGCTGAGGTACGAAGTTGCCAAATGCCAAGACAGAGGAAAGTTCCTGAAGGAAAAGGGGAAAAAAGCCCTGACACATCAATCCAAGGAGTAACAAACACATGTTGGGAATAAGAAGGGACAAATCCCTGTTAACAGGGTGTGGTGGTGTTCACAGAGGTCCCAGGATGAGGAAAGAGATGAGAATCTTGACTCCATGTTTCAGAAGGCAGATTTATTATTATATATATTATATTCAAAGAAAATTATATATTAAAACTATACTAAGATAATAGAATAAAAGAGTCATCAGAAGGCTGGAAAGGAAAGGAATGGAATGATAATAAAATCTTGTGACTGACCAGAGAGTCTGAGCCAGCTGACTGTGTTTGGCCATTCATTAGAAACAACCACATGAGACCAATCACAGATGCACCTGTTGCATTCCACAACAGCACATAATTATTGGTTTTCTTTTCCTCTGAGGCTTCTCAGGAGAAAAAAGTCCTAACAAAAGGATTTTTCATTAAATATGTCTGTGACAGCAGGGCAGTGCAAGGAATCTCCTGGACTGAACAGTTCTGACCCAGCCCCTGCTCAGCTCCACACCCAACAGCCACGGGGTTGTTGAGGAAAATACAATGAAAAATGAGACTTAAGACACTGATTAAAATAGGAAGAACTAAATCTCCCTTTCAAAAAATAAAGCCTGAGAGCACATGTGAGAATCATCCATAACACACAGGACATGTCCATGGTGAGGAGGCGCCAGGCTGGTGCTCCTCAGCTCCTGGCAGGGTCACCACTCTTCCCTTCCCTGCCATGGCATTGCCTGCTCGTATTCCACACCAGAAATGCGGAATATGAACCACTGAGCCTTCAAATTTTCACTGCTCCAAGAGATTATTTCCAAGTGCAGCCATACAGGAGCATTTATTGCCTTTAATATTTGGATGGAGCTGCTGAAAGCCAGACCTGAAGCAGCCAGGCTGGTGAGAAACCTGCATTTGAAGGGATCCAAGCCCTGCACTAACAGCTTGTCTGAAATGCATTCAAACACTCGAGATGCTTTTAAATAAACCTCGTTAGATCCTGGGAATGACAGTCAGCATCGTTTTATTTGACATTTCTTCCCCCTCCAGGTACCCCACGTGCCCCTTGGATTATTCAGAGCATCTCCTGCAGGCACTGTGATGCTTCTCACAGCACAAATTACCTGGGGGTGCGCTCATCCCCAGACAGGAGCTGATGCAGGCTGGTTTCAGGGCTCTTGCTGTGCCTGGAGCACCTGAGAGGGATCTCAGAGCCGCCATGGGGAACGCTGGACACAGAATTTTCTGGAAGGGTCCAGCTGAACAGAGCCCAGCTCTGAGATGATAAACCACAGCCATGGACACACCTCCCCACCTGGCACTAAACACAGCTCAGGGCTCCCCCTGAGACCTTTCATCTTTAAATATTTGAGATCTCAGCACTTCAATTCTGCCAGTAACAATTCAACCTGCAACTCCTCACCCCACTTATTCGCAGGCTACAAACTTTATAGCCAAAATCAAACCTAAATATATCGATTGCACTCTACCATGGGAAAAGAAATCATAAAATTCCTTATTTAATCACACAATTCTATCACCAATCTGCTGAAAAAATAGATGCACAAGGGCATTACTGCCTGTGCTCTGAGTGCTGAGGTGGAATTCTGCCCACAGGCAGTAACTATAAACCCAGGTCTGAGATAATCCAGCTGTAAAACACTGAGCATAAACCACATGCTTTTAGCCTCTGATGGAAGCATTCTTCTCCAAAGCACAATTTACATTTAAATTGATATTGTAGGGAATCAAATACTCAAAATAAGTGTCAATGTTTTCTTCTTCACCGAGTTGTTTCCTAATTGGATTCAAGTGTTTTGCCTAACCATTTCATAGTCTTATTTTGTTCTGGAAATTAAAAATAAAATCTTTCATTATTCATGATCCCTACCTTCTGGGAAGTGCCTCAGATTGTTTTTGTTAAGAAAATCAGAACAGGCTGTTTCCATTTAACTGCTGGCACTCAGCAAGCAGAAGGGAAGCAGCAATTGCTCCTGATGCAGTAACAGCAGCGAGTTCTGACGGGAGCCAGCAGAAACATCCACACCCAAAATGCCTCTCCTGGCCTTCCATTCCAGGGGGACAGAGCCCCTGGGACCTGGGAATGAGGTGCTGGAGTCACCCCTGCCTTTCCCTGGCTCTGCTCCTCTTCACACCAACCCCAAAATCTCAGGGGAATGGCAAACTCACACTCTGGGCTCCCCACAGGACAACTGCAATGCTTCAAAAACGAACTAAAACAAATGTATTCTCAGCAATAAAGCAGCAGTTCCTGAAGGGAGCTTTGTGAATGAATTATACAGCTGAGGAAGCTGAAGAGCATCCGTGAGCAGGGTAAATCTGGTGCCTCCAGGAGCAGGAGGTGCCCACCACAATCTGCATTGCTGCCAGGGCTGGTAGGGAACAGAATCTGCTCAATTCCTCCTCTGCCTCTGCAGGGACAAAGCACAGGTGCTGCCATACAAATAAAACACATTCCGTGGTGAAAGAAACCCCTTGAGCAATTCCCCACCAAATTTTGTTGTTGTTGTTCTGGCAAAAGTCACGGTGGGAACAAAGCTCAGTGAGAAAGTTCTTTGTGGTTAATGTAGAAAACCAATCAAGCACTGAGATCTCCCACAGAAGCCACACGAGGTCCAGGTGGCTGCAATCACAAACTCTCGAGTTACAAAACCCTTCCCAGCCCCAGTTCCTTCATTTCTGTCCCGAGTTTGAGGAATGTTTGAGTGAGCCGGGGCTGTTTAGCCTGGAGGAGGCTCAGAGGTGCCCTCATTGCTCTCTACACCTTCCTGCAGGGAGGCTGCAGACGGAACCAGAGGACACACTCTCCAGCTACGGCAGGGAAGGGTCAGGTTGGATATCAGGAAGAAATTTTTCACCAAAAGAACAATAAAGCACTGGGATGCTCTGCCCAGGGAGGTGGTGGAATCACCATCTCTGGATGTGTTTATAAAAACACTGGCCATGGCACTTGGTGTTAGGGCACAGGTTGGATGATGCTCTCAGAGGTCTCTTCCACCCTCATCATTCTGTGATTCTGAGCACCCAGGAGCAGCCCCACACACGCCCTGGCCAGGCTGGGCTGCAGCTCGGAGCTGTTCACAGCCAGGTGTGCTGAACCCCCCAGGCTGGGCAGGTCCATTCCCAATTCCCAAAATCTCCCCCTGCACCTGGCTCCCGTCCTGCTCCTGCCAAGCTCTGCTGCTGTAATTCCCTCCCAGCCGATAACATCAGCAGGGAAATTCCACTCATCGCCTCTCCTTAGAGCTAAATGTGCCAGTAATTTGTGAAATATTTCACCTGACCCGTCAAACCAACCCGACACTTCCCTGGCCTTCCTTCCCTTAGCGTGATAACCGATTCAAAACCACTTATTCCACTTCATTAAAATCAAAAGTCGACCTGAAAAACAATAGCTGGGGCTTGAATTGAGTCAGCTACACATCATCAATGCAGCAGGAAAACAACAGCAAAAACCAGAATATTGTTTGTCTCTAAATGACCATCACCTTGGTAGGGATTTATTTTTTACATAGCTCTTTTGCCAGTTTATATTGGATTTAAACGCCCATCTCAGCAGGCCTGTCCAAGGGAAGGGAACATCCCATCCCATCCCTCCCCATGGAGCAGCCCCATCTCCAGTGTCTCCAGCTGGGATGGATAAATGGGGTCACATTTAGCCCCCCTAAAAGCAGCCAGACCCTGCACAGCCCCATTCAGCCACCCAAGGCCAAAAGCACAAAGATGCCTTCCCAAAAATTCCAGCTCTCCCAGAGGAAAAGGAAGGCTAAAATAATGATGTCTATAAAACCCAACAGGCTCAGCAAGCTGCTAAACACAGTTCCTAAATTAAGGAGTGGAGAGGTGAAAGGAATGAAGAGAATTTACTTTTATTGGCACAAGAAAATCCTTCCCCTTAACCAAAGGGCAACGGCTGGGTGCAGTTCAGGTTTTTAAACACATTTATGAAAACCTTTCATTCAGGAGACATCTATATTTTCAACCCAAATTTCCAGCTAATAAATTTTTATCAAATTGCTACAACGCCATCAGGAAAAAAGAATGTTTTAGGACCTCATTCCCTTTTCCTTAGAGGGTGACCTACACCACAGAGCTGCTTGCAGGGGGGCAGAGCAGGCAAACTCAGGCTACAAAAATGGATTTTGAGAGCACAGAAATTAAATACTACTATTCAGTTTGGGTTAAATAAATTCACCCCAGCACTTGGGTTGGCTGACACAACTTAAGACCTAAAAAATTACCTGTGGAAGGAGCTGGATGAGGTCCTTGGCTGGAGGGAAGCCACAAACAAGGCTCCAGCTCAGAAAAAACAATGGAGGAGGAAATTGGGAACCTTAAATTCGCTCTGCCCCCACCCCTGGGAGGGACCATCCCGTGAGGACAACAAGGGAATGGGGAACACCTGGGATGCGCCCCAGGATCTGCCAGAGCCGGGCAGGGATTTGTGCCATGAAATGGAATTCTGGAATTCCCAACCCTGCTCACTGATGGGGCTCTGCAATCACAGCGTGTGAGCTCCTGTCACACGCATCTTTTATGAAAATCCTTCCCTTAGGATTTTTCCTTCTGAGAAGCTGAGAGGCCTCAGGAACAAAATGCAAACAATGGTTATCTGCTGCTGTGGGATGCAACAGGTGCATCTGGGATTGGGCTCATAGAGTTGTAATTTATAATTAATTTGTAATTAATGGCAAATCACAACCCAGCTGGCTCGGGCTCTCTGTCCAAACCACAAACCTTTGTTATCATTCTATTCTATTCTATTCTATTCTATTCTATTCTATTCTATTCTATTCTATTCTTAGCCAGCCTTCTGATGAAATCTTTCTTCTATTCTTTTAGCATAGTTTTAATGTAATATATATCATAAAATAATAAATCAGCCTTCTGAAACATGGAGTCAGAGCCTTGTCTCTTCCCTCATCCAAGAACCCCTGTGAACACCACCACAAGCTGCCATGCTCTGAAACAGGGAATTCCCAACCCTGCTCAGTGATGGGGTTTTGCAATCACAGTGTCTGAGCTCCCTGCCAGCTCTGAAATGGAATTCTGGAATTCCCAACCCTGCTCTCAGTGATGGGCTCTGCAGTGACAATGACACAGTGTGAGCTCCCATGCAGGGCATTCCTGCTTGGAAAACTCCCTTGCAGGACAGAGCAGAACTCTTGAGCTGTCTCTCAGCAGCCCAAGCCAGCAGCAGAGCTTGTTGGAATTGTCATTTACTCGTTTGACAGAGATGAAATAATTCGAATTAAATAAAGGTTTAAATTAAACTGAACTTCTGTGCAAACCCCACCTTCTTGGAGGTGTGGAATTCCACTTGCCCTGGAGCAAAATGTTCTGTTCCATCTGCCTGGAAGTGAAATAAGTGGCACAAATGGGTAAAGATTTTCTGTGGTCAGGTGTGATCAGATTTATTTCCCTCAAACTGGAAGCTCAGAACTCCTTACATTATTCCTCTGGGAAGGGTAAAGTCAGAGAGACCTCAGACACTACTAAATTATTCTGCAGTGGTTAAAATATAACAAATGTTATTATGTGTCACTTAAAGAGGAGGCCATCATTATAATAAGTGTACAGCATGCACACATCACAAAGATTTTTATTCAATTGTGTTGGAAATTACAGTCACACCTTTCAAACACTGAAGTGACAGATTTCTCTGCCAGCACTGTCTCAGAGACTGTTCAGAAACCCCTACTGTTGTTCATCAACCTGTGCAGAATAATTGGCACTATAATTTTATACCTGTCAGAAATGCAATGTGCAGCATTGACTAATTGCTATTTTGTGTGCTCAGAAAGGTATAAAATCAATGTAACCACTGTGGGAATCAACAAATCCTTTTGTGAAGCTGCAGAACACTAAACAGAATTATGTTTACTACCGCCAGTCTTTGGGAGGTCCAGACTGGCTTCTATCACACATCATGCAAGAGCTCAGAGAGCAATCCTGTAAAGCTCTTAAACCCCCTCCCCCTGGTGAGAGACCTCAAACCTGGCAGGTTCTCCAGGAGTTCATGCTTTGCGCGGCTGTGGAAATAATGGAAGCTCTCTGAATCCCCAGTGATTCACTTTTTCCTCTCCTGGCCCTTGTAATGTTGCCTAAATGAATGAGCATCAAAAATCTGAAAAGCCTTTTTAGGTTTGGAATGAGTGGATACGTGGCAAGGCTTGTGAGATGGAAAAACCCTGCAAAATGCTCCCTGTTCCCTGTGCCTCACGTTAGAGAGCTTCACCCACTGCCTGTGCATGAAATAAATGTTATTTTTCTCTTGCTGGGCCCCCTGCTCCCACTGAAACAAACAACAGAACTCCTCCAGAAGCCTCTCCCATGAATGCCACTTTTATCAGGCCCTGGAAAGAACTTAATGAAGCTGGAAGTGCTGCCATCAAATTTCATGTCTGTGTGTTGCAGAAAACAAAGGCTCTGTCCTGGTTTTACAGCAGGTTTGGGCAGAGTGTTCTCTCTGTGCAAACAACCCTCAGTCCCCCCAACGGGGTTATTGGCAGCTGGGCTGGATCCTTGCAGAGGCAATAAAGGCAGAGAAAAAAAAGTTACAGCCCAAATAAAAGGGTTTTAGCAACAGGTAACTGCAGAGGAAGGCAGTGCCAGCCCAATTCCCTCAGCTTGCAGTAATGGATGTGCAGAGAACAAACAAGCAGAGCCCTAAGGAGCTGATGGCTGAGCAGGAGAAACGCTATGGACATTAAATAAATCTAATAAATTTAAATGGATTTATTTGGGTTGAAATGCAGCTGTGTATTCCGACACAGGTTTCTGTTACATCAGTGAATTTCACATGTCCTGCAGGAGCTGGGGTTGGAAGGCAATGACCCAGAGGGTGGGGACTCCAAAACCCACCAAGGTCCACGTCCCCAGGTGCCAAAACCCACGAGGCTTTAAAGTCCCTGCAGGGATGGGAACTTGGATGCAAGGCATAAAACCATGGAGGCCAAATAGCACCAAATAAAATTGCTTTGCCCAGACCCCCCTCAGCTGTGGCCCCGCTTTTCAGCAGCCGTCACCTCTTCCAATAGGAAACCACATCCTCCTGATATAACCACAGAATGGCACTTGCTTTTGCATTTTTTGCATTAAAAAAAAAGGATTTGCTTTTGCATCTTTGCATTTGCTGTCTTAATACATTTAATTAATCCATAACATGACAGAGGCAGCACGAGAACAGACTTAAGGCTTAGCCTTAATAAGCATTAACTCAGTTAGGCTGGGTTTGGCAGAGCAGCCCCTCCTAATTCTTCTCTTCCCAGATTGCAGCCCTGGAAATTAATGATGTGTCACTGGACTTGCCTGGGCTCTAATGAAACAGTTAGTCAAGTACAAGTAAAGTCAGGTGGAAGAAGCTGCCTCTTCCTGTTTGCAATGAAGCCTTTCCCCCTCTTTTGCTAACAAATTCAATTAGTTGAGAGGAAAAATTTAATTACTCTCATGCACCATCTTCATATTTGTGATCAAAGAAGTGCCACTCTGGGAGCTTTGTAGTCCCTGCTCTGCTGGAATGGGAGAGAAGGAGGAGAAACTTGGCTGGATATCAGGATAGATTCAGAATTTGTTTTCTCCAATTAAAAAAAAAAATATGTATATATGTATAGGGGGAAAAAAAGTTTTATGTCTTCCATTTAAACTAAAAAGTTTATTTTAGCAGAACAGTGAAAGCAGCACTGCTGTCATGTCTAAATGAGAGGAACTTAATTATATCTGTCTGATGCACTGTCCCTAAGCCACAAAGGGACAAACCCCTTCCACCTCCTGCTTCTGAAAATAATTCTTGTTTGATGACAGAAATACAAATGTTCCAATCTTCTCACCAGCTCTGATAGCATCACACAAAATTCTGAAATGCAGAAATGCAGGTGACTGGCACTCCAGTGTAACATGGTTATATCAGAAACTCAGGATTGTCTGAATATTTTCTACTTACTGCACCTTAAAATACATTTCCTTTTCTTCACAATAAAGCCAGGATTTTGCACTCTTTTGTGCCATTTTCTTAGCAAGCTCTCGTTTAAAAAAAAAGCCCAAGCAATTCTAAACCCTTCAATTTCCTGGCCTATAATCCTGTGGCAATGCTTCCCTTAACCTGTTTCCAGTCCTGTCTCCTGAAGAGTCCCTGAGATCTCAGGCAGGATGTGACACAAACACTTCTGTGCCTCCAGGAGCTGGGCTTGGACAGGTGAGAGGATCCATCCTGATTTCCCTGCTCCTTGGATGGGGCCTTGGCACCTGCTGGGCTCAGAGCAGCCACTTCAGCTCCTCCCTCCTGATCCCTTTGGGGCGATGGCTCAGAGAAACCACCCCACATTTCCAGGGCTCAGGAGGTTTCCTGGGAAATGTCAGAGTCTCGGGGATGCTGAGCTCAGCTGACCCCCTCAAATGTGTGTGACACCCCCCAAGCCTTCATGGCCCAGAGCAGGGGATAAATTCAGCTTGGCTGACTTGGATAAGCAGGTTTCAGTCAATAACATGGCAGCAAACCTTCCAGCCCGCGCACAGCTTCCAGGAAAACAGGGAAAACAAAAAGGTCCTTGCTGATAATGGATTCTGGGGCTGCCAAGGTGCCACACATCAATGAAATCCATGGCTCTGCTGCCCTGGCCATCAGCAGGAGCTCCCCAGCCCTGTTTGAGTTGGGGTCACCCCCAGCCTGGTGCCAGGGCAGGCCCAGCAGGTCCTGCAGGGCACAGAGCCCCACAGGGAGGGTGGAGTGAGCAGCACAGCTCCCAGCCTGGGAACAAACCCCAACAAAACCCCCAAACAAAACACCCAACAAAACCCCAACAAAACCCCAAACAAAACCCCCAACAAAAACCCACAACAAAAACCCCAGCAAAAACCCCAGCACAGCTCCCAGCCTGGGAACAAACCCCAACAAAACCCCCAAACAAAACACCCAAATGAAACCCCAAACGAAACCCCAACAAAACCCCAAACAAAACCCACAACAAAAACCCCAGCACAGCTCCCAGCCTGGGAACAAACCCCCAACAAAAGCCCCAGGGACCCCAGCACAGCCCCCTCCTGAACCTCCACTGGGGTTAAACTTGCCCTGAATTATGGGGCTGAGCTCCACTGCCCCCAAATCCACAGTCCCTGCCTGCTCCCAGGCAGATCATACTTCAAACAAACCCCCAGGGCCAATCCAAACCCCAGCAGCCTCCAAGATGCTCTCTTGCTTTTTGCATCTGTAAGCTGGAAAAAGTTATGCAGTTCTGGGCACTTTCCCTGCTCCGCTGTTAATGGTTTCTCTCTTTTTCCCCCAGAATTGATGTTTAGCATCCCTCAAGCCCTCTCTGCAGGAGGAGGAGCTGTTTTCCTTTGGCAGAGCAGAACTGAACTACAACAGAGGGGAAACTTGAGGTGTCCTCTGCTGAAAGGAAGCCTGAAATTTCATTTCTTTGCTTTCTTCATTGTTTGTGCTGGCAGTGGAGAGGATGGGATGAGATTTGTGGGCTCCTCATGGCACTGGCAATGCCAACATCACCTTCTGTGTGTCCTGATAATTAAAATAAACAGCAAGCAGGGCTTTCCCCTCCTGGTCTGTGTAAAAGGAATTTTTCCTCAAACCATG
The DNA here is from genome assembly GCF_027887145.1 of Ammospiza caudacuta. Classification (NCBI taxonomy): domain Eukaryota; kingdom Metazoa; phylum Chordata; class Aves; order Passeriformes; family Passerellidae; genus Ammospiza; species Ammospiza caudacuta. Next base: position 21,453,576 of record NC_080604.1, on the reverse strand, counting down.
GGTATTTCAATGCTATAAATGAGTTACCAAAGGACCTTTTTGTTCCTAATGTCACACGTGGATTGACCTCTGGAAGCTCCTCAGGACTCCCAAGGGCAGTGGGACCACATCAGCAGCAGAGCTCTGAGGGTTCTGCCCCAGCTCTGGCCAGTCGAACACTGAGTTTTGGGCACTAAACTCTGAAACGAGCTCTTTGCTCCTGGCCTGCAGCCCGGCTCTGCCCCTGGGCACACCTGAGCTGCTCAGCTCACCTGGGCCTGGCAGCCAAAGTCACAGAGGTGCCAGGTCCTGCTGCTTCCCCAGAGCCCAGCACCTGCTCCAGGGCTGTCCTCTGTCCTGGCCATGCTCTGAACCAGGAATTTCCCTGTGGGCTTCTCCTGCGGCTTCCACCAGGTGATATCTCAGTGCTCCATCATGGAAATATTTTATGAAAAATCCTTTTGCTAGGATGTTTTCTCCTGAGAACCTGAGAAGCCTCAGAGGCAAAGAAAAACAGTAATTATCTGCTGCTGTGGAGTGCAACAGGTGTATCTTCGATTGGTCCATGTTGATTGTTTGTAATTAATGGCCAATCATAGCCCAGCTGTCTCAGACTCTCTGGTCAGTCACAAGACTCTATTATCATTCCATTCTTTTCCTTTCAAGCCTTCTGATGGATCTTTTCTTCCATTCTTTTAGTATAGTTTTAAGATAGCATTTTAATATAATATATATCATAAAATAATAAGTCATCCTTCTGAAACATGGAGTCAAGATTCTCATCCCTTCCCTGGTCCTGGGATCCCTGCAAACACCACCACAGCGCTCCATTGCCTTTCCTCATTTATCTGCACACCCACCCTGTGTGGGTTATTCTCCCCAACAGAACCCAGGATAAAAGATCCAAAATGCCCCCAAAGGTGGCTGATGAGGTCTGAGTGCATTTGCAGAGCATTTCTCATCCTCTGGAGCCCCACAAGCAGAGAGCAGCAGCGGGAGCTGAGCTGAGGCAGGGGAGGTGAGAGGACAGAGGGAAATGCAGACTCCCAGCACCTCCTCAGAGCCAGCAGCAAAAATTACGGAGAGCAGTTCTAAATGAGCTTCCATCCCTGCAGCTCCTGGGGGAAGCAAACAGTCCAAATCCATCTGTTTGCTAAAAACACCTCTCCCACCTTAAACAAACACCAGTTAATCCCAGCAGCACAACAAACACTCGCTGTTTGCACAGCAGCACAAGTGAAGCAGTAGGGAAAAAATGGAATTTGTAATATTCTCCTCCATCTCCAGCAGCAAGAGCACAGCAGTGTATTTTTCAAACTGCTTCTTTGTGAATATGCATGAAACACATGTAGTGGTGTGGAACAGGCTCTTCTTTCAATGGGCAACTCATTTTTCACACACAAAAGGAAAAAAAGAAATAAAAATAGCTTTTTGGGGTTTTTTCGAGTAGCCACAGAGCCTGCTGCTTGTCTTTTAAATTCAAGCAGAGCACGGGGCCAAACAGGAAACTCTGAAATCCTAAAATTCTGAGAGTTTTAGGAAAGTTCCGAGAATTCCAGAGTGGGTCAGGCTGGAAGGGAACATGGGGGTCCCCCACAGCTCCCTGCTCCTGGGAGCTGGGATATATATCATAAAATAATAAATCAGCCTTCTGAAACATGGAGTCAAATTCTCATCCCTTCCCTGGTCCTGGGACCCCTGCAAACACCACCACACTCACCCCCTCCCACCCAGAGCATGGGGGCAGGCTCTGGTCCCTGACTCCTGAGGAATGGGAGCCAAAGCAGAGCCTGGGGCTGGAAAAACCTGCAGTGACCTCTCCCAAACCCTACTGGGCTCAGGAGGTCACGGGTGAGCTGTGGGATGATGCCAAGATGTTGGATGTTGGTGAGCTGGTGGATGATGCCAAGATGTTGGATGTTGGATGTTGGGTGTTGGTGAGCTGTGGGATGATGCCAAGATGTTGGATGTTGGATGTTGGGTGTTGGTGAGCTGTGGGATGATGCCAAGATGTTGGATGTTGGATGTTGGGTGTTGGTGAGCTGTGGGATGATGCCAAGATGTTGGATGTTGGGTGTTGGGTGTTGGTGAGCTGGTGGATGATGCCAATGATGTTGGATGTTGGGTGTTGGTGAGCTGTGGGATGATGCCTGGGTGTTGGATGTTGGGTGTTGGGTGTTGGTAAGCTGTGGGATGATGCTGTGATGTTGGATGTTGGATGTTGGGTGTTGGTGAGCTGTGGGATGATGCTGTGATGTTGGGTGTTGGGTGTTGGTGAGCTGTGGGATGATGCCAATGATGTTGGGTGTTGGTGAGCTGTGGGATGATGCCTGGCTGTTGGATGTTGGGTGTTGGTGAGCTGTGGGATGATGTTGAACTGCTTGATGGTGCCATGGGGTTTGATTTGCACAAGCAAACAAACTCAACAGCTTTGTGAAAGTTGTAAAGCCTGTATGCTTATTACAGTGCTGGACACACGTGGAGATTCCTCTCCTTAGAAGACAAGTGTACTTCTGGGAACTCCAGATCCTTTTTTATCCCCTTCTCAAATCCATATGCATGCAATTTCACAATAGGTTAATACATATTCATTTTTACTGATTTTGCCTGACATTTGCTGCTAATTCTTCTTTATCAGAAACAATTCCTAGGTCAGGTTGGCCTGCTCTCACAGCAGTCTGTCTGTCTCTCTGTCTGCTCCTCTCTTATTTCTCGATCTTCTGCTGCAGCAGTTTTTCTGAGCACAGGCTTTTTTCCAGAACAAGCAGTCAGACCAAACATCTACGTTTTCAAACTGCAGACTTAACTCAAAGATGCACATTTCACCTAAATCAGAGTAGATTTCTACTCTAGAAAACTTCCGCTCTGTCTCAGGTTCCTGCAGCCTTTTGGTGTTGGTGCCAGGGCCGTGCAGCTGCCCCAGGGTGTCCCAATGCTGCCCTGCAGGAGATGCCACCATGTCACGGGAGAGGGACAAGGGGAGCTCTCTCTGCTCCCTGCAGCAGCAGCAGCTCAGAGCCCTCACTGTGATTTATGGCACTCATTACAGCCACAGGAAACATTGCCTGGGTGCACGCACAAACACCCCATCTCCATCTCAGTTATCTCCCTTGCCCAAAGCCTCCTCCTCTCTGGCATTGCCTTGCCCATTCTCAAGACTCCTCCATTTAGAATACTCCACAAATTGCTTTTTCCTTGTCTGTTGTCATCCTGAACCAAACCTGGGGTTATCCTTTCCCTTATATCCTTCCTTCCTCTTCTTCCAAAATATTGGTTTGGGGGTTCTTTTTGTAAATTAAAATAGCAGTTCACAATAAATTGCAGGTTACCATCACTCAGAAACTCAGACTAAAACCTTTCACCTGTCACAGTACTGGACTCCACAAAACTTCCTCCTTCATCTGCATTTGGGGTTCCAAACCAAACCTAACCCCAAGGGTCCCAAATCCTCACCCCTGAAGTCTCGTGGCATCCTGAAGTTTTTGTGTCTTTAACTTTGGCTTTTTAAGCCTCAAACAGACCCTTCAGCTGTGCCACAGACCAGTTCCAACCACCCATAACAAACTGGGTTCCTTCGAGGGTCCTCCCTCCTCATCCTCACCATCATCACCCCCTGCTGCCAGCAGGGTAGCTCTCCAAAAGATAAAGGGGGGATTTCTCCTTATCACAGCAATTTCAGAGTTAAGAGAACAAATTACTGATTCCCTGAGTATAGGAGCTGCTTTCCTGAACACTCTTTCATTGTGCCTGAAAGAACCCACAAAAATCAAAGAAATAGGGCAGGATTCCAATGACCATGTTTTTAAACCATGTTTGTAAACCATGTTTTTAAACCCTTCTAGTTTCAAGCAGGTGATTTAGCAGGAACTTACACAGCAGAAAGGGCCTTTACATATTTCACTTCCCATTCCTACAGGGGAGTGCATGGCCCTGATTTTCAGCTGGAGTGATGAGGACAATAAATAGAAAATTTTCAGAAATTTTTCCAGAAATCCCCTCAGAAACTCTGGGAAATTCCTTGCTGGGAACAGTTTAACTCTGTATTTTATCACACGAGGAGCTATTCATGATTTTGGGCTGCACTTCATTTAACCAGTAACCACTGAGAGACGACAAAAGCCTCCTGGATCTCAGGATCCCAGAGTGGTTTGGGTTGGAAGGGATCCTCAGGACATCCCATCCCAAACCCCTGGCACAGGGGAAAACTTCCACCCTGCAGAATCCAAAGCAGCCCTTTGGGATCTCGTGTGAGCTCCTCAGCAGGAAAACCAAACACCGAACACTAAACTACAACCATCAGCCAAGCAAAACCAGAAGCTTTTCAAAAGGGTATTTTGACATCGTTGTTTAAAGTTAATTATCCGTTTGTTGAGGAAGATGTCCCATCACTTTGCATTTTGTAGGGAACAAACATTCCATGGTGGCTGCTGTTCCTCAGCTGACATGTGACAGCTGTAAAGATTAATTTGTGCTACGTGTGCTCCTCGGGGAGAGGGATGTGGGGGGGAAACATCCTGAAAGATTCCAGGCAATTAATTAACAATAGAATGCTCAAATCTAATTAGGAACCCATCAGCTCGTTTGTGCTGGGGCTTACACGGGGTGGATGAAGGGATCTGCAGTGAGGGGAGCCTGCAGGATCACACCTGGACACTTTTGTGGTGTCCAGCCTCCCCTCAGGCCCTGCTGCCCCGCACTCAGGCACTGGATGCAGAAAAGCAGGGATGAATGCAGGAACAATAATCTGAATTCTTGCTGAGCTGGGGGATAATTCTCAGCCTGGGATGACAGCAAGGCTGTGTTCAGAGCACAGCCAAGCTTTTGGGGAGTTTTACAGCAGAAATGCTGCTTTACAGCAGAATCAGGAGCAGGAATGAAGTCCAGGGACACACATTCTAACCAGGATTGGAGGGATTCAAGGCACCTGCTTTACCCAGGTTCAGCACATCCACAAAACCCTGTGCAAAGCCACAGAAAAGCTTTCCCTGCCTCCTCTGCTCCCAGAGCTGCTCTGGGACTTCCCATCCCACATTCCTGTCCTGCCCTCCCTGGCTTATCCCCCTCCCTCTGCTGAACACAGACAGATTGCTGAGAATGGGCAGTAAATTTCCAAAAGTGCCTCTTTGCTATCAAAAACCTCTGCCTAAGCACCACAGACAACACTTAAAAAACCTCCTCAGTAAATCTTGGATCTCATCAGAGCAGCCAGAAGTATTTACTGCCTGTGTTTCCAGTGGCAGCCTCAAACCTCCCAGGTCCTTTCAGCCTCACTCCCTTCTTTCCCAGCCTCGGAATTCCTGGTGAGCTCCTGGTGAATTCCTCGGAATTCACATCCTGCAAGAGGAGGCTCCAGCAGCCTGGGGCAGGTGCTCCAGAGGTTCCTCTGCAATATCAGTGCTGTGGGGCTTCTCTGGAGAGTCATTCCTCAGCCTTGGAGGGCTGGTCCCTGCCAGGGGATTCGCTGCTGCCTGCTGGATGGTGCTTTTGTCATGGAATCATGGAATTCCAGAGTGGCCTGGGTGGGAATGGACCTTAAAGATTGTCTCATCTCATCCCATCCCATCCCATTATCCCATCCATCCCAACCTATGGATCCCATTCCATGGATCCCATTCCATTCCATCCCATCCAATCTCATCCCATGGATCCCATTCCATTCCATGCCATCCCATGCCATGGATCCCATTCCATTCCATCCCATGCCATGGATCCCATTCCATTCCATCCCATGCCATGGATCCCATTCCATTCCATTCCATCCAATCCCATCCCATGGATCCCATTCCATTCCATCCCATCCAATCCCATCCCATTGATCCCATTCCATCCAATCCCATCCCATGGATCCCATTCCATTCCATCCCATCCAATCTCATCCCATTGATCCCATTCCATGCCATTCCATCCCATCCCATGGATCCCATTCCATGCCATCCCATGCCATGGATCCCATTCCATTCCATCCCATGCCATGGATCCCATTCCATGCCATCCCATGCCATGGATCCCATTCCATGCCATCCCATGCCATGGATCCCATTCCATGCCATCCCATGCCATGCCATCCCATTCCATTCCATTCCATTCCATTCCATTCCATCCCATCCAATCTCATCCCATTTATCCCATTCCATTCCATTCCATCCCATGCCATGGACCCCATTCCATTCCACTCCATTCCACCCATGGCAGGGACCCGTCCCACTGTCCCAGGCTGCTCCAGCCCCAGTGTCCAGCCTGGCTCTGGGCATTTCCAGGGTTCCAGGGGCAGCCACAGCTGCTCTGTGCCAGAGCCACCAACAGGCACAGAGGCCATCCATGGATCTGAGAAAAGCTCCAAGGGAAATATTATCAGAGGAGCTTTCTTCTACAAGGGACACAAAAGCTGATTTATGCCCTTAAACAGCAATAATCATGGCATGTAAGGTGATATTCCAGTCAACAGCATTTTTCCAGCGAATATACTGGAAAAATAATTTTTTTCCAGCAGCAAAAATGCTGCTGAGCTGTGTTCAGATCTGTGCAGGTTCCACGGAAATGCACAAAATAAGCATCAAATTTAAAGCACATTGGAACTGGACATGACCTCAGCCATGCCTGTAATGAGCACAGCACACAAAGTGGCACCTTGTGCTCCAAAGGAGGATGGAAACAGAGGGAAACAGCAATTCCCACCTCCTCACCCCTGTGGGGATGGTGAAGGTGCTTAGGCACCCCTTTGCACCCCACTTCAACTCCATGGCCTCTGTGGGAGCAGCAGCAATGTCTGGGGGCACACCTGAACCACAGCAATTAAGGAAATTAAATTAAAAAGTTGCTTTTTCACAGGAGCCACGGTTAGTTAGGAACTGTTCTTTTCACTTCTACAAGAATTACATGGCTTTTAATTGAAATATTCCTGCCTAAGTGGTCAAACGTTAATATTTTAATGATCTTTACACGTTTTCCTACTTCCTCTGTGCTTTTTCAAACCCACATTACCATCCATTGGGCCCCTTATTTCTCCTATTTCTTCTCCTAAACATGAGTTGCTCTGAAAGATCGCCAGTAATTTGCATAAAATATAGAGCTGTTACTTTTCTTTTCTTAAAGGAAGCAGAATAATTGCAAGCTGCAACTACTGGAGCTGAAAATAACTCTCCAGACAGTTGCACATGCAGAATTAGATTAAAATGAGCTCATTTCTTTAAATGACCTGATAATTTGTGAAGGGAAAGGAAAAAAACAACCCTATCAAAGTATTTTCATCAGCAGAGAATGTTACAGCCCTCAAACCAAGGAGGAGGTGCCTCCCTGCATGCAGATGAGGCCAAAATGACCTAGAGAGGCCAAATTAACAGAATTTTGTAGATGATGTTGAAATAACCACCAATCCCTTCTTGTGGAAAATGCAGCAGGGGCAGATGTGGGACATTGTGGTGTTTTTGGGGTCTCCCATGGTGGGGAGAAAAGATGAATTTGATTCTATGTTCTTAGAAATTATATATTATATTATATTATATTAATTACATTATAGACTAGAGAAAGGCTACATACAGAAGGTTTAACAAGATACTAATGAAAAACTCATGATCCTCTCCAGAGTTTCCACATAGCTGTGATTGCTCATTAAGTAAAAACAATTCACATGAAACCAATCAAACAACAACCTGTTGGATAAACAATCTCCAAACTACATTCTAAAACAGCAAAACACAGGAGAAGCAAATGAGATAATGTTGCTTCCTTTTTTCTCTGAGGCTTCTTGGCTTCCCAGGAGAAGAATCCTGAGCCAAGAAAATTTTTCAGAAAATATGATGTATATTTTAATATATACTGTATTATAATATACAATAATATAATATACAATAATAATATACAATAATGTAATATACAATACTATAATATACAATACTATACTATACCATACTATACTATAATATAACCCACCCTCCCAGGAAAAATGTTTTCAGATCAATGGTTTTTCCTGACCAGGTGGGCAAATATCACCAACATTTCAATCTGTTGGCCAATTTCATCATATTTTCCCAGCTTTGCTCAGTCCAGAAGCACCTCGTCATTTCTGGGGGACAGTTCAGAATCAGAGCATGACAAAGTCTGTCCAGCCCTCCCTTTGCAGGGATTGCCACCAGGTACAACTCCTTGCAACAATAAGTTCTGGCTGGGTTTATGGTTGACCTCTAGTATTGTCAATATTATTGGAACCCCCTTGAGTGGGCTTTGCAGGTTTATAAATACACCCAATTATCATGTTTTTGATGAGATTTCATTTAAATCCAGCAAAAAATATTCCCAAGCGAATCATCTATTATTCATAACTGAAGATGAAATCAGCCTCCCTATCACAACTTTTCCTCCTCCTCCTTTTTCAGACCCATTGCTTCGACATAAATTAAATCCTTCACTACATGCATCCCAGTCAGATTTCCTTTTGGAGAGCCATATTTTAGAGAAAGCAATTACATTTGGTCATTGATGTATCACCCAGGCTTTCAGGGCCCCCCAGAACAGGGGAGGGGGCTGAGATGGTAATCTGAACAAACGTTACACTTTGGGAATAGCTCAGGGAGGAATCAGAAATCATCATCCCGCGGAACGTCACCCACCCCAGGCACTGCCAGGGCAGCTTTGGGCTGGGCTGGAGGTGCCACTGGTCACTGCTCACCAGGGTGGGAGGAATGGGGGCAAAGGGAGAGGAATGGGGACAGTTTCTGCCAGAAAACCCCACTGCTCACCAGGATGGGAGGAATGGGGGCAAAGGGAGAGGAATGGGGACAATTTGTGCCATCAAACCTCCCTGCATTGGGACTGGACCATCCTCACCACAGAGCTGAGGGGAAAGGAGCAGGAAAAGCTTCTGCTTTGGAGTTAAACCCCACAAAATCCTCACCTTCCTTCTCAGAGCTTTTTCCCCTCATTTCCTGGTGCTTTCCACATTGATTTGTGATTTTGCTGTTCCTGTGCCTGCCCTGGCCCAGCCCTGCTCAAGTGCTGCTGTTTGCTGTGGGTTTCTCCTGACTGAAAATCCCTTCAGGCTCCAGCACCAGCCCAGAGCAAGTTAATTAACCCCAGTGCCCCGGGCTGGCTGGGGGATAATGCTCAGCTAAGCTGTGCAAGGCAGGCAGCTTGAGAGGATTTTTAAAATTATTATCATTACCATTATTATTATTATTACTATTACCATAATTGTTATTACCATTATCACTATCACTCCTAATTAAGCAGTGCCTGGCCCTGGAAGGGCAGAATCCCCGAGCACTCCTGCAGCCCTGAGCTCTGTGCAGACACGGGGGGAGCAGAGGCAGAGGAGAGCCCCTCGTGCCCCCAGCCCAGCACTGGTGGGGCTGAGGGGGACAATTCACCCTCACGTGGGGGAACGCCTGGCCCTGAGCTTCCACTGCATCCCAAAAGCACATTGCAGGGAGCCAGGGAATCCTGGAGGCTGGAAAACACCTGGATCATCCTGCCCAGACCTCAGTCACCAACCTTTGAGCAACTCTTCTTTAGCTGCTAAACCCAGCACACATTTAAACAGGGGAAGGGATGCGGGGTCTTTAATTTAATTAAGAACTGCACAGGGATGGGATTTATCTGCAGCCTGGGCTGCCCAGACCTCCATGTGCTGCTCTAGGGAGCTCCAGCACCTGGGACCTGTGTGGGGCATCCCCACCAAGCACAGCGGGGCTCCAGTGGCTCAGAGACCCCCAAACCTGCTCAGAGACCCCCAGACCAACACAGAGATGCCCCAAACCAACACAGAGATGCCCCAGACCAACACAGAGATGCCCCAAACCAGCTCAGAGACCCCCAGACCAACACAGAGATGCCCCAAACCTGCTCAGAGACCCCCAGACCAACACAGAGATGCCCCAAACCTGCTCAGAGACCCCCAGACCAACACAGAGATGCCCCAAACCAACACAGAGATGCCCCAGACCAACACAGAGATGCCCCAAACCAGCTCAGAGACCCCCAGACCAACACAGAGATGCCCCAAACCAGCTCAGAAATGCCCCAAACCAGCTCAGAAATGCCCCAAACCTGCTCAGAGACCCCCAGACCAACACAGAGATGCCCCAAACCAGCTCAGAGATGCCCCAGACCAGCACAGAGATCCCCTAGACCTGCTCAGAGACCCCCAGACCAACACAGAGATGCCCCAAACCAGCTCAGAGATGCCCCAGACCAGCACAGAGATCCCCTAGACCTGCTCAGAGACCCCCAGACCAACACAGAGATGCCCCAAACCAGCTCAGAGATGCCCCAGACCAGCACAGAGATCCCCTAGACCTGCTCAGAGACCCCCAGACCAACACAGAGATGCCCCAAACCAGCTCAGAGATGCCCCAAACCGGCTCAGAGATGCCCCAGACCAACACAGAGATGCCCCAGACCAGCACAGAGATCCCCTAGACCAGCTCCACTTTAACACCTGAGAGCAGGGGCACGTGGATGCCATTAACATTAAATCACAAGTCAATTAAATAAGGCAGCAGCTCTGTGCTTTTTGATGATCCTAAATCAGAGGCAATGATTCATTCTCAGGCCTCTTAAGTGAGGATGTTTAATGACACGGTGGGAAATGGAGCCTCTTTGTAACAGGAGAGGAAACTCTGCTGTCTTTAACTGCACTTACTGAGTAATTAACCTGCACCCCTGTCATTACTTAAGAGTGTTTGCCATTAACCCAATAGAAAAACCGTCTGAGGCACGAATAGGAGGAATAACAATGAAAATGTACAGCTTAGACCACATTGCTGGGATAACTCCCACATTTCTGTCTGAGCCCAACAGAGGCTGTGCGGTTGAAATCAGCGAGTACAAACAGAAAACATTTGCTCAGTGCTTACTCCAGCTCTGATTCTGGAGCTGAGCCCGACCCTCTCCCGCCATGGCCATAAATCATCCAGAAACGGGTGGCTCTCCCCTCCGCTGGAGTTCAACTCCTTTGTGCCACACTTGACCAGACATGATTATTCCTTTGTGCTGCCAAGATCGCCGCCTTTTCCTGGCCACGGGCTCGGTGAGGATGTCACCGGTGACAGCTCTGAGAGTGGCCCTGGGATGTCTCTGCTCAGCTCCAACACCTCGGCTCTCTGCAGCAAAGGGGCCCTCCTCCCTTTCCCACAGAAAAAGGGTGTTTTTAAATGCCCTCCTCCCTTTCCCACAGAAAAAGGGTGTTTTTAAATGCCCTCTTCCTTTTCCCACAGAAAAAAAAAACAAAAAAAAAGGTGTTTTTATTGATGGATGGAAGGTTTTTGACTCATCTGCCTGTTGTCCACAAGGAGGCTCCTCAGCACTGCAATCTCTAATCTCACTCACCTGATTGAGGATTATTGAGGAGCTTTGAATTATTGATGAACTTTGTGTCCCGTTCATGCTTTGCCTCAGTTTCTCCCACCTCAGGCTAAGACCTGTTCATTCCTGGAAAACCATCTGAGAGTCAAACATTGTCAGACTGGAGGCAGTTATTAGCTGGGAACACACACCTGATTAATGGACACACAAATTAACAGATCCCACGGGTAATTATCCTCCTCCTTCCCAAGTGATGCCAGACAGAGCTTGTTGGGTGCTTCCTGTGCAGCTAAGTGACCTTCAGTGGGGCTGCTTAAGGTGGCCTGATAATGATTTGATTATTATTTCATGCAAATTAAGAGTTACCTCTCCTAAAAGAGCTGATTTTCAATTTCATACCTATTTGCACACTGCATGAAACCATGACATTTCAGAGCTCTCCAGAGTCTGTCACCCTGCCTGGCACCGTTTCTTGCTGTTACCCAGCTCTTTCTTTCTCTTTAATTTATTTCCTAACTCTTGGTTCTCCCCACAGCGGAACGGGAGCATCCATCCCCCAAACAGAGCAGGTCCTGGGCAGGCTCCTGGCCATGGAACCTGCAGCTCCACACAGGCTCCATCACCTCCATCCACCCCCAGAGCAAACCCTCAGCAGCCAGAGCACTCAAACACATCAACAGCTGCTTAGGGAAAAGCAAACCTTACTTTCTACTCTTAAAATAATATTAAAAAGGGAGTAAGAGTGAAGCTTGGGGGTCTCTGACAACCCAAAACCTGGCTGCTCTGTCCAAGCTCTCCAAATTCCATTTTCTGCTTGGGAAAAGTCACATTTTTTTCTCTAGGTATTTTCTCAGTATTTGCATTAGATTTGAAGAAGAATCCAAAATAAAGCAAAAGCTTCGAGGTCAACAATCCTTTTATAGAAGCAAAAACCCAAGAGAGAAATTTAAGCAATTATTCTTAGCCAAAGGAGCAGTCAGTTCAAATAAATGTATCAAAGCCTCCAAATTATCAGCAATAAAATCTTATGTCATCTAATAACCACAATGACAGCAATAATTACTGGGACAACGATTTAAAGCTCGGCATTTTTATAGTGCCTAATTTAACAAGTACAGGTTGCTTATTTGTGCCTTTCCAGACTGAAAAAAGCGTTTGTCTGGCTTTGTTTATTGTCTAAGACGAGGCTCGGGGAAGACAAAAAGCTTCCAGAAATTACCCAAATTCCTGCGCAAGGAGGTGCTGATGCAGGCAGGAGCAGGGAGCCTGGGTTGAGAGGAGTGATGGAAACAGCTCTGCAGGATTTCTGGGATTCTGAGATTCTGAGTCCCTTCCTTTTGACAGGTCACAAAATCACAGCATTGAATTGCTGAGGCTGGAGAAGAGCTCTAAGGTCAAACCCAGCACGCCAAGGCCACCACTGGCCCATGTCCCCAAGTGCCACACCCAACACCCACAGAGGTTTTTAATCCTCCCACTCTGCAACAGGCTCAAAACGATGCCCACCGTGCTTTGGTCTCTGTTTTAATCTCCGTCATTTTTTAAATGAGCCTCACTCATCAAACAAGGAGTTCAAAAAGGCTTTTTTTTTCCTTTATAAACATGAGGAATAAAACGCATTAAAAGCTGCAGAAATTCCCTCTTGCTCTGGACAAGGAGACATCAAAGACAGAACATTTCTTTGGATGGATCCTGAAAGGTCAGATTTCTGAAAAATCTGGAAAACACTGAAAAACACTCTGTATTCACCTGGAACCAGCAAAACTTCTGAGATCACAGAATCCCAGAATGGTTTGGGTGGGAAGGGACCCCAAATCCCCCCCAGTGCCACCCCTGGCATGGCAGGGACACTTCCCACTGTCCCAATGTCCAGCCTGGCCTTGGCACTGCCAGGGACCCAGGGGCAGCCACAGCTGCTGAGTAAAGAATTCCACCGTGACACCAATGTTAACCTGCTTTTTCAGCTTTTACAGCCATTCCCTGTGTCCTGTCCCTCCATCCCTGTCCCCAGTCCCTCTGCAGCTCTCCTGGAGCCCCTTTGGGTCCTGGAAGGGCTCTGGGCTCTCCCTGCAGCTTCTCCTCCCCAGGTGAGCTCCCCCAGCCAGGTGTGACCCACTGAGGTGTCACCCACTGCTCCTTCTCCAGCCAGTGCCTCCCCCAGCCTTTCTGAGGGAAATGCTGATTTTTCTGATTTCTCAAATTACTCCTCATTAACATGAAAAAGATCATTTCCATGTGGCAGCATTAGCATGAATAAAACATCCCTGGGATAATAACCTGCCCGGGGCTGGAGGTGCTGACCTTCAGAAATGAGGACAGACCTGGGGCTGGGTGCAGGAGTGACAAAATCCAGGGACTTTTAACGTTCCTCAGCTTGGAGGAGAAGAGAGAAATTTTTCCATTGCTGAATATTCACATTAGGGGCAGTTTTGAGCTAATATCATATGAACATTCACATTAGGGGTGTTTTTGAGCTAATATCATTTGAATATTAACATTAGGGGCGTTTTGGAGCTAATATCATTCAAATATTCACATTAGGGGCGTTTTTGAGCTAATATCATTGGAATATTCACATTGGGGGTGTTTTTGAGCTAATATCATATGAATAGTCACGTTAGGGGCATTTTTGAGCTAATATCATTTGGGTTCAGAATTTCTGCACGCTGGCTGCCAAAAATAAATGATTGTGAGAAGGGGCTGCTGTGAGGGGATGAGCTGCACACCCTGCACACTGGGCACACTCAGGGGATGAGCTGCACACCCTGCACACCCTGCACACTGGGCACACTCAGGGGATGAGCTGCACACCCTGCACACCCTGCACACTCAGGGGATGAGCTGCACACCCTGCACACTGGGCACACTCAGGGGATGAGCTGCACACCCTGCACACTGGGCACACTCAGGGGATGAGCTGCACACCCTGCACACCCTGCACACTCAGGGGATGAGCTGCACACCCTGCACACTGGGCACACTCAGGGGATGAGCTGCACACCCTGCACACCCTGCACACTGGGCACACTCAGGGGATGAGCTGCACACCCTGCACATTCTGCACACTGGGCACACTCAGGGGATGAGCTGCACACCCTGCACACTGGGCACACTGGGCACACTCAGGGGATGAGCTGCACACCCTGCACACTGGGCACACTCAGGGGATGAGCTGCACACCCTGCACACCCTGCAGGAGAAGGGGAACACGAGCAGCCAGCCCAGACCCAGCCCTGGCCCAGCAGCTGCCCCTGGCAGCCTCCAGCACGCGGAGAGAGGAGCAGGATCCCAAAGGATGAGGAGGGCAGCGGGTCAGCCAAGCACTTGAGGAGGTCTCACCTTGGTTTTTCCAACCACAGAGCTCGATATCCTCTCTAAAATATTTATCCCTTTAGGTTTGCACATCACATCACTGCAGACTGTTTCTTTTCGAGCACCAGGACCTCAGTGCAGCAGGAAGCTGAGCTATTGATTACAGGCTGGCTCTAATTAATGAGGCATTCTGATACTGTGATCAGGGTCCTTATTGGGAAAAGCTCAATCTCTTCCCTTCGAGCACAGCTTTGGGGGTGCCTCTGCTCTCTGGGTGCCCACAGGCACACACAGAATTGCTGCTGCAGTCCTGCACAGGCAGCCAGAGGCTCCAGCCCTGCTCCTGGGCCACCTTCCCTGCATTAATGCCATCCTGCCTCCAGCAGCTGGGAACGGGCACCATCACCCCCTGTAACAGGCCGTGCCAGCTGTTTGGTGCTGGCAAATCCCCAGCAAGAGTCAAGGACCTTGCCCCAAGCACTGCTCCCATTCGCAGCCACTGCTCCACACCATTTCCCAAATCCTGTCCCTGCCCCGGCCCTCCAAGGGTGTCAGAGCAGTGCAATGCATTTGCCTGGCCAGAGGAAGCCCAGAATGAATTCCTCTCTGAAAGCCAGCTCTGCAGAGTGTCCCAGCACGCTCTGATGTCAGCGATGTGTACAAATGGATATAAATGTTGAACTTGGAGCCACTCTGCAACGTCACACCAACAACACCTCCTCCTTGGATGGGCAGGGCAGGGAGGGAGGGATTTCCCTCTGCAGGCACCCTGGCCATTTGTCACGCAAGTGCTGCCGATGACCAGCGAGGAGCTGTGGGAAATTCATCGTCATAATGAACGGCCACGAGTGCAGCTCCCTCCCATAACGTGTTACCATTGCAGTAATTAACTGCCTGCTTGCTCGGTTGTGCTCCAGAGTTGCTGCACACAATCCATCACAGTTTCCAGGGGTAACAGCACATTTAACACATCCTCAGCCATGGAGTTCCATGGCCGTGGCACACAGGGAGCTGCTCTGAGACCCTCACCAGCACAGCCCGTGGTCTGTGTCCCTCACAGGTGAGCACAGAGCTGCCCTGGGATGTGGGAGGAGCTGCGGGATTCCCTGCCTTGCATGACCACAAACACAGCCTAAATCATGAATAATAAATAATAAATAATAAATAATAAATAATAAATAATAAATAATAAATAATAAATAATAAATAATAAACAGTAAACCTTCCCACTGCAATCAAGGGCAGATAGGTTTGCTCTGAGGGTGCCACTTTCCTGTGCTCTATCAGTGCAGAGGAATTGCTCCAGGCAACCCCAGCAATTACACTGGAAGGAGGCTCAAACCCCATCCTGAACCTCCTAAATAAAGCTAAAAATAGAAAATCAATTTGGAATGTGCATCCCAAAACAAGGTGGGTACCATGGGCAGCACAGGGGCTGTGGGACAGACCTGCTGCTCCTTTATCCCCGGGCACACCGGGCTGGGGTCACAGCTGGCACAGCACTGGCAGTGTCACCCAGCTGTGGGGATGCTCCAGCTGCAGCCCCTCCATCCCTGCAGCTCATCCCACAGCTGGGAGAGCACCAGGGAGAGCAGGAAGAGGTTTTTTCCTTCAGATAATGCATGGAAAGTCAATGACTTTCATCTCTCATGGTTCTTGTTTTAACACTTCTTCAAATTCTGGAATTCCCTGCATCCTTCCTGAGCAGGGGCACTGGGCATGCACCAGCACCCATCCCCTCTGCATCCAGGAGCTCCACAGCTCCTCCTCTGCCCTAATGCTGCCTCCATCTCTGAGAGAATTCATTCTGATGAAAGGATTCACTTGGCAGAGAGGTTTTAAATATCCCAGCTCCTACACATCCGCTTTATTTTCCATAGTGCTTCTTTGCACCCCAACAGGAGGAGTTAAACCCCAGGAAATTCCCGAGGGACAGTGAAAATCCAGGGATGGGGAGGTGGCTGCACTAAAGCCCCCCCAGAACGGCTGCAGGGTTGCAGGGATGAGAGCAGGGCTGGTCACTGCACACAAATGAGATTAGCACAGCAAGACACTGCGTGATTAAAACACTTGTCCTTATGCAAAATTCAGCAGATATTCCCAAATGTCCGTGGCAGACAAATTGCACCATCTGGTCAGTGAGATAAAGTCTTTAAACAAGAACTTTGCGGGCCGAAGGTTCTCAGCTGTGAAAACAGGTCAGGCTGGTGCCCTGTGATTGCCAAACCGAGGGCAGCCCACTCTTCCTCTCTCTCCCACTTCACTGCAACACTGAAAACCACATATGGTGCCTTCCCACAGCGACACTGCCCAGAACAGCCAAGGATCTGATCTCAACTCTCTCTTTCTTGCAGTGATCATTCCCTATTTTGTCTGATTCCGGATTATTGCTAAAACACCATTTTTCCTGCTAGCAAGCTATCTAATTAATAAATACATTTTTATATAAGCTAATTAATAAATACTGTCTATCTTAATGTATTTACCACATATTCAGCAGGGTGTGGAGCCCTTTGAGCAGTGCCTGTGGAGCCACACAGGAATTTCTCACATCATGTCTGTGAAACGAGCCCGGGAACCACAGGGAGCCCCAAACCCCAATAAATGAACACCTGGGCCAAGGCAGGGTCATCCCCTCCGTTTATGTCAGCCCAGCAGGGCCAGCCCCCACGCAGGAGCCCAGGCACACACCTGTGCGTTGGCCATCGGGGCAGGCAGAGCTCCAGCCCAGGTAACTGGGGCACAGCTGGAGCCTTTCCCCAGGCTGGCAGGGCCAGGGCGCCCAGAGACAGCTGTGAGTGGGGAAACCACACAATCCACCCGAAAGAGAGATGGGCTGACGCTGCACAATGACCTCAGTGCCTGGACGCAGCCAGGAGCCCTGCAGCAGGGGAAGGTGTGCCTTGGCAGGGTGAGCTCACGCACCTAGCAGCCTTAATTACTGCTCGGTGCATTGTACTAATTTCCTTGGTTGTGCTGTGAAATCAAAACACGTAATGAAGACCTTTTCCCCCTCTAATAAAAGCTGTCAAAGTAAATAAATATTCATCCCCATCTGCCCCTCTGGATGAAAGGAGAATTAATTGATAATTTTCAGAGCTCTGTAACCTCCTGCCCGGTGCTCTGCTCGCTGAGGGCTTTCTGTGGAGCCTGCCTTGCTGAGACCCTGTTAATGCAGGTTTATCATCAGACAGGCATGGTGCCCTCAATCAAATCTGTCTGCTGGGCTGCATCACACGGGCAAACACCCATCTGCTCCCCAGGAGCTGGGTGCAGGCTGGTGGCTCATTGCCCGGCTGCTCTCAGGTGAGCTGGGGGCACCCCAGCAGTGCTTGCCCACCAGAGCACCTGCACAGAGCCTGAGCTCCCTGCTCTGAGTAAGTTACTCTGGGTTGGAGCCAGCCCTGAGCCCTCTCAGTTAACCTGGGTGCAACCCTGAGCACTGTGTCCATCAAGACACCTGCACAGACCCCGATTTCCCTGCTCTGAGTAAGTTACTCTGGGTTGGAGCCAGCCCTGAGCACTGTGTCCATCAAAACACCTGCACAGACCCCGATTTCCCTGCTCTGAGTAAGTTACTCCGTATTGGAGCCAGCCCTGAGCACTGTGCCCACCAGGACACCTGCACAGACCCCAATTTCCCTGCTCTGAGTAAGTTACTCTGGGTTGGAGCCAGCCCTGAGCACTGTGCCCACCAGGACACCTGCACAGACCCTGATTTCCCTGCTCTGAGTAAGTTACTCCGTGTTGGAGCCAGCCCTGAGCACTGTGTCCATCAAGACACCTGCACAGACCCCGATTTCCCTGCTCTGAGTAAGTTACTCCGTGTTGGAGCCAGCCCTGAGCCCCGTGCTGGGTCTGGGGGATGAAATGGAGCAAACCCATCTGGGTGATGAACAGATCTGCCCCCATCCGTGGGTGTCCTTTTGCTGCCATTCCTGCAGATTCGGGGCGCAGAGCAGCAATGTTTAGGGGGGCAGGCGGGCAGAGGGGAGAGGCTGCAGGTGCTGCTCCCCTTCCAGGAGGGCACAGCCGAGCCTGGAGAGGCCCGGGGAGGATGTGAGGACATCTAAAAATCCATTTACAGTGCAAATCCAGCTCCTCCTCGTCACCCAGGATGCTGGAATGGAAGCGTGCACACCGTGCCAGGATGGGAGGCAATAATCACAAAGGCAATCACAATAATAATCACAAAGGTAATCACAATAATAATCACAAAGGTAATCACAATAATAATCACAAAGGCAATCACAATAATAATCACAAAGGCAAATGCCACTCCAGGGATTTATTTCCCGTGACATTTGCAGGAGCAGCCCTGGCTGGACATTCTGCATGTCCACACTGCTGCAGCCTTCCAGGAACTGCAGGGGTGGACATGGGGGTCCCTGCAGATGGGCAAACATCAGTGGAGCTCAGGACAGAGCCCGTGGAACGAGGAGGAGGTGCAGATTCCCAGGAAAGCCAATCCACATTTCCACAGCTGGCCCAGGAGCACATCCCTGCCCAGCCCTGCAAAGCAGGAGCTCTGGGGCTGGGGGATTTCAGGACAATCAATGCAAAGCCCAGGAGCAAAACTCCAGCTCCAAACTTTGCAGGCAGACGCACTGGAACAGTCAGGAGTGCCAGGTTTGAGAGCAGTGGTGTGGGGGATATATACATATTTTATATCCATATATTCTCACACTTATAGATCTCCTGAAAAGGAAAATCCATCTCATTCAGAAGCAGACGCTGGACATGAATTTATTAAGATGAATGAAGCTACTTCATTCCCCTTTAGTGCCTGGAGGATGGAAACTCAGGCAATATTGCCTCTCCCTGGCATCAGAGCACTCCATTTCTGCCCGAAGTTCTCAACAATAATTCATGTCTCTGCATGGCATTGATCAGCCAGGCTTTGAGATCCTGTTCTTTTGTCTACATCTCCTCCTGCACTCAGCTCCTAAGAGCACGGGGAAGGAAGGTTTCTGGCAGGAAAGATAAAAACTATTTATTGTACTGACCTTTTTGATTAATGGGTGGAGTTAGGTGTGAAATCATTTTTATCAGGTGAACACAATGACTTGCAGGACAACAAAAAGGGCATTTCAATTTTTTATCGAAACCCTCAGTGAGAGCACAATCCCCCAAGGTGAACTGTGGGGACAGCCCAAGTAGCCAGGAGTGAATAAATATCTTATACCTGTGGTGTGAGCTGAGGAGCGCCCATGAATCAGCAGGGATCGTTTGAAGGTCCGGGCTCTCCTGCTCCCTGCCATGGAGCTGCGCTGTGAGATGGAGCAGGCAAACCTGGACTCTGCATTTCCTGAATAACCCTGTTATCAACTCCACCTCCGCTGGGCTTCCTGCTCTGAAACCATCCACTTGAGCCTAATTAAGCAGACATTAATGAGATCAGAGTGTCTGGCTGCTGTTAGTCTCTCAAAACATGATAGAGCCATTCCATGTTTAGCCACAGTCTGCCCAGTGTTTATCAGCACACAAAGCCCCAGCAAAACCATGGAAGTGCTTCCCTGGCCCCTGTGACCCGATCCTGGGCTCAGATACCCCGTGGAAACCAAATCAAACCTGCACACACAGCTGTACCAGGCAGTCACAATACACATGGAGGCTTGTGTACATTAAAAAATACATTTTGGATCGCTGGGTGAATTAATGAGCCCTTAAAACCTGTTCAGAATTAACCCTCCTGACCCCCAGCTGATGGAGTGTGAGCTCTGTTTGCCCAGCACTGAATCCTCCCAGGCACTGCAAACTCCGTCCGACACTGAATCACCTCCCATTGCCCTGCTCTGCTTACACCAGCTGGAACACACAGACCTGGGTGCTTAAGGCTGTAAAAGCGGAAATGTTTCAAGGCAAAATGGCCTTTTAATGACACTTTTTAAGCCCAGCATGGCTGAGATTTGCAGGCTGTGGTAACAAAGCAAGGATGTTTTTGGCGGAGGGCTGGAAAGAGCAGACAGAGTTTTATTATCTTTGTACCTCCAGCCTTCTCCAGTCAGAGGGAGACGATTTGGTAACAAAAACAAGGGTAGTCTGCAGACTGAGAGGGTTTGGTTTGGAGCATCCCTGGGGTTTGGGCTCTCTGGGGGATCTGGTTCTCTCTGGTGCAGGGATGGAGCTGTGTCTCTCCCTGTCCCTGCTGCACCCCAAGTGTTTCCTGGGCTCACCCACCCCAGGGCATCATTACGGGGAGTGTGGAGCTCATTTCTCCCCGCCCGGTTTCAAACAAGCTCCCAGGCAAGCAGCGAGGAGAGCTCCACGGAAAGCAGTGGCGGCTTTGAAGTTGGAGCCTCTGCTCTGTTTCCAGACAGATTTTGATTTAATGACAGATGCCTGCCCTGCCAGGGAAGAGATTTGATAATGAATCAAGCAGTGTGGGTATAAATAGAGCCCAGGAGAGAGGAGAGCAGGAGCAGGGGACGGGCTGGGCATTGGGTGCAGCCCAGCTGGGCTCAGGTCTGGGCTCAGCCACCCTCAGGCTTTGCCCTGGGGTAAAACCCTACCGGGGATGGTGTTCTTGGTAAAGCAGCAATACCCTGGGCACAGCTGGAGCCAAAATCCAGCGCCAGCGGCCAGCCTGTCCCACAGCTCTGACTGCGCAGGGCTCATTCCTGAACATGGAGTGCCCATCCCTCACTTATCCCCAGGGTGGGATGCCCACAGGCTGTCAGCAAATATTTAAAGGCTTCAGAACCATGGAATGTGTTGGAAGGGAAATTAATGCCTATCCAATGTAATCTCAAAGATTGTGTAGTATTATCTGGTTATTATAAGTTACTTTTTGTTACTGCTCCAGTAACTATAAATTCCAGTTGGTGACATCAATTATATTAACAAAGCACCCTCAATTTACTCATTATCATTTAAGCAACACTTAAACAACTCAGTTAGGATGTAAATACATTTCTTACCCCAGACAAAGCAGTGCCTGTTTTTGCTCTGCCTGGGCATTCAGTGGTGTTATCAATGCCCAGCAGAGCACCCCAGGCTCAGCCCCAGCAGCAGAGGCACCGTCTCACAGCAATTGCAAACACCTCGAGTAACCTGAGGCTTCAGGGGTTTCACCTTTCCAAAGGCATTGTGGAGCTTCACCCAGACAGATCCCAGCAAAAAGGGTTAAAAGGGCAGTGAGTGGCCACTGATGGCTTTCACTGAGGATTTGGGGCTTACCCGTGATGAGATCGCTCTCAGAGCCACCTTTCCCTCCACCTTCTGGCGGACAGTGTAGGACAAATGTCTTCTTTAAAAGAGCACCTGTGGAGGAAACAAAGAGCCCTGGTGGAAGGTGCAATGAGCAACCCAAGCCAGGCTCAGCCAGGCCAGGCTTTGTTCTCATCTGTTATTAATTCCTCTGCTCCTCTCGGCTTCCCCTGCCCTGGGGCACCTCTTGGGTTTAGGGACCTGTGTCAAATGCTTTGGCCAGGTGACAGGAGCAGATGTGCCAGCCCCAGCCAGGTTTGAGCTGCAGAACCAGAGGTCAGTGCTGTGTCCCCCTGCTTTTTTAAGTTTTTTTGAGCCTTCTGATGTTGACATTCTTGTAAGGAACTTTCTCGCACACTTTATGTAAATAACTCATTGGTTTGCATTCTTTCACGGAAGAAGAGAAGTTTGATGGGCTGTTGGTTTGTCCAGTGTCATTGGAGAGGCGGCACCGTCACCCTCCAACCCACTGCCACTCTTGGAAATCTGTAAATGCTGGAATCAGAAATTAAAATTTCTCTTTTTACCTTAAGAAAGCTACGTGTCCTCATCATATTATTTCATGTCCTGTAGTGCCAGGTGCAGCACTGGGTAATGGCCCAAGAGGGGGGAACACTGCATGCAGCACCCACCAGCACCTCTCCCCTTGGTCACTCTGCTCAGCTGACATTGCAGAGATCCCCTCACACATTTTGGGGAAATGGCCCAAGAGGCTGAGAACACTGCATGCAGCACCCGCAGCTGCTTCCATCGCTGCCAGCCCCCAGCTGGAAGGAAGCTCCTCTCCCAACTCCCCACCTCTGCTCACCCTCAGCCACGTGCAGCTGTAATTCCATCTGGAATGGTGCAAAACGCACTTCCTTCCTCTCTCAAGATTTATCTTCCAGTTCATGCATGTGGTGCTGATATTCATCTTAAAGAGCAGCAGCGGGATGAACCCACTGTGACTTCCATTTCTCAGATCCAACATCCTTGTCAGCACTGGAGAGCTTAAGTGCTCTTCCTTTCACACCTATTAGGTTGGAACAAGCCTTAAAAGCATAAATAACCTTCCCCACAGCATAACGAAAGACCTTATTACAGCCTGGGATTAATTTTTTCTAATCTATTTACAAGCAAAAAGGTCGAACTGAAATTTGACAGGGAGGCAGGACTCATTATCTCCAGAAAGAGTGGAGAAAATGGATGAGCATAAGCAGAAGATAGTTTTGGAGCTTGAATCCATGTCCCAGCCTCTAATTAAAAATTACCCAGCAAGGCACTGCCTCGCAAACACCATTAGCTACAGGAAAAATGAAATCCCTAATTACTGAGCAAAAATATTTTGATCTCAACTTCTTTTTTTCTTAATTTTAAAAAGCCATCTTTACTGTTCAAACCCACTTTCCACTCCTTTTCCTTCCCCATGTAACATCTCTGCTTTATCCTTTTATGACCAAAGGACCGCACACGGAGCACTGATTACTTTTGCCATTTAGCTGCCCTCACAAACCTCACCTTGCTGCCCACAAATCCCATCCCGTCCCGTCCCATCCCATCCCGTCCCATCCCATCCCGTCCCATCCCATCCCATCCCATCCCATCCCATCCCATCCCATCCCATCCGGCTGCATCCGTGGGCAGGAGAGCCAAAGCTGGGGTGAGGATGTTCCTTACTCAGCTCTGCTCACACAGCTCTGGAGAGCAGCCTTGGAATGGCCCAACTGGCCAGAACTGGTGGAGAAAAGGGGCAATTCCTGCAATTGCTGCAATTGCTGCAGTTCTGCAGCTAGCTGAGCCGGCTGGGGAAGGGGCAGGACCAGGCTGGGTGGTTGGTGTGGAGCCTGGGGATGGCAGGGAGGGATGGCAGGGAGGGATGGCAGGGAGGGATGGCAGGGAGGGATGGCAGGGAGGGAGGGCACACACAGGGCCCACTGCAGGCACACAGAGCTCACTCATCCCGGGATTTGGGAAGGGCTGGGCTCTGCCTGCAGGCTCTGCCGTTCCTGAGGCTGTGCCTCCCTCTCCAGGCAGCCCAGGAGCTGGCACTGCTGCTGCTCTTTCATCCAGCCCCATTTCCCCCTGATATCCCATCCCACCCTGCCCTCGGTCGGTGTGAGACCATTCCCCCTTGTCCTCTCACTGCCCTTGTAGTTATTTGCTCTAATAATTACCATTCTTGTACTATTTGCATTGATGCTCCTTGAGTGGCTGGCTGCACTCCCTGGGCATCAGAGGAGTCAGTGGCCAGAGATAATTTGTATTTATTCCGTGTGCTAACTGTATTTGTACGTGTTTATTGCATTTAAGTGTGCGGCCAATTTATTTATTTAACTCTGTGAGAAGAGTGCCAGGAGGTTTTTCAGTTTGTTTCCATCTTCCCCAGCTGTAAATAAACCCGAGCTCATTAAGAGCCCTGCACTGCTCCGTTAGTGCTGGGGCTGGTGCTGCCAGCCTGGGCAGGATCTCACTCCTGCCTCAAGAATCCCATGGAATCACAGTGCCTAACAAAGCAGGAATCAGCGGAGGGGGGGAACAGAGCTCCTGGAGCCTGCCCAAAGCACCACTCTGGGCAATTCCTGCTAGAAGAACATGCAAATGCCATTATTTTTATGGGGGGCTGCTTCCCAGAGCCAGGCAGAGAGGGCTGTGGGCACTGGAGGATGCACTTTGTCTCAGAGTCAGCCTGGGGAATCAGATCCCCGTCACCCACTGCTCTCTCCAATGCAGACAGAGGTTTGGTGTGCCCGGAGCTGTTCTCTGAAGGGATGGCAGAGGATGGCTGGGTGCCTGGGCATCGGGAATGGGCAGCACCAACCCAGAAACCTCCGGCAGGGAGAGCCCAGGGAATTCCATCCCTGCTGGGCTGCCCCAGCACAGCAAACCTCTCATCCCTTCTAAAACCCTGTGAGCTCAGAGCTCTTGGGGCACCTGGAACAGAGCAAACTGCAGCCAGACCCATCCAACATCCCTTTTACAGAGGCTCATTCCCAGGGAATTGCAGTACCTGCAGAAAGGGAACGGGAGTTCAGAGCTCCATCCTCGGGCAGAAAGGCTGGGGTTTGTTCTGAACGGCTCTGGGGATTCCTCAGTGCTCAAGAAAGGAGGATTAAGGAACAAAGAAAAAGGGGAAAAAAGGAGAAGCAGAAATCATGAGGAGTTTTAAATCCCAGACTAAATAAACAGGATTATTGATGCCATCTGAGCTGAACAGGTTTCCTGCCTGGGGCAGGGAAGAAAAGGGAGGTGAAAAAGCTTTCCTCCAGCTCCAGGAGGGGCAGGAATGGGAGCAGGTTTTGGGAATGGCAGGAATGGGAGCAGATTTTGGGGATGGGAGCAGATTTTGGGGATGGCAGGAATGGGAGGAGATTTTAGGAATGGGAGCAGATTTTGGGAATGGAGCAATGGGAGCAGATTTTGGGGATGGGAGCAGATTTTGGGAATGGCAGGAATGGGAGGAGATTTTAGGAATGGGAGCAGATTTTGGGAATGGGAGCAGATTTTGGGGATGGGAGCAGATTTTGGGAATGGCAGGAATGGGAGGAGATTTTAGGAATGGGAGCAGGTTTTGGGAATGGGAGCAGATTTTGGGGAATAGAAGCAGATTTTGGGAATGGAGCAATGGGAGCAGATTTTGGGAGAGGCAGGAATGGGAGGAGATTTTGGGAATGGCAGGAATGGGAGCAGATTTTGGGGGTAGGAGCAGATTTTGGGGGAATGGGAGCAGATTTTGGGAACGGGAGCAGATTTTGGCACCATCTGTTTTTTCAGACATCTCAGAGCCCCGAGCCCGGCCCCGTGGCTGGGGACGGAACTGCAGAACCACGGAGCCAAAATCCCTGGAATCGCTGCAGAAACGGCACTTTTGAAAACTTCCTCCCTGCTGCGGGCTTAATCAAGGGATAATTGGGATTCAGTGAAGCCTGTGCCCTTCCTGACCGCTCTCTCTGTGCTCCCCGTGAAAGGCAGGGGATGAGAGGAGAGCAGCCCAGCCTGCAGCCCCTTCCCTCTGGTTCTGCTCTCACCTTGCTCACACCTGTGGGTTCCAACCAGGCTCCAGCATCCCTTCACCCCCTCCCACCCTTCCAGAGCACTGCAGAACTCCAGCAGGTTCCTCCTGATTCTCATTTTTCACAAACGTAATTATCAGTGGATGAGTCTCAGCAACTGTTCAAAAGGATTCTCAAAAATCACTTTTAAATAAGGCTTATGAAGCCCTTATAAAACTCCTTTCCAAAATCCAGGCACCCATTTCTGAAAACAAGTCTGGAATAGCCTGTTATCACTATTTATGTCTTCATTTTTTGGGTTTCAGCTCATTTTCTGACACTCACAGGGTGTTTAAACAATTTGGCTGCATCCTCTGGATAATTATAATGAGCTACAGCCTCCCAAACCCCCCAGAAAATGTGATTCTGCTCATGCTGACTTAATCTGGCTGCAGCATTCATGCTCTCCCCTGGGAATGGTTACAAGATGTAGAGGACTCCTTGCCAGAACAGGGAAAAGGAGAAGCAGTGATTGTGCCAGTTGTGGCTGTGCCCTCGCCTTTGCACCCCTCTGCCTGCCTGGCACCCGGGGCTGGGGAAAATCCCTCCAAGCCAAAGCCCTGGGCCTGCAGCAACACCTCTGCACTCGTGCCAGTTAATTCGGGGCAGAGATCCCTTGGGGCCTGCAAACACCGAATGGCAAGTGGAAATAAATGTGAATTATTGCCCTGGGATAAACCTGAGCTGCCTGTGCACGGTGCTGCCAGGGCAGGGCAGCACTGACGGTGCCAGGGGTGGGTTTTCCGTCGGGGTTGCTGAGCAATTCTCCCAGCACAGCCAAAACCAGACCTTTGGAATTCAGGACATCCCTCTGGAGTGCCAGGACCCTGCCAGGGGCTCAGAGACCCTGGCACAGAGCCCAAGATGCCCCTGTGGTTTGGATATGACCCATGGAGCAAATCACCAACCTTATATGAGGATCTGCAAGCCACAACAGTTTAAGTAGAATGATAGTGAATTTATCACAGGGTGAAAAATTGATTTTTGGGGTTTTAGAATGGGGGTTCAGGGGGCAAGATGGAGGAATCTGAGCGTGTCCAGCCTTTCTCCTTCTTCTTCTTCTTGGCCTCCATCTTCTGCTCTGATGGTGGCACTTTGAGATTGGTCTAGAGGAGAAGCTGAGTGTCTAACACAGGTGATAGGTATTGGGAAGTAATTGTGAATATTGTACATGTAGTTTTTAGAATAAAAAGATAACACTGCCCCAAGGGTGGGCAGAGTGGAAATAAATGTGTGTCCTGCTGAGCAGACCTCGGCTGGACAGGAGAAAGAATTTTATAGATAAGGAACAATAGGCAACCTTGAGACCGAGAAATGAAGAGCTCTGACTCTTTCAACCATGGGGCTAGGATATTATTATTATTATTATTATTATTATTATTATTATTATTATTATTATTATTATTATTATTATTATTATTATATAATATTTATAATGTTATTAATAATATTAATAATATTGTTGATGTTATTAATATTAAATCCCACATGACCATGACAGAGCTGGGGGTGATCACTGCTGGATTTGGCAGGTGGGGCCCTGCAGAACCATTCATCAGCCCTGTCCCTGCCCAGCTGCAGGGGCTCCTCACCATCCCTGAGCCATGGAATGTTTGCCTGAACAGCTGCCAGGCAGGGAACAGCCAATTAACTGCTGTAATTAAGGCTGATCAGGCGGTGATTTGAGCAGGACCTGGGTGAAAAGGGCACCAGCAGTCTCCCATCACTCATTAACGTTGATAAAACGCTGCAGCTCCTCACTGAACAGGTGCCCATCGAGGCTGCTCTGCCAAATTGCAGCACAAGTTGTTTTAATTAATCCAGGGCAGGTGCTGCACCGGGACAGACAATGGAGGGGAGCTGGGGTTAGGCATTAAGAATTGGATTGGTACCAGAGATGAGATGGTTTCCACCCTGTGTGTCAGCAAAGCCAGGTGGAAAAGGCTTGTCCTCATTCTTTTAACAACACACAACGCACCATTAGTAAGGTAAAGCCTTCTACTTACTAAACAAATTTTCCTACAGTCTTAAGGTCTATCCTAACCAAGCCTAAAACTCAAGCTATTGTTTTATATCCTTGCTTACCACACCATTGTAACTTTCTCTACATTCAGACTTTGCAGCTGCAGCTAACTCTGAGTATTTTGTTCTTTCTGTTCCTAAAGCCTGCTTTTACAGCTCCCTGCAAATCCTCTTCCCTTTGCCATTCCCCACAGGGTGACACTCCACAGACAGCCCAGAACAGACCCAGAGGGGCCCGTGACTGAACTGAACGGGCCGTGGGTGCTGTGGGTTGGGAGGGACCGCAAGGATGATCCCGTTCCAGGGACACCTTCCACCATCCCAGGCTGTCCCAGCCCCGTCCAGCCTGGCCTTGGGCACTGCCAGGGACCCAGGGGCAGCCCCAGCCCCGCTCTGCACCCCCAGATGAGAACCAGGCCTGTCCCGCCTGGGGCACCCCAGAGCTGCCCCTGCCAGGTGGGGATGCCGGAGCCCCACACTGCTGCCAGCCCTGCAGCTCTGCTGCAGTGACACATCCGAGACAGGAAAACAAAGTTATTTATTGCTTACACTGAGCAATAAATCCACTTTTTTGAGTGGATGCTTCGATTATGACGTAACTGTATAAATGCATTTAAAAAGCACCAAACAAAACCAACACGAATCAGGATTTAACGTGGGTAGCAAAGCTCGGCTGGGCGCAGCGGGTGTCCTGCACCTGCCATGGCCACACACTGAGCTGTTCCCCACCTGCCCCAGAGGGAACGAAGAGCTGGGGTTCCTCAGGTGCCCCTCTTGGACCCAGCCAGGCCTCCCCAACCCCGGATCCCCAAAAGGAGTTTCTGATGGGGCCCCAGCCCTCGGCTGCCCCCGGGCCAGGTGTCACCCCCTGGGATGCCCTGGGGCAGGAGTGGCCCTGGAAGGGTCCCGCACCTGCACCTGCACCTGCGCAGCTCCTGCTCAGCTCTGCTCGCTCCCTCCCTCCGGAGCAAATATTCCCTTGTCCTCCAGATCTTCCCATTAAAGCCACCCTTGTCTCCTGCAGAAAGCAAGCCTGACCTTTCCCACCGAATCAGGAGCCGATTTATTACATATTTTAAATTCATAATGAGATCAAAAGGGATAATGCTCGGATGACCCAGAGATCAGCCCGGGACACGGGAGATAATTGTTCCCTTAATTGCCACGCCTGAATCCAATCCCTTGTGCAGTGTGTGCGCTCAGACGGGACAGAGGAGGCGTCGGAGCCCTGATAGCTCCTGCTGGGGCTCGGTTTGTCCCAGCCCTGCTCACCTGTGCCAGGGCCACTCCTGCAATTCAGACAGGCAAGGTGGGTGAAGACACCAATCTGCTCCTTACTCTGCTTTTTATGCATTACTTACCAGTGCTTAAGGAACTGGGGCTGTTACAAACAGCAGCAAATGAGGGTGGCATTAATTTTAAAGAGTCTGTAATAGCTATCAGGTGGTTTCAGGATTTATTATAAATAACTCGGGGATTTGCTGAGTCCTCAAACCTGCACCAACAGCTGATCACTGAATAAAAACATTCGAGTGAAGTGCAAGTGCAGGTTATTAACCTGAGTATGAAAACCTCTTTAAACCTGCTAAGGAGGCCCAATTAAAGACAGAGCAGACAGAACAGCCTGTTGCTCTATTCCAGGGTAGGGGATCCAAAGAATTAAAATGTAACATTAAAATGAAAAATGCATCGAGAACCTCCTGCAGTTCCAGGGCAAGGTGGGAGCTGCTGTTCCACGTTCCCAGCCATGGGGAGGAGGAGATTGCATCTGCAGGCAGCTGGGTGAGCAGGGAACAGCTGAGCACAAAGGGGATTAATGGCAGGTCACTTAAAGTGTTTGTGGGAGGTTAATCGGGAAAAAGGCGCTCAGGTAATTCCCATCAAAAAATCCCCAAAGCCTCTACTGCAAGTCCAGCTCCAGGAGAGGAAGATGGGATCAGAGCAGCAAACAGGATTGGGGTTGTACAAAGCACAAATCTGCTCTAAACCAGATAAATAAAGATGCTGAGGTCCCCTCTGAGGGGACGAAGAGGAGATGATTGCTTTGGAGGAGGTCAGGGCAGAGTTCCCAAAATCCACTGAGCAGCAGAAACAGCTCAGGGCTCTCTCCCAGGGCAGGATCCCTCCCAGACCCCAGCTAACCCTGCCCAGCCCAGCAGGTTCAGGCACGCACATTTATGGGGACACCACCTCGTCTCAGCCCACCTGCATTTGCAATGTCGAGAGGAAAGGAAAATGCTCTTTTTCCAACAGCTTTGAGAACTTTTTGCCCCAGAACTCCCCTGGCCCAGCTCCTGTGCCCAGGCAGGAGCAGCTCCAGCTCCTTCCTCCTCTCACCGCATTGCAAACAATTTCCATAGAAACTGGAAACATTCCCCAAACCAACAGAGGCTCCCTTCTTTCCAGCAATTATCTTAAGGTCTGATTTGCATTTTAAATGTCACCTGTATAAATTAAAACTGTTTACTGCTCGCAGTGTCATTATTCTGAGTCATCTGGCAATAGGCAGCTACAGACTGGCTTTGTTTGCAGCACAAAGCTGCACATGAGAGCATCCCCTGGAGCACTGCGGGGCTGCTGCCCTGCCCAGGTGCCTGGCGGCTCCTCGGGCTGTGAAATGTTCCCTTTTGCCCTGATCTCGCTCGCTGTGGCAGCGGAGCTGTGGCAGAGCATCCTTGGGGTCCCTTCCAGCTGCTGCTGCTGTGGCTGCACAGCTGCTCCGTCCTGGGGATCCCAGCAAGCAGAGCCCCCGTTCCCCAGCTCTGCGTTCTCCTGCGTTCATTTTTTAAAACTTGCACTCATTTGTAGGTTATAAATGACTTTTTTTGTTGTTATAGTAAACTTCAAGGACAAACAGAACATCTGTGCATTAGAGGAGTTTGAGAAACACTTTGATAATTCAGCCGAGCAACAGGCTGCGCTCCTGACGGGTCACTGGCAAACTGGGAGGCTCCCAGTTCAGACTGGGAGTGCTCTCCTGATGCACAGAGCCCACAGCTCTGAATTCCAGGCCCTGTCCTCGCCAGGGAGGCTCTGCTCCCTGGATCACAGCCCCAGTTTGGCTGATGGATTCCTCATTTCTCATCTCACTTCTCATTTCACCGAGCTGGGAAAACACTCCCAAGGCCACCGGCACAGCCTTTGACCAATGCCCACCTTCCCAAACCATTCCCAGCACCTCCTCCCCACATTCCAAGCACCCAGGCCAGTGAAAGGCTCTGAAATCTGCCATGCTCAGAGCAATGGTCCCAAATTTTAGGTGGGAAAAGCAGAGTCCAGCCAAGTTACCTGTATAGAGGGATGGGAACAAGCAGCAGTGATGAGGGACAGTTTTCCAACATTTCACCCCAAAAAGGCTTTATGAAACGTCCCTCAAAGCCAGGAGAAGCTGGAAGGGCAGGTCCTAACCCGCTGCAAAACCCCTCTGATAATTACCTGCTAATTACATTCCCCTGGTTCTCATTATTTCATTGTAACAATTCCCAACCATTTTCTTCAATTATTTTCCCATTTTTTTCCATCCTTCAGACAAATTCTGGCAGTTGAACCCAACTACACTTGGGATTGGAAACTGAAGAGGAGCTGCTGAAATCACAGTTCCTGCTTGGAAATTAAAAACTGGGAGAATAAAGACACTTCCCTTAAATATTCCCCAAGCAAGCCTTCAATAAAATCAATAAAGCAGAAACATTGAAAATCCAGGAAACCTTTCCCCCAGGCATGAGCGTGGGAGACAAAACATTCTTACTCCTTCCTCTCAAAGCAGCAGCTCCATTTTCCACCTTCCCTCCCAGGTGAGGCACACCTGGAAACCAGAGCCCCACAAGGTGACGTCCTTCAGCAGGACTGTCCAGGAGAATTATTATTCTGAGGAAGTTTATGGAGTTATTATTGTGTCCAACTCTCCAGTTCAGCTTGGAGATCAGTCTGGGTGAACTAATTCCGTCTCCCTAATGATTAAATGTTCCACATGAATCCAGCCCCGAGCAGGCAGGTTCAAGCAGCCTGCCTGCCTCTCATTCCCTGCAATAATTACATCTTGACAATCACTTTGCGCCTCCTTGGCTTTCTCTGAATTTGTTGTTTCTTGAAAGAAGCTCTCCTGCACTCCCCGTTGCCGTCTGTGCCCATGGCAGAGCGTGGCCAAGCAAACCAGGGATTTCCAGGCTGGAAAGGCTGCAGGAGGGAATCCCTCAGGACACAGCCACAGACCAGGGAACTACAGCTCCTGCCGTGCTGCGGCCAGAAATGTTCTGGCACAGAGGGTGAAACTCAAAAGGAGAACCTCTGGATTCTTCCTAAATAAACCTCCGAGCTGCTCCTGCAGAGAATTCCCTGAACTTTCCTCACAGGGAATCCCAGAGAAATCCCTCTGCCCTCCTTGCTTCTTATCACACATTCCCAGCTGGGAAAAAAAGGGGGGAAAAAAGAAAGGGAAAAAGGAAAAGGAAAAGGAAAAGGAAAAGGAAAAGGGAAAGGGAAAGGAAAAAAGAAAATTAAAAAAAAAAAAAAAAACCACAGAAAAACCAACCTAACAAACAAAACCACCAAACAACAACAACAAAAACCCAAAACCTCAATCCCTGACAGGGGGTTTTCCTCCAGCCCCTCTGGGGTTCAGGCAGGCTGAGGCTGTGTCCCACTGGAGCTGCCCCAGGGGTGCAACCAGTTTATTTACAGAGTTGGTTTTATATTTAAACAGGTGTAGGGAGTGTGAGACAGGAGTTTTTAATGATAAAACCACCACAAAATGCCCAGAACGAATGGGTTTTGCTGTATTCATTATGCAGGCAGAGCTGGCCCTAATTAGATAATATGAGATTTCTTGGCTCACACCAAGCAATTCAGAAGAAAGAGCCTCGTTATTGATGGGACAAACCACACAAAGCAATGGAGCAGAGTTTAATAAAGCAGAGAAGTATCAAAGAGAGAAAGGTTTTAATTCTTAATAAGTAGATCCATGGGTTTCATTAACCAGCGTTCAAAGGGGTTTTTTTAGGGTTGCTTTTATTACCTAATTAATTAAAGCCTGACCAGTAAGATAGATTAGTCCAATGGAATTGCATCTTGCATTAATAGCAATACTAATTAATCACTGAGCTGAAGCATTCCTCTGCACTGAGGAGAAATCATCCCAGGGTGAATCTGGAGAGAAAGAGAAAAGAGAGAAAAGAGAGGGGAAAGATGGGCTGAGCATGGCTTTGGGATTTTGGTTATCATGGCCAGTCCAGCTGACAAAGTGCAGGAATAAATGTAAAATTATGAGTTAAACCCATTTTTAATGGCATTTCTGAGGTGTTAAATGTACTTTCTAACCCCTTCCAGGGACCATCCTTGCTCTGCCCCGTGCTCCATCTCCTCATCCCCAGGCCAAGCAGGGAGTGATGAACCAGGACTGAACCACAGGGCATGATGCCAACATCTGTGAGCTCCCACAAACAGCCTGAACTCCAGGGAATCCCAGATGTGACATCAGACCTCCTGCTCTTCTCCTTATCACACATTCCCAGCCAGGAAAATAAGGGGAAAAAATAAAGAAGGGAAAAAAAGATGGAAAAAGGAAGGGTAAGGAAGGGAAGAAAAGAAGGGAGGAAAAAGAAGGAAAATAAAGAGAAAGAAAAAAGAAAAAAAAGGTAAAAACCCCCAAACAACCCCAGTTGTGTTGAATCTGATTTTCTGCCACCAATGATGGATAAACATCCTGCCTGCTCTCCTCCAGCTCCCCCAGGTCCCAGCTCTGCCGTGGTGCACTCAGCTGCAGGCAGGGAAGCAAAAGGAAAGGAGAGGAATCATTTGCACATAAATATTAAAAAAAGAGAATCTGTAGCTTCCACATAATTTGTTTTTTCATTAAGCAGCGTCTGCGAGCACGGGGATATTTGATCTATTAAAATGCTTATTTAAATACTCCTTCTAGAGTTAATTTTTCCTCCTGAAGCTGCTGCAAAAGCTCCATGTCCTCTGGAACACAGCAGGGGGAACAGCAGTGTTTGTTCAGGCCAGAGGTTTGGATTCCACACCAAGTTCTGTGGCAGAGCCACGCTGCTGTCACAGCCCAGGATGGTGATCCATGGAGCTTTCCAAGAGCCATTCATGTCAGCAATGACTTAATCCCTGTGAACATTATAAATAATTAACAGTATGCAGATTGCCATTATTGGAAAGCCCCCGGGCCTTACTCAGCAAGTAATTTCAATTATTCAAAAGTATTAATAAACTGAAATATTCCTTTTTCCCCCCCTCACTTAATTTGTCTGGATGTTTTGTATTTTAGAGCAGCTGCCTCGAGTGGGGAAAAGCCAAGGGAGTTCTCCCTGTGATCTTGCAATGCCAAGGGAATTCTCCCCACAATCTCCAGATTCCAGGGAGATCTCCCCATAACCTCCAGATTTCAAAGAGTGTTCCCCAAAATCTCTAAACTCCAGGGATTGCTCCCCACAATGTCCAAAACCAAGAGAGTTGTACGCATGATCTCCCAAATCCAGGGAGATCTACAACATCCCAATTCCACAACATCCCAATTCCACAATATCCCAAATCCACAATATCCCAAATCCACAACATCCCAAATCCACAACATCCCAATTCCACAACATCCCAATTCCAGCGAGTTCTCCCCACAATATCCCAATTCCACAATATCCCAATTCCACAATATCCCAATTCCAGCGAGTTCTCCCCACAATATCCCAATTCCAGGGAGCTCTCCCATGATCTCCACTGTCCCCAGTGCTCCCAGTCTCACCAGCTGCTCCCCATGGGGACTGGAACTCCTCCCTGGCCCCAGTAAATCCAGCCGTGATCACCAAGCAGGGCTGGGGCTGCTCCTGGGCTCTGCTCCTCCCCATCCCTGCAAAATGCCAGGCAACAAAACCTTTGGGGGAAAAAAAGTGCTTTTCAGTAAAATGGTTCCAAAGCAGTGGGCTCTCATCAGTGTGGGCACAAAGGAGGCTGAAGGGTACACGGCAGCTCCAGGGAACATTTATTGGTGCTTTCAGGTGGATAAACCACACAGAGGTGATCAGGGGCACAAAATCCCTCCCAAAAAGCAGTTCCAAGCCCGGATAAAGGTGAACATCTGCAGGAATGAGAAGTGTCATGTCCTTTCCCTCTCGGAGATGCTTGGGCGCTGCTGATCCCGCATTTTCCCAGGTGTAAATCTGCTTTTCCCAGGTGTAAATCTGCTTTTCCCGGCGCTGGGGCCAGCGGGGTTTCGGTGCTCAGCCAAAGCCTCGAACTGTGGCACAAGGGAGGGCTCTGCTGGAGGCAGCCGGAGCTACAGCATCGCACTCCTCTGGCCGGCTCTGAAACCCGGCTGCTCCCAAGCAATTCACCCCAAAAATGCCAGTTTTCAATCTCGTCTTTGGATTTTAAATCCTGCATCACCGGCGATCTTACTCCACTCCAGTCTCCCAGGAAAGCAACAATGGCAGAGTGGCCTTTTTGGAGATAATTTCTGAAATGTGGGCTGGAAAAGCTGCAAGTAAAGCACTCAGAGCTGCTCAACCCTCTGGGAGCAGATGAGGCAGGTGACAAGCTAAGCAATGACAGCAAATAGAGATTCCACTGCTAAATGTGCAGCCACAGGGAGAAAACTATCAGAGCTGGGGTGCTTGCCCCAAAATCAGCATTTCAGCTCCTTTACACCCACTTTGGAATTGACTCTTAGAAGTCTGAATGCAGCAAAAGTAAAGCAAGGCAAAGATCTCATTACCCAAAAACCCAGAGGAACTTTAGAACCACTGCAAAATCCCCATCCCCAGTGTTCCACAGATATTTGCCAGGAATGTGGAGCTTGATCCAGACACAGCAAATGTCCTGCCAGCCCCAGCAGCCCCTGCACCAGCGCTGCAAACCAGGAAACAGCACAGAGATAATGCCAATCCGACAGAAAACAAACCCAGGAGGGAAAGGCAGCAAAGGAGAGCCAATAAATCACAGTGATGGTCAGACAGCTCATTTCCACATTCCTGCTCTCAAACCCAGCACCAGCTGTTTCCCAGGCTGGTTCTCCATGGGCTGGAGAGAGCTCAGCAAAGCTCTTGGTGCACAATTCCAGGTTTTTCATGGACTGGACAAAGGACTGGGAATCCCAGCAGGGAGGTCAGGACCTGCTCATGAGTCCATTTCACTTATCCCACACCAAGCCCTGCTCTCAGCTGCCCCCAAACTCTCCAGGAGAGAAAGGAACAGAGGGAGAAGAGCCCTGTTGTTTTGGAGTGGGTTTATTCTCCTGCAGGAAGGATAAATGGAACTGTCCCAGCTCTAACCAGATGAAATCCCAGTGTACACAAGGTGCAGAGAGATCCCCCCTACAGGACAAACACACATCAGAGTAGTCAAACACGCTATTTTTTAATGAAGATTTGCAAAAGGCAAGGCAAGTGTTGAAAATTCAGGACATTTCATGAAAGCACATTTGGTCCTCTTCCAGGTTTCCTCAGTTAAATACTTCATGGATAAATAATAATTAAGCATACATGGCACTTTCAGTTCAGAAAACTTGATATTGCACATGATACCAAGAAATACAAGAGTCTATTTCAGCAAACTATTCCAGCACTGTTATCAGCTCCATTTTGATGCCATTGACTTATACAAAAGCTCATTTTAGTGCACAATGGGTGCCCTGTCCTTACAGAGTAAAAACGTATCCAAGCAGTTTTAGAACAAAGAGAGAGAAAAGTTGGCTCCTGAAGGAACACAGAGTCTTTTACCAGCAGCTTGTGGGAGGATAAAAGCATTCCTATGGAAAGATGACTGCCACATCACCTGGCAGCAGAAATTCCACAGCAATTCCCAAGGGAAGCTGACCCTGTTTGCCTGGAAGGCTGCAATTCCTGTCTGGGCTGCTCTCATTCTCACCACCTTTCACTACTCCTGGCAATCACAAGGAAAACACAACGGCAAAGCACTTGTGCAACTTCCTCCCAGTCCTGGAATTGTCTCTGGAATGGATTCTGTGCAGGTGCTGGGCTGGGAGCCTCCCTGGGTTCAGGAGTTCAGACAGCACAGTCACAATCACAATCACAATCACCATCACAGGGAGAGTGGCCAAGTCACAGCCAGGGAGCTGAACTGGGAGCCAGGGACGAACTGGAGCAGGAGGAGCCACCAGAACCCTCAGGGTGGCTCTGTCCTGGTTATCCTGGCCATCCCCACACTCTGCCCACCCTGGGAGCTGCCCCAGCCCGTGTGGGTGCTGGGCTGGGCTCCCTCACTCTGCTCACTGCAGGGCTGAGAGCCCAGAGCTCTGAGAGGGCAGCAGTGCCCCTGCCACCCTCCTGCCCTCCTCACCCTGCACTCAGCACTGCCTGACCCTCCCTGCACCACAGCGCCTCCAATCCTGCTCTTCCCTGAAACACAAACTCAGACACTGCAGAAAAACCTTTGGCAAAGCCAATGCCACAGGAGCTGAATCACCAGCTGACTCAAACACCGAGGCAACCCATTCTATTGCAATATTTTGGGAAATTTTAACCTATTTCCCTGTCCCCCCCTTCATCCCCTCAAACACACATAATAACACTAAGAAGACTTGATGATTATTTTGTTTTGCCTGAATACAAGATTCAACTATCATGGAATAGAAGATTCTACAACAAAGTCCCTGAGATGCATCTGTACATTAAAAGATTCCAACAATAACCTCTCCAGCACAAACTTCGTATTTATTAGAAATGTTTTGAGTTGCAACACGTGGTTTATGAAAACCAATGTGGTTGTAAGAAGGTGAAAATACAGCAGATCAAGTTGCCCTCATATTTATGCCTCAATTTAAAAGTCATTAACCCAAAAATGAAATTCTACTACTTCAACTGTAGTCAAAAGTTAGAAGTATATAAGCAACGACCAGAAAAAAAACCCCAACTTGGTATATTTAAAATAGTTGTTTTGGCCTCAGTTTGTTGTCATCCCTCAAGCCCTTAACTGCCTTCTTCCTGAAAGTTCACAGATATTTTTCCAGTATCTTCAAAAAAACTCCAAACACCTCTTTTTAAGTGACTTTGGGTTCCACTGTATTTTGCAACCCACTCATCAGAAATACTTTTCCATCTTCCCAAGGAAGCTCAGATTTCCCTGGTAGTGAAGAGAACTTAAGGCACTAACACATTAATCCTGTCAGGAATGTGAAATAGTTTGTTCTTCATGTACTGTGACACCAGTTCTTAGCAGCATCTCTCCTGAAAAGGCACTGAAAACTTGGCAAACAAGGAAACTTTGGGAACTTCTGCCTGAGTGGCTCTGCAATTCCCCCTTCCAAAAAGGCACCTGGATTGGTTTGATCACTGGTTTCTGCAGCCACAGGCTCCCACAACCCTGCAGCTTCTATCAGCTGGGGCTGGGAGGGATGTCACACTCTGCCAGCAGCTCTCACACCAGCAGCAGTGATCTCTCCAAGAGTACACAGAGCAGTTTTGTTTCAGCAAACCCAGTGGGTTCCTACCTGAGTAGACCTTTAGGTTGTGTATTGCTAGTCAGAAAAATTCAATAGTTCAACTTGGTGTAAAAAATTGCACTTCCCCACTCCTTCCCCAAGCCCCGAGATCATTTCAGATTAAACAGCAGACCCTGCTCTAGAGGGACATTTGTAACACAGCTACAAGGAGGTAGCTAAGTGGCACAGGCCAATTTGCCTTCTTTTTCTTTTAAAATAGATTCAGCCTTCATTTGCAACAACATTTCTCATAGAAGTCTTGAAACAAGAGCTGTTTGTTCAGGTGGCACGGGAGGTTACCCCAGCTCAGAGGAATGAGCTCCATCTCCTAGGTGTCCACTGGGGACACTGGGGGACACCTGGGGGACACCTGGGGGACCCAGCCTTGCAGGGAGCAGCTGAAGGGGAGGAATGTCTGCAGAGGATGCCAAGCTCCCCCAAGTTCCCCTGCAGAGTCCCTCAGATCAGCCCCACCATTCTGTCGATCTGTCTCATGTAGTTGCTCTTCAGGGGCAGCAGGTACCTCCTCTCATCAGGGACTCTGTTACACTGTTGAGAAAATTTACATCTTTTTAAAGACTCAGATCCAAACCCAAGCAAGCCCATCCCCTCTGCAATCCCCTCAGATCCTCCCAGTACAGAAAACTGTACCAAATAACACTTTTTCCCCCAACTTTCCCTTGTTCTGTGCAGACTTGCAGCACAAATCCCACAAATGAGCAGCAAGTGTTTCCTCAGTGCAGGCTGCAGCTTCCAAACACACAGCACAGCTTGTTGTGCAACTGAGATTTCCTTCACTATGACAACTGTGAATGTTTAAAATAATGCTCTTTTCCTGGAGCTCTGTGGGGAGGAGGAAGGAGCCACACCAGAACCTACCAGGAGATATTTTTTAAATTGTCCTTAACTGCTCTAGTGGCAGGTGTCCCACTAGGGGTGGAATGAGGCAATCTTTAAGGTCCTTTCAACTCCAACATTCTGTGATTAAACCAGATCTGTTTTGGTTGGTGATGGGCACTGGAGCCACAGCTCTGGGGCCAGCTGAGGCCTTGCTGAGAGAGGTCCCCTTTTACATCCCCCAAAACCCCACTGAGGAAGACAAAGCTGAGTTTGGATGACCCTCTGCTTCTCCCTTTGCCCCTGACAGCAACACTGGAGAGTTTTAAGGGTAAAGATAAAGGGAAGGGAAAAATAATTGGAAGTAAATTAACAAAGAGCAAAACAATTGCTGCAAAACACTTCAAAGGGGACAGGTTTCACCTTCACCAGCATCCCACACATGATGCCATTTATGCTGCTGCTGCAAGTGCTGCTCAGGGGAGCTCCTCAGGTGTTTGACATTTCTAAAGGGAACTCTCTACAGCAGTAGAGGAGCTCTTTGGGTGTTTGCCATTTCTAAAGGGAACTGCCTGCAGCAGCCCTCCCAGAGGCTCAGTGTGTCCTGGCTGCCCCTCCCCAGCCCCAGGCAGTGTGTTGCTTACATTGGAGCTGAAGTTGGCTGCCTTGGGCTCGGAGGGTTTGGCTTTGAGGCTGTGCTCCCCTGCAGGCAGGATGTCCTCCCACAGCGAGCTCCGGAACCGCTCGTCCACAGACACCACGTGGCCCTCAGTGGTGAACATGAACTTATTGCCAGACCTGTGCACTGGGTTCTCTTCATCAAACAGCTGAAGGAGAGATGGGACAGACATTGCACTACATCAGTACTAAACATGAAATTATTCCAGATTTCTGCACTG
This sequence comes from Ammospiza caudacuta, assembly GCF_027887145.1. Classification (NCBI taxonomy): domain Eukaryota; kingdom Metazoa; phylum Chordata; class Aves; order Passeriformes; family Passerellidae; genus Ammospiza; species Ammospiza caudacuta. Next base: position 21,413,554 of record NC_080604.1, on the reverse strand, counting down.
GGTTCTCTTCATCAAACAGCTGAAGGAGAGATGGCAGAGACAGCCATTGCAGGTTGTGCCCCATCCTTCACCTCCCAGTAACAATCAGTTGGGAACAGGTACTCACACTTTGAAGGATCACACAAAAATACCTTTTAGTGCTAAATAATACTGGAGCAAATGGAAATAAATAGTCTTAATGCAAAGGATTGATCTGAGCAGTTAGAAGAGGAGAGCAGAAGAAAAACTTCTCACACAACTGAAAGTGCCCTTATTTTTCTAAGCTGCTCTGTGAGGCATTTCTAGGCTGGCATCCACTCAGTCACAGATTTATTTGGTTTTCTGCACTAAAGGAGATTGAGAACAGGGGCTTAGGCAATGCCAGCACAAATGCTTTCTCCTGTGAGTGCCAAAGCCCAGCAGGGAGAAAGCAGAGGCTGTGCCCCAGGCAGGAGGGCTGCAAGCAGTACTCAGCTCAGAGCTGAGCAGCAGCTCCCTCCAGTCCAGCTCCCTCTCCTTCCCAGCCTCCTCCCAAAGATGTGCAGCCCTCCAGGTGCAGGAACCACACCTGGGCAGCTGCTTTAGCTCAGAGAGTGGGGTGAGGTCAAACAAGAGGAGCTCAGCCTGAACCACCCCCATACACAAACCCCAGAGCCCAGCAGGTTGTCATTAATGATGCCCCATCCCCAACCCAGTTTCTAATTAATAATTAGTAACCTCCTGCCCCCTCCTGTGCCCTTTTTGTGCAGTGCCTTGCAGTGAGGAGCACACACTTACCAGGTACAAATATTTACAGGTTTCACTGAGGAAAAAGCTCTCCATCCGGTCCTCCTTGGTCTTGTCCACCACGTGGTGCAACGTGGCATAGCCACACCTGCAGCATTGGACAGGGTTTGGGATCAGCTCCAGCCCTCCTGCTCTCACACACCCCCTCACCTCAGAGCATTCCAGCTGCCAGGGGAAGCTCAAATGGAACAGCTGTGTTGTGCAGCACTCACTGGGTACTGGCTTGTGATCGCCTGAACCCCACTCAGCAGCAATGCCTGACCTGGCCAGCCATCACACATTTGTCTAGAAAATTAGTCAATTAATAAAAAGGAATAAAAATTCGCTGTCTTCCCCCTGAGCCTTGCAAGAAGTTCAGCTACTCAGTATTAAAGGATTCACTGCTGCTGTCTTGAACTGGAAGCTGACACCCAGCAGCATCTGCCTTAGGGGCCATCCCTCAGTTCAGCTAAACACCAGGAGGGGAGAAATAATCTTGCAGGATCCCTAGGAAAAATCCCAACCACTGTTTTCAGCAGTTTTTAGCAGCTGATCATCAGCAGTGCATTTTGAAAGGCAGTGATAAAATTCCAAATGCATAAAGTTATCCACTGGACTGTAATTTCATTTTCAGATGGGAAAGAAAGAAGTGCTCAATAAATAAATCATCACTTGTGGCTTTCAAGGAGGACTGGGTTTTCTGGTTTACCTACATGTGGCAGACTGGATTCTATACAATATTTGTAGAATAAAATATAGATATATAGCACTGAGAGAAGAAAAGAACATTGAAGACTGACTTTGCTTTTGTATATTTTTCCAAACTCTGCAGAATATCCATTCCCACATGAAGGTAAAACGGGTTCTTTGTGGCCTAAATAAGGAAGACAGACAAGAGTTAGAGTCAGCAATTTTGAAATCCTGTAAAAATAACACAACAAAGGCCTATTGGTACCAGAGTCTTGTATCAGCAAACTTATCTCTATGGGAGCATGACTTGGATTAGCCAGTGCAAGCTTCTCACATTTGCTTTAGAGCAAATCCTAGAAAACCTGCAGTAAATCCAAACTCTCTGATCCCCTCCTTGTAGGGACAGTTACTTTAGTTTATTGTATCTGTGCCTGGGCAGCATCGCAAGGAAAGCTCTTACATTTACTTCAGCAATTTTGGTTGAGCAGTCACAGGTCTCTGCCTTGTAAAAATCTGCCAGCAGCTTTTAGAAAAGGTGGTTTTGTGTTGTTTTTGCCTGCCTTGTAAAAAAGGCTGTTTTTGAAGCAAACAGCAGAGCAACAACATTGCACAACACTGCAGTGCCTGCCCACAGACTCCACAGGACAAGAGGCAGCTCCAGGGCTGCCAAAATTCAGCTGGCCAGAGGTCAGGGGGATAAAGTGACTCTGAACAAAAGCTTTTTGGCCCAGCCAGGACATGCAGCTCAGGGAAGGCAGATACCTGGTACAGAAGATATGTGGACTCCACCAGCTCTGGCCTCAGGGGATAGAAGGGAACATCTGGGGCCTGCAGCTGCCAGTTGTACCTCTCTGGGAGAGCCCCATAGCGTTTCCAGATGGCATAATAGAAGGCATGGAGGCAAATGGCATCTTCCACATCTCCTATCAACACCTGGGCACCAGAGCAGCCAGAGATACACGCACTTAGTGCTGCAGGCCAGCAAAGATGAGAGTGTGGCACCTAAAACAACTCTTCCCCCATAAAACACACAGAAAACAACCCCCCAAAAGTACTAATGTATTCACTCTTTGCAGTAAAAGCTCTAGCAGAGCCTCACAGCACAGAACACAAATGCTGAGGCTAAAAGAGGGAAGTTGAAAATCTCAGATCTAGCAGAGAGCAGGCCAAGGCTCCCCACATGGCTGCGTTAATGCAGGGCTGAACTGAACTCTGCAAAGCCACAGGTGGGAGCTCAGCTCAGGACTCAGGCTCACCCCCAGCCCAAGACTGGGATGGGCCTTTCCCAGCAGGAAAACTCACTCCAAGGCCAGACTCAGGCTCACTCCCAGGCCAGGACTCAGGCTCACTCCCAGGCCAGGACTCAGGCTCACTCCCAGGCCAGGACTCAGGCTCACTCCCAGCCCAGGACTCAGGCTCACTCCCAGGCCAGACTCAGGCTCACTCCCAGCCCAGACTCAGGCTCACTCCCAGCCCAGGACTCAGGCTCACTCCCAGGCCAGGACTCAGGCTCACTCCCAGGCCAGACTCAGGCTCACTCCCAGGCCAGACTCAGGCTCACTCCCAGCCCAGGACTCAGGCTCACTCCCAGGCCAGGACTCAGGCTCACTCCCAGGCCAGACTCAGGCTCCCTCCCAGGCCAGGATTAGGATGGGCCTTCTCACATGGCCTTTCCCAGCAGGAAAGCTCACCTGCAGCCCAGGGAAGAAGGCCTGCAGAGAGTCAATCCAGGTGTTCATCAGCTGGCCCGTGTACATGTTGACGTTGACGTAGAGGGGAGGGTCCCCTTCTCCTTCATTGCAGGCCTCCCTGCTGCAGGGACAATGCAGGGACAATGCAGGGACAATGCAGGAACAATGCAGGAAACGGTGCAGGGAACGGTGCAGGGAACGGTGCAGGGAACGGTGCAGGGAACGGTGCAGGGAACGATGCACGGAACGATGCAGGAACGATGCAGGAACGATGCGGGGAACCATGCGGGGAACCATGCGGGGAACCATGCGGGGAACCATGCAGGGAACCATGCAGGGAACCATGCAGGGAACGACGCAGGGAACGACGCAGGGAACGATGCAGGGACAATGCAGGGACAATGCAGGGACAATGCAGGGAGCAATGCAGGGAGCAATGCAGGGAGCAATGCAGGGCACAATGCAGGGCACAATGCAGGGCACAATGCAGGGCACAATGCAGGGACAATGCAGGGACAATGCAGGGAGCAATGCAGGGCACAATGCAGGGCACAATGCAGGGACAATGCAGGGCACAATGCAAGGAACAATGCAAGGAACAATGCAAGGAACAATGCAAGGAGCAATGCAGGGAACAATGCAGGGACAATGCAGGGACAATGCAAGGAGCAATGCAGGGAACAATGCAGGGACAATGCAGGGACAATGCAGGGAACAATGCAGGGCACAATGCAGGGACGATGCAGGGACGATGCAGGGACGATGCAGGGACGATGCAGGGACGATGCAGGGACAATGCAGGGACAATGCAGGGACAATGCAGGGAACAATGCAGGAACAATGCAGGAACAATGCAGGAACAATGCAGGAACAATGCAGGGCAGTGCCTCTGCCTGGGCAGCACACAGCACACTGCCACAGCTCAGGCAGGCACTGCTCTGCTCTGCTGGGCTCCTTGTGAAGGGAACCCAAACACTGTCATGCCCTCAGAGGAGTTAATTCATATAGGGATGTTAATTCATACAGGGATCATATCTTAGAACTCTGCCAGCAGAATTTCTACCAAAAGTCATGCTAGGCAAGATGAGGCTTTCAGAACAAAGCAGCCAATTTAATACATTTCTTTTGCAGTGCCAGACTTTTCTCAACATTTATAAATGGGACAGTAAGCAGTTTGGCTTCTCTGCACCCCATCAGTTGCTGAGGAATGAGGAGACTACCATGGAAAGGAGATTTAAGAACAGATTTTCTAGAGCCTGACACAAAGCACCACAAACAGATGTGTTTCAGATCCTGCTGGAAGATTCACTGCTCAAGGAATTGATGCTGACATGAATCACATACCCTCTCCTCAAGTGGTTCTGAATGTTCTGATAAGCAGAGTTGAACATGTCCAGGTCTTCCTTTTCCCCAAAGAGGATGTAGGACTTCAGCAGGTACTCATAGAACGAATCTGACCCTGCTCCCAGTCCACTCTGCTTTCCAACCCAGTGACCAGTCTGGATATTCACAACATTTCCTTTCAGAACAAACAACAAGTTTAGTCTGAGATTGCTGAGTATATCAGAGAGAAACAATCCAGTCAAGACTTGGCAATATCACAGGTTCAGAAATTCCCAAGGAGGAAGAATCAAAGATTAACATCAGATGAAGTGCTACAGTGGTGGATTCGTCTGAGGAACACCCACACACATGCAGTTATTTAAAGTACTTTGAGTCATCTGCCAATCTGATTTATATTAATGGGGACACAAATCAGGGCCTTCAGTTCCATTCCCCAGTTTTGTGGAAAATTTGAGTTGAAAACCTGTGCCCTGAGGAGTTTTTCAGAGACTCCATTTTTCTTGGAAAGCCCCAAAGTGCCGTTAGTTCAACACAAGCCCTGGGTACACAAGGAGAACGTGACTGAACAGCTACAGAGAGAGCAGAAGGACAAAGGTGAGGACACATGAGGACACAGAGGCACTCAGACTTTACCCAGCAGTCCAGTGTTATTGCTCCTGAGGCTCCACAGGGCCTTCACAGCTCTCCTGGCCACCCACTCGAAGGTGGAGTCTCCAAGCAGCCTGCTGAGGATCCCAAACTCCACCAGCAAGGACCCAGCTCCTGCTGTGCAGGTCTCGTTGTGGCTGTCTGGGGGAACCCCCTTCTTCAGGTTCACCTGTGGGCAGGGACAGGCTGCACTCCCAGCTGTGCTCACAGCTGCACCCTCCCTTTAGCACAAGCCTTTCAACGTGCAGCATGGAATGTGCAGAGACACAAAACCAGCACACTTGGAAAGCTTTCCTGTAGAATTCCTGACATTCTTCTTCCAGCATTACAACACCATGCCTAAAGTGGGCAAGCCTCATTTTCTCTTATACTTGCTAACCCTTGCAAACTTCACTTTCTCATGCCTTCCACTAAACATTCAGGCTTTTCCTTCTTTGCTGCCCTCAGTTTGTGCTGGTGAAACCAAGAGCTTCCTCAGTGGATGCTCCTCCCCTTCCCCATGGGACAGGGTGCTGAAGGGAAGTTACAGCACCCTCAGCTGCTTTACCAGGCTCTGAACAGAAGTGAAAATTCACATTTCTACAAGGGGAAAAGCAGTGCTGCTGTCTCCAGAAATTAAGAGCAGCCAGGCAAGTGCTAATTATAGTTTTGCAGTTTAGGATTGTTCCAGTAGTAGTGACATCCTCCTCCTTGCCAACTGCATCTGCTTAAAACAAGAGGCTGCAGCATCCAGCAATCCCAGAGTACTGAGACACGCTGAGCAGTCTTCAGGAAATTATAAATTGCAAGCCCAGTATGATAAATATTTCAGAAGAGTTTTATTCTAATGTAATTGTTTTAGTAGCAAGTCACCAATAGAGTCACTTTCCTCCTCTTTGCCTTTACAGTACTCCTTGTTACTGACAGCATTGTTTGCTGCTGTGTGACACAGGGCAGGGAATGCTCCACCAACCAGCGAGGGAACAAATGACTCCTGACCCACAGGGAACAATAAACACAGTGAAAATCAGCCCAGGGAAAACATTCACTAGACAGAAGCAGCAAACTGTACTATACACATCACCACAACTCAGGGCAGTTTCTCCTGTGTCACTTCAGAATAACTTAGGGCAGGCTCAATACCCCAAGTGCACATAAAAGGTGCAGCACAGGTGAAACTGCTTTGAGCCTGCTTCCCCAGGGCTGCTGTCACTCACCCGAGGGTAGGGAATGCCAGTTTTGGTGTTCTCAAAGGCTGGCAGCAGCCTCACTGCCAGGTCATGAGCCAGGTGCAGCAGCTCATTGTCATAATCCTTGATGGTCATGTCACCAAAGGGCTGCTTGGTGTCTGTAATGATGATGTGGGCAGACAGCAGGCTTCCCAAAACCCTGTGGGAAAAGGAAAATTCAGGTTTTCATTCCTCACCTGAAGCTCATTCCTCACCTGAACACCTTACTGCTGTCATGTCTGACAGAATTATGACTTTGTGCTCCTTACAGGCACTACACAAAATGACCTGGCTTTTCCCCAGCAGTAGTGAACACATGTAGAACTCATGCTGTTGTCAGCCACTGTTCCAAAACATGGTTCTGCAAAATTTACCTAACCCAGGAGTTCTTGGAACCAATCTGTTTAGGAGTGAAGACCTCCTTGTCCCTGCAAATGGCAGAAAGGGTGTTGCATAAACTCAGTACTCAGAAAAAAGAAAGCCTAGCCATGTGAAGCAGGAATAAACACTGCTTGAGGCACTCAGAAAACAAAACCCTTTAAAATCAGACAGTATCTAAACCCATTTCCAACAAAGAAGAGTCTTTTTCATCTAAAATGAAAATGAAAGTGAGCAGAAGTCCATGAACCAAAAACAGAGCAGGGAAAAGCTGTCCCAGGGCTGTTTGCTGATCAGGGCACAGATCTGAGTCTCTGCTGCAAGCACAGAGCCAACCACTGCCTCACTGCTCCAGGTCACACAGGACTGATTAAAATTGTTTCCTATATGAAAGGATGGAATATTTTCATAGGAGATTACGAAACAGCTTACTTGAGGAACCATTTAGGGAATAAAGCCTGCCAAAGACCTCCTAATCAATGATTCCACTGTGAGTTACACACACCAAATCTTTAACCTTTAAAGACAGAAACTCAGCACCACATACCTGATTGTTGCCTCAAAAACTTGGACTGTTGAGTCTTTGTCAAATGAAACTGTGTCAATCACCAACTTCACTGCCTTCTGGAATTCTGAGGAGTTTCCCATTACCTGTTACAGAAAACCAAAGCTAGTTTGTACAATTGTTGCTTCAGAAGAGGCTTGGGGAAGAGAATGGCAAGTTCACATCTTAGCCCAGCAGTCAGATTTAGCACACTGAGTATTCAAACTGCCTGAACTATCAGTTCAAGAGTTAAATTCAGCTTAAAACATAACACAACTTGCAGAACAATGAAGTTTGATTGAATGTTTATCTGACCAAAGGCCAGTCCAACCTTTCAGGTTCCTGACCCAGCACTGCACACCCAGCAGTTCCCTTGTGCCTGCCTCCCACAGGTCTAACCTAGGAACTGATTTCCACTGCATCCAGAGACAGATGTAAATTCAGCCTGAGCTTTGGGGAGCAGGAATGTGGAAGGAGAACACACGTTCCTGCTTGCCTGAGCTCATGAAAAGGCTGGAACATACCTACATTTTTAACAAAAGCACCAGGTGCCAGCTGTCCCCAGTACCCAGACCCAGTGGGGAAACATCATGTGTTGGTCTGAGCAATGGGGAGCAGAACAGGCTTGCCCCATGCAGCAGCTTCTGAAACACGGGAGATTCAGCAACCAGAACCTTTACATGTGAGAAAAGAAGTTAAGCACAGCCCCAGTGGTGATGAGGACAGGAAGGCACTGTTATCAGGCACGTAGCACAGATCCCAAACTTCTCTGTCAGTAAAACCCAACATCTCCCTCACTTCTGCTTTCAGTTCTGCTCCAGCAGCTCCTCACCACTGCTGCAGCCCAGGGTGGAGTGGGAAGGGTTTATATGCCAAAGAGCCAGAGGAGATACACATCCCTGTGGTTCCTGCACATCAGTGAGCCCTGACACTCCAGAAGGCACACAGCCTGCCCTGGCTGCACAGATGAGAACAGTGAAACTGCTGGGGTCTCTGAAAATGCTCCTCCTCATGACCCCATGCCCTGGCACTAACACAGAAATGAGCTGCTCCTCATATTATCTCCCAGTTCTGGCAAAAATGCAGCAGAGAAGCAGCTGTACAGGTTTTCCCCTCCTTCCTTTCACAGATCTGTGTGTAAGTCAGGCCCTCTCTGCCAAGTGAAACAACCAGAGCTCTTCCAGCCACTGTGCACACAATGAACCCTCATCCTACTGGACCTCTCAGCAACTCACAGCAGCTCCAGCTCAAATCCACCCACCCCGGGCAAATCTCAAAGAGATCTCGTCTGAACCTTGGGGAGGAGCTCCAAAATTTCCTCTGTCTCTTCAGGAAATCTCTGCTGCCACCTCCAACTACTCTCATTCTGTTACCCCATGTGACACTGCTGGTTTCTGATCCAGCTGTCAGCTCATGATCCAGCTGTTAGCTCGTGATCCAGCTCACTCCCTGAGCAAGCCTTGGGGAGCTGCCCCAGCCAGGGCAGGTCCCAGGGTGGCCAGGGCAGTCCCAGGGTGGCCAGGGCAGTGTCCCACACCAAGGACTCACCGCCAGCGTGTCCAGCGCGTCGATCAGCGTCAGGGAGTAATTCCCCAGCACATCATTGATGTTCAGGTTGGAGCTGGAAGAGCAGAATCACAGAATTGTTTGTTAAGGCTGGAAGAGACCTGTGCAGGCAGGGTCACCTGGAGCAGGTGACACAGGAGCTATCTAGGTAGGTTTGGAATGTCTCCAAAAGGGGAAGCTCCATGACTCTCGGGGCAGCTGTTCCACAGCTCTGCCCCAATATGCAAAGTTCATTCCAGTACCTGAAGGGAGGCTGCAACAAATACAGAGAGGGACTGCAGTGACAGGACAAGAGGAAATGGCTTCCAACTTAAAGGGAATAGGTTTATACCGGATATTAACAGGAAATTGTTCCCTGGCAGGGTGGGCAGCCCTGGCACAGGTGCCCAGAGCAGCTGTGGCTGCCCCTGGATCCCTGGCAGTGCCCAAGGCTGGGCTGGACACTGGGGCTGGAGCACCTGGGACAGTGGGAGGGGTCCCTACCATGGCAGGGCTGGCACTGGGTGGGCTTTAGGGTCCCTTCCCACCCAAACCATTCCACGATTCATACAGAGGTGAAACTTGCCGTATTTTAGAATATGGCCATTACCAGCTGTGCCGTGGCTGGGCCCACCCTCACCCCCAGGGAGGCACACACGGAGCGATGCCAGCCCGGGGCCGTGCCCACACCGCAGGGCCCCAGCAGCCGCTCCCCACCGGTCGGTGCCCCACAGCCGGTCCCCTACAGCCGTTCCCCACAGGTCCGTGCCCCAGAGCCGGACCCTAACAGCCGTTCCCCCCCGGCCGTCCCCCCACAGCCGTTCCCCACAGCCGTTCCACCCCGGCCGTCCCCCCACAGCCGTTCCCCACAGCCGTTCCCCCCCGGCCCTTCCCCGCTGCCGGCAGCACTCACGGGTCGCGGCGGTCGGGCCCGCGGCCGCGGCAGTGCAGCGGGTCGAGCTCGTCGCGGGGGAAGGCGTGCTCCATGTAGCTGTCGTAGCCGAACACGAACATGCCCCGGGCCGCGTCCCGCAGCCGCGCCCGCAGCTGCGGCGGGAAGGCGCCGCTGTAGCGCCGCTCGTACTCATCGCCGCCCGCCGCCGCGCCCCACAGCCGGGCCCCGCGGCCCGCAGCGCCCGCGGGCGGGCCGGGCAGGGCTGGCGGCCGCGGGCCGGGGCAGGGCAGGCGCGGGTGCAGGCAGAGCCCGCGGGCCAGCGCGGGCAGCAGCGCCAGCAGCGCCTGCAGCCCGAGCCGCAGCAGCAGTAGCCCCAGCACCACCGACCGCCATCGCATGGCCGCCCGCGCATAGCGCAGCGGCGCCGCCCGCGCCGCGCCGCGGCCCCTTTAAGAGCGGAAGGGAAACAAGCGTTGAGAGGGGCGCAACGCCCGCCCACTCTGCGCTACTATTGGTGGAGACGGCGCGGAGGAGGGAGTGGCCTCCGGCCATTGGGCGCGCGGTGTGTCACTCAAAGGCACCGCCCTGCGGCGTTAAAGGGGCGGAGCGGCGCGGGGCTGTCGTGGCACGGCAGGCGCAGGGTCAGGGCGGGGCCGGCAGCGGCGCGGCCTCCCCGGACAGGCCCGGGCCGGGAGCCCTGCCCAGCGCTGGGCCCTGCCCTGCCCGGCGGGCACTGCCACAGCGCTCCCGCAAACGCCCCGGGGTGCCGGTGACAGCGCTGGGCAGCAGCAGGAATTCCTCCATGGAAAGGGTGCTCAGGCCTTGGCACTGCCCGGGGAGCTCTGCGGTGCCCATCCCTGGAGGTGTCACCTGGAGGTGGCACTCGGGGCTCTGGGCCGGGGACAGGGTGAGCATCGGGCACAGCTGGCACCGCCTGGGCCGGGCGGGCTGTGCCAGCTTCAGTGATTGCGGCTCCTGCAGCCGGCCCGGAGCACAGAGCGGGGCAGGAGCCGCGTTCCGGGAGCTGCGGTGGGAGGGAGCCAAGGCACCTCCCGGGCCGGGATCCTGGAGGACACGGACACAGCGACTGCCACCCCGCAGTGCCAGCGGTGACGGGACAGTGCAGTGCGTGGTGAGCAGAGCTCACACCAGCTGTGACCGCAGCACTGGTGACCCGGGCACTGCTCAGGGACAGCCCCGGGGCAGCTGCGGGTCCCGAGAGCTGCAGAAAGAGAAGAGCTGACAAGTGCCAGGTGTGGATGTGGATACGAGTGAACGCACTCCGGCAGTACTGGTAAAACCTCTTGAAGATAAACAAAAGAACAGAAAGAAACCACAGCCAGGGGAGAGATAAAGAGGAAACCCAGCTCTGAGGTACCCCAGCACCCTCAGCAGCATCCAGGTCACTGGCTGTGAACTGGTCACTTGTCACCGAGCTGAGCTGTCCTTCCACGCTGGTGCTGCATCCTTTCACCAAAGTGCCTGGTTGGTTACAAGGAAATGAGAAAAATGCCTGCACAGGAAAAAAAAATAAAGGGCTTGTTATGCACAGACAGACAAGCAGACAATAATGATCTGTCTTCAGCCTGTATTGGAGAGTAGTTCAGGAGTCAGGTCTTTGTTTTCCAGTTACTGCAACAGGAACACTAGAATGAATAAATCCAAACCAAGTATCACAACTCAGTGGTCCATCCAAACTTCTGGATGCTGACTTTGGATAAAATCCTCTAGGTCTGGACAATCTTTCAGTTCCCTTCCTCAGTCTGCAGAATTCATGGATCTTTTAAATGTTATCCAAACCAAGAAGGAACTTCATTATTGATTCTAAGAAGAGGAAAATTCCATCTTGCTGCAAAGACTGAAGTATCCACACCCCAAATTAACACAATTACACAAAAGCACCTTAACAGTTTACTTACTCTTCAGACTCTTGAGAAAACCAAGTTCAGCTTTAAATTTCACACACCACAATTTTTTCTTCCTCTACTGACAAATTTGCTGTGTTTGTTGAATAATATAGTTCAACCCAATGGGTCTGTTCAGAGAAACACCAATGAGACCAACCAATGCTTCCAGCACCAGAACATAATCAGGAATGGGAATTTCACAGCCTGGCCTTTCAAAGTTGCCCCCACTGAGCACAAGGTTTCCAGTCATTCTCCAGATGAAGTTATGTAGTTAAATTAGGTAATAAGGGTTCTTAGCTATGTCTAACAATAATAAATCAGCTATCCTATTACAAATGAATATGCAAAAAAGTGGTTTTCAACAACACTTTATTGAAGCACTTCAAGATTATCACAATGATACATGTTGCCTTTAACAGAATAAAACCTGTCATGTCATAATTAAAAGGCACTAATCCTGGCACAAAGGTCTACTTACCCACCTTCCACTGGAGGGAAATAAAAACATCAAGTATTTCACTTCTCCTTTTACAGAGTATGTGCAAAGCCCCTGTGAGTGCCATTCTGAGTTTGCCATTGGAGTGGCACACAGAGCCCCTGTTTCACCAAGACGTGCTGAGCAGCAGCAGCTGCAGCCCTGAGCAGCAGAGCCCTCTCGAGGGTCATGCTCTGGTGAGACACGTGCTGCACTCACCTTTTGGCAACTGAAGCCCTGAAGCTCAGGCACTCACACACGTGATTTCTCCTTTAACACGATTCCCTGTCCATGTCACCTCAGAAACACAGCTAGATCTGTTCTGCAGCCCTTTTTGGGATCCACACTGTCAGGTCAGTGCAGGAGCAAGGCGGGGGAGCAGTGTGGGCATGCGGGGAGAGCACAGTTCCTGCACAAAGCAAACCAGGACGTGCCACTGCACAGCCACAAACGACAAGGGAAACCTCAGGGAGTTCAAAGCTTGATAATCCTGCTAAGCCATGCCTCAGGTTATTACAGATCCCTGCACAACACTCCTAGATTCAACAGACAGACTTTAAGGCATTTTCTTTGGCCTTTACTTCTACCAGAAAGTGAAGATTATGCAGTTTGATTTGTCAGCACCCAAAATCTTTCTAACCTGTTTCCATCAAGATGCAAAGGGAAAACATAAATCATTGAGGAACTGGATTATTGGTTCCACAGATGATGGAACAGCTGCACATTTGTGCACCTCTCCTGTTGCCAAGTGGGGGGAAGGAGCTGCTCTGTGCAGCTGCCCAGCCCTCAGCTGTCCTGGGTGATGGGAGCTCCCCTGCTCTGTAACTGCATCTATGGAACCACCACCCACACTGCAGCTGGAGGACAGGGACACTCCAAGGGAACTCTCCTGCAGAGCTGTGGGGGCAAGCACAACCCTTCCTCATCCATCTCTGCTGCTCCAGGAGCACCTGCACTGAACAGAGCCACCACCAAGGGCTGAGAGCTGAGCTAAACCCAGGACAGCACACAGTGCCCACACCCCACAGAGGCAGGACTGCTGTGCAGCTCCCAGCTGTTCACCACCACACAGCGTCTGCCTTTTCACAAGAGCTGCTTTTCTCAACATGCCAACAGTCAACACCTGCATCTGGGGAGTTTCAGGACTGTGTGACATAAGTACGGCTATATTGATGTCAAATGCAATAAACTAAAACGCATTCCCAAAAGCAACCCTTGTAAAGAGAATGGGAAATTGAATCAGCCTCTTTTTACTGTCCATGCTCCCTACAGAGCCTGAGACAAGTAATCCTGGTGAGATTACATTTCTAGAACACAGCTGCAGCACCCAAGTTCAGCAAACACCACTGCTAATGCCTGTGCTGGGCTCCACACCTTTATTAGGCCAGAAAAGATTTAACCTTGGACATAAAGTGCCAGATGAATGTTGTTTTCAGTCCAAGGCTGGAAGGTGTTGAGAAGGAAACAATTCCTCCTCTTTTCCAAGAAAAGGTACCTGGCAAGTTACTCAAGGCCAGAACCAGAACAATGCAGCCCCTCTGAGGGCTCCTTCCTGCCCCAGCAGTAGCCAAGGGCAGCTGGCAGAGCAGAGCCACCACACTGTGAAACCCAGCTGGGCATTTGGGGTGTTGCAAATGGACCTTTTAGAGCACACACATCATGGGGGTTCCTGTGCCTCTCCCTGCTATTTACACCTAGAAACTGGTACTGAGATAGCACATCAAGCCAAGAGCTGTGGGGCAGCTCATAGCACAGTTGATTTACTGAATGACTGGTGCTGCTATCACACCAACCAGGCTGACAAGCCTTAGTGCACTAACACTGTGTTCACATTTGTGTCTAGAGACATTTTACTTTGACCATGACCTGCAGGGAGCTTGTTTTGCATGCAGGAAACTCCCAAAGACATATGCACAGCATCTTTAACAGGTCACTAGTCCTTTGCCCAGCTGAGTTACACATGAAGGATGCTCCAAGACCAGCACTCAGGACTAAAAACTGACCTGACACAGCCCAGTAAGTCTGAAAGCTTACATGGAGACAAGCCTGAAACAAGACATCCAATTTCTTACCATTAATTGGAAGATGCTGACAGACACTCCTATTAATTAATCAGTGTCCTAAGAGAAATTAATACAACAAAAACCTTTGGGAATAACAGTCAGTGAAACTTCAGATTAAAATCACAGCAAAAATTTTGTTCAAGACCTCAGTCAACAAGAGCCTCACTTCCACTGAGATAAGAATCCTTCTGCTTTAATTGGCAGTGAATGATCAGGCACTGCAAGATCTGACACTTGTGGAGAAAAACAAAGGTTTTACTCTAGGCTCAACACAAGAACCAAAGCTTGCAGACACATGCATTTCTATCTCTCCTGAAAACTGAGCTCCAGAAGGCTGCCCCTGCTTCAGACCCTGCAGCTGACCAGTGCTTTTCACACACATAAAAAAGCCCTGCAATCTGCTCAGACTGACTATCCGAGCTTGCTCAGGTAAGGTGAGCAAGCCCCAGGCCTCAAAGGTAGTTTTGTGAGCATTTCACTGGAATAGCTGAACCACAGAATATAAATCAGCTCAGGTATTTACCAATCCTTCCCCCACTGGAATCTTTGGCAGAGGAGACAAACATCCCATTGTGTTTTTCCATGATTTCAGCCACACCAACTCAAGTCAGGCAGTTAAGTGTCAATACAACCCTCAAAACATAAGTTTATTGAATAAAGCTGAAGAGCAGTAAACCAACATATGCATCCACCTAAATAAAAAAAAAAAATCACATATTTACAAAGTTCAGTAATTGTATAAGTTGTTCACATGCAGAGAGTAATGCACAGGTTAACAATTGGTAGTGTTTGGATGCCATAAACGCTGAAAGCAGTGAAGTAGATAAACACCAAACACATCAAGTTTAGCTATAGGCCAGTTAACTAAACAGTGACCTGGTCCCCCACAAAGATTCACACATTCTAGTTTAGTTTCCTCATGATAGGCACAAGCAAGTTTGCTAAATAAAAGTAACTGTAGCAGTTCTGGAGAACTCGGGACTACAGTAGCAAGTTAATACACCCTCTCCTCTACAGCACCAGAGTATGGATTAATTGAAACCATGCTTCAGAGAACTGAAAGGGGACAGAAAGTACAAATGTAACTTCAGACTGAAGGCAGGCAGCGTGTAGTGTCTGTGCAGCAGTGCCAGAGCTGGGACAGGACAGTAAGGCCATGGCAGGCTGCGGTAACACTGGCTCTCAGAACAGAGGGGACAGGGCTGCTCCCAGGGCTGCAAACCGCGTGAGGTGAGGAGTCACACACAGTGTGAGGCAACACAAGCAGCTGCACATGGATCTGCACACACCAGGAGCCACACTGACACTGCTGATGAACAAACCAGTCTCAACAAGGCTGTCCCTTTAAATATGCTGAAGTCACTGAGAAAGTAAAGCTACAGAAACGTTACAGTCTTGAGTTTATACACACTTCCCTAAGCTGCAGGAGCTAGTCAAGAGACAGGATCGATTCATTGGCTCTCTTGTGCTTTGACACAGCAAAACATTTCATTGCATGTGACAGGCTTTGCACATGGTTACATTGAGAAAGCAGGCGGGTCTAGAGTTGTCACAATAGCCCAGGTATTCCATAGCACCAGGTGAAACTGTGCCCAGCCATTCCAGGAGCAGGAGAGACACTGACAATTACACACAGATTGTGCTGAAGGTCAACAACTGCCTCGATACAAGAGCATCAGTAATTTGGGTGTCATGCAGCTGCTCAGAATGCATGTTCTGGTTTCAGAGAGAGACCACGAGAATCTGGAGATAGAAAAATGTATTTGAACACAGCCTGATGTTCCTAGCGATTTGTTTTCATGCTGGAATACTCCAATTTTTGAAAGTTTGACAGAACAGTCCATTCCCATCCCCCACGTAAATGTTAAACAGAAGCAACAGAATGATTTTAAACAGATGACTTTCCTAATTCATCACGAGAGTTTTCTTTTTCAAGTGACAGGATCTCAGCTGTAGATTAGTGATGCTGATCTATGCCTTGTGCTCCCCTCTGCAAACAGTTTCCATTTCTCTGCTTACATACACACATCACATGCATCTGTGAGATCAATCAGTATCCCACAATTCACGCTTAAATGTTTTCTAACTACTGTATGTGGCATCTTATAGAATCTTAATGCTGTCAAGCATCAGCATCTTCAAGCCACTAAACACTAGAAATAAAACACTTGCTGAAAATCATATAAAAACCTGGCCCTGAAAAACCAGAACAGAGTGTACCATCGTAGTTAACATGGTAGAGATATTTCTTTAAAAAGCCCCCCCACAACCCTCCCACCACAGATGGTTGTAAAATAAATATTTGTGCTGACTTTATCATGACAACTCTAGTTGTTTTGTGACAGAATAGGAATACAAGTCTTCAGCAGTGCACATGAGAAATGAACCGTGAAAAGGCAGATTCTTGATACAGGATTTTGGGGTAGTATCTCATTATGGAGGGAAGTGGACAATTGAGATTATGGCCAACTGGTACTGGAGATTCCAGGAAGACTTCAGCTTCTTCTAGATTTTGAATGCTGAATAAGCCACTGAAGCGTGATATCTACAGGAGAGAGAAGAGAAGTTCCACATTCAAGTGTCTATATTGGTATAAGTGATAAGGCTTTGGTATTCCAGTGTCCCCAACACAGGACAGGAATATCCCAGCCCTTCTCTAGAGGATGGCCAGGGCACATGAACACAATGATTTTCTGGATGTTTGCTGTCCTTGCTTTGATCCTGTAACTGCTCAGCATCCTTTAGGTAACAATGACAGGCACTGCCCCACACATCCTGGTTCCTCAGTCCAGCCCATTGCTAGGAATAAGATATTCCTTCATGGGACACTTCACTGTGGCTCCAATAATTAGTTTTAGATCAGCAGTGCTTTGTTCAGCCAGCCTGCAGCTCGTGCCCTGCTGAGCACAGAGCTGGTTTAGCCTGTGGTACAAGGCATTGTGCTCCTCCCTGCCTGGAAGAGGCTCTCCTAAGGAAGGGAAAGGCCCTGCCTTTTACCTTGTGTTAAGCCTTGTGTGGATCGCCACAGAAAGGAGCCTCTGCTTCCATCCAGCATGTCTGAACATTTAACTGATGCTAAGGTGACAGGGGCTTCTTGGAAGCCACAACTGCTCCACAGACTATTCCATTTTCCTAGAAAGAAGCTTTTTCCCCTATAAAGCCATCCTGGTATCCTTTAGAGCTTCTCCTGAGAGCATCACCCTTAAGTTTCCTCATCAGCAAACTCCTGTTACCCTGGCAATGCACCAGTGTTAATCCCATGGCAGCCATGGAAGGCACCAGGAAAAGGGTGGAAAGTGTTGTTAAATTCTGTTTTCACTCAGCTGAGATGACTCAGTTTACTCACAAAGCTTATGGCAAATACCAGAGATTACAGGACATGGTTTCTGTTTGAACTCCTCAGGTTCTGAAGCATAATATGATGTCTGTGCCAGAAAAAGGCACTGTTTGGCTGCAGGGGACTGGCAGGTGCCACAACACAAACTGCTCTGATAACACAGCAAGGGAAGGTGATTATTTCAAGGGAAATAATCTTGGGGAATAAACTTGAGGAAAAACTTGCTGTGAGGACTTGGCATCCTGACCAAGTGAGGCAGAGGTGAGAGCACCTGACAGAAGTATAAAATCATTCAGGCCAAGCCAATGGACTAGTCAGCTCTTTCCTGCAAGCTGAGTGAAGAAAGGAGCAGATTTTACAGGGACTGGCATTTTTGGTAACTACAGCCCCTAAAACTTAAACTCCAGTCAGGCTTCCTCACTGCCATCAGGAGTCATACTGAATTTAACTGGTCTTTGATTTGTTCCTGGTTTCCTGAAGACAAGAAGTTTAAGAACTTAAAATCCCCCCAGTCCACTCTCTGACAGCACTTCATAATTCTCAGTGGTTTGGGTTAATAGTTACCTATATTATCTTTCTCTTTGCAAGAAATTGAGTAGCAGCATATTTCTCTGTCCTGAATAGCAGCAAGATTCCTAGGAAAGAGAGAACAGGTCAGCACACATTTCACTGACACAAGGACTCTTACTGACAGTCTGAGCTGCTCCTCCTTCCCTTCCCCACACAACTTGTTCTGTACAATATTCAGTTACCTGCTGTTGCTGGGTTTTCCACTCATAAATGTGAGCTTCCTGATCTAATAACAACCCTATGTACACTAATTTATTGAGGAAGAGAAATGTTTCTTAGCAAGGGTTAGACTTACATCTTTTCAATTAGCTGTTTCTCATCCAAAGCATTAGGAAGGTCTCTCTTATTTCCAAGTACTAGAACCTGAAATCCAGAGAAGGAAATGATTGTAGCTTTGCTTTAGAAAACCCTAAACAGACAAAAACCCCAATCAAAACCAGAAAACCAACAAACTTCAAGGGAGTCTCATGAGCAGTGTGGATCTGTCTATTAAATCTAATGGAATAAGATATTCACAGTTAAACCAGATTAATAAAGAAGACTGACCTAGTCACAGGGAAACAGGGGGTACAAATAAACTGTTCTGTGCAAAGAGCAAGCAAGAGAATATGTCAGCTGATAAATCTGAAAACATTTGCAGCACACTCATTGAGATTCCCCAAACTTACTCTACAGTTCTGTACTACACTGTGGTTAACCTTTAGTCAACAGCACAAACTCATACTGTGGAATCCTCTAAACTTCTGCCTTAATTGTATTTATTATGTTTTGGGAGCACTGAGTGAAATAAGACCACTGAAGGTCAATAATTGGTTTGAGGCACTGGGGGCAGGCACTGTCCATGCCTATACTGACCAGTAAGGTTGGGCCTTATAATTCAGAGTTCAAGGCAGACTTCAGAGTTGCTCAAGTGTGCACATTCCTCAGAGACATTTAATGGTGTCTAAGGTGATGTTACTTACAGGGATTCCTTGTAGCTGGGGCTTATCTAGAAGATTGTGCAGCTCATTCCGAGAGGCTTCTATTTTGTCACGATCTGCAGCATCTACCATGTAGCTTTAAAGAGAATTTCAGGTTAGGTCAGCGACACTGAGCTCCTGCAGAAACATCACTTTTTTTTTTTTTCCTTTACACTGCCAGGTTTGGGCACATTCAACAAGGCTTTCAACAAAGCTAGGCCTTCTGAGCAAAGAATTTAGTTCTTTAAAAAAAAATTCTCTAAGACCAGAGCAGAAGGAAGATGCTTTGAGTCAGCACTGCCACCCAGTTCAGACAGGGAGGAGTTAGTACTCCAGATCAGACACTGATAACACACCCCATCTGAGCCCTGAACTGAAGGGTGAACAAGGTCAGTGTGGTTGCAGGGCAGGTTCAGAACCACAAGGAGAACTACAGAGTGAGGCATGCAGTGTTAGGGAGGCTCCCAGAGAAGGAAGCCCGTCTGAAGGAAGCAGAGCTGAAGGAAGGACACTTACACAATAGCATTAACTCCTCTGCAATATCGCTCCCACATGCTCCGGAATCGGGGCTGCCCGCCTATATCCCAAATCTTAAGGCAAGGGGAGAAAGACAATTTAGCCATGCACTGTGTTCAAACATGTCAGGCAAAGATAAGACAAGAAATCACTACAGTTTTTCCTTTCTCCTTAAGCAGCTGCTTGACCCCTCCCATGCTAAAACAGGAATAATCCCCTGCACAGCTGCTCAGAGCTTAGGGCCAGCAGCAGGAGGTGCAAACTGATGTAACAGCATCCTGTGTATGAAGGTTACACACTGAGCTACACAAGAAAACACAATGTATTCACTTTAAAATCCTTCCCCTAAGCAAACTGATGAGCAGGAAAGCAGCATCTCTGGGCCTCAAACACTCAGATCTAAACCAGACAGCATCATCACAACAATGCTTTAGCTAGTCCATGAACCTGGGAATCACACACAGATTCTCATTTCAGAAACCCCATAAATAAACATAAATGTCTTCTTAAGCTACTGACAGATTTAGCTGAGCCTCTTCAGTGTTCTACATTTGCCTCAAGGCTGGAAGCAAAACAGAGCAAACATGTAAGTTTCAAACTAGAACCTAAAGAAAACAGTCAATGGCAACATACCTTTATTGTAACATTACCCTTTGTAACCTTCCTCATGTTGAAGCCCACAGTAGGAATCATATCTTCACTGAATTGACCTGACTGGAAAAAAGAAAAACAGAGAAAGTTAAATTTAGTGCTTATCTGACACAACTGGTTTACACAGTAAAATATCACAGGCTTTTTCTAACCGTTCACCTTCCAACTGAAGGTTTTACGGCCAAGAAGTCGTGGATGTTAAATCCATGTGTACTGGAGCTTGTGTGCAGTCAGACAACGCATTTCTTACAAGCACTGCAATCGTTTTTCAAGCCTTGAGGCAGCCACAGGAGCAAAGTCACCTGGGGAAGAGCTTTGCACAGCTCAGCAGATGGACAGCCAGGGCAAGGGAGGAAGGAGCCATTCACCTGCTGGAGCCAAGGCCTGCCTGTGGGGATCTCCCAGGTACCTGGGAGCTAGAAATATCCAGAAGGGCTCCCTGTGATGCAAGCTGCTCTCTGGCCAGCCTTTGCAGCAATAAATCACTCCTGTGGAGGAAGCCTCCAGCCCACAGGTATGGGGTGACTCCCTGAGGAGTGTGAGAGGCTGCAAAGTGGAAGGACCTGCCAGGTCAGCTTCCTGCAGGGCCAGTGTCCAACATGTGCAGCAGTGGCAAACGCAGCTCCAGAGGATGTGAGCTTGCTTCCAGCATCACACCCAGCTGGGACAGAGCTGCTGCAAGCAGCACTGCACTGGAGAGCTTCTCCAGCAGCAGATGTTTTACTGTCTGTGACACTTCCATCTGCAGCAGCTCGAGAGCCAAGTTCCCAACTAGCTCCTGCAGCCACAACAAGAGTTTTCAACACTACTACAGATTTCTCCCTTGGCTGTTTGGCAGAAGGTGAATCAGCCACAGTGGCCATTATGAAGCTCACTACATCCATTATGTGTAATAGAACCAGACAGTCAAGCACACTTGGAAAAATTAGGGTTGATCCCAAAGCACTCAGTTGTTTAATTAGGGTTTGGTATCACAGCAGCAACGTCTGCATCTGTCCCCTGACACCGGCCAGAGAAGCTACCTGGGGCTCAGAGCCTTTTGGGATCTCTGAAGCAGGCACACCAGCCCAGAGTTAGGGCCTGACTGCCCACTGGCTGCAAGGAGCAACTGAGCCAGACCAGGTGGCCATGAAGGACAGCAGCTCCTGGCTTGTATCAGGAACAGCGTGGGCAGCAGGACCAGGGCTGCACGAGGAGCTTGGGTCAGACCTGCAGCACTGCTACAGAAGCCACTCTACCCCTTCTAACGTGGCAGGGTGGGTGCCCAATGGGAATGCCAGCCCAGGAGCTGCCCATTACTGCCCCAAATGCCAGGGCCTGAGCTGCCCATTGCAGCCAGAGTGACCAGCACAGCCCAGAGCCCATGGCCAGCTGTGCTGCCACGTCTGGGCCAGCTCAGCTCAGCTCCTCAAACCAACCTTGCCTCTGAAGGGTCACTTGCCAGTTGCTCAAGCACCACAGCATTCCTGCCTCCACATTCCTGCCTCCAGTCACACCCCACACCCACAGCTCCTATCCCAGTGTCTCCCAAGCACTCCCTGAGCCTCCATCTCTGCTGCTGAGCCTTACCCCAGATGCTGCCAACTATTCCCACTCAGATCCTTCCAGATCCTTCTCTCGAGAGCTGTTCTTATCAATAGGAACACACATTCCAGGAACCTGCAGGACTCATCACTCCCTGCTGCATTTATTTCCAGCAGACACGTGGGACGCTGAGGTGTCCTATGAGAACAAGGCCTAGCCACAGTGAGACTGCTCCCAGCAGCTTGAGGAGGATTTTGGTGCCTCTTCATCCTGAGCTGGGTGGTCTAGAGAGACTCCCACTGGGATATCTGCCTTGTTGGCCTAATTCCTACCCATAAACCACCTTATCGTGATCCTCATCAAGCTCTAGGCTGCCCAAACACTCCCTGCCCATCCCTGTGAGGAGTTTACAGCCCTCCCTTGCAGCACTCCCTGTGCCAGTCATCCCACAAACTGCAGCACCCATTTCATGTTTTCCCACTGCTCTTTCAGGACACAGATTCCTGCAGATTGGAGCAGCATTTCATTTGCCACATCTTTAATGTTGAAATTACTGTGACCCACCACAGGGAAACTTTTACAGAATCTTCAGGAAAGCTGCTGCATCTGACTCCTTCCCAAGTGCTCACTACCCACGCTGCACATCCCCTAACTTGTTTTGACTTGCTTAAAACCTCAAACCCTTAAACCTGCAGTCACCCAGTTGAGTTTCAGCTGTTCTCTGCTTTGCAGAGGGACGATCCAGAGCTGACATGAACACACGGGTCAGCTCAGGTCTTCATTTGAAAGACCTTCCCCTGACATGAGTGTGGGTGTTCCTCTGCTCACTGGACCCAGAGGAAGCTATTGGAAGTCCCCTTCTCTTTTAAGACAGGTCAAAAATTGGTTAAAACAATTGTAAAGGATTTTAGCAGCAGACAGTGATCTCCTTTGATGGATTCTGCTACCACATTCAACTGCCTTGGCCCAGAAACTGTTCTCTACACTCAGAATTTAGAGGGCTTTTGTTTACTACCTCCTCAGAGGAAAAAAGCCAGGAATTCAGCTTCAACTTGGTCTATTCATACGCAAAAGCTACTCGAAGAGCAGCACAAAAGGAACATACTTTTACTAGTAGTCACTTGGTTTGAATCAGCCTTCCCTCCCAGAGCAGAGTGCGTTCTATCACTGTGTGCTCACAATAAGATGCTTTCTGCTGAAACACCAGCTTTAAAACAAGTTTGATATGCACAGCAATATTGTCAATTCCCGATGGGAAAGCCTTTGGCTGCTGTCACACACAGCAGCACTGCTCAAACACTCATCAAGGACAGCAGCCTTGTTTCCAGCACTGCAGCCCACCCCAGCAGGGCTCCGAGAAGGGCAGGAGCTGTCCCAGCAGCGATTCTGCTGCAAGCCTCAGCCCCGAGGTCACACAGACACAGCACCAGCACAAACCGAAGGTCACCAAACAAAGTTAACTCCAAGCCTGTGGGAGATAAGGGACGGGGAGACTAAACAGAGCCATTTCAGAGGCCACCAAGATCCCCCAGGACTAATCCTTCAGCCTCCTGGTTTGAGAGATGCTCCCTTCAAAGCTCCTGGAGAACCCAAACAAGAGATTTTAGTGCAGCATGAACCCACTTATCCAGATGAGTACTTATTACTCAGAGCAGCAAAACTGCATCCAGACTGAACTAAGGGACTTTATTCCATGGATCAGTTTGGGTTCAGCTCACCCAGTGTCAGTGGCAGCACTAGAGCACAGACTGCAGCATTTCTGAACAAGCCAGCTACAGGTACAGCTCATTTCCCAGAGGAAAACTTTGGACAAGTGACAACTTGTCATCCCCAGACATTCCAGAAGTGTATAAAGGATGCAAGTTTAGTCTCTTTTATAATTTAATTAATATTACAACAACCTTATTAAACCTACCATTTCCAGTTGTCTCGAGTCAAACCATAAACCAAACAAAACACATTTGGGTTTCTTCATCATTTGAGCCAGAAACTCAAATTCCAGGGAGTTATGGAGCAGTAGAGTGGTTTCAACTGGGAGGAACCTCAAAGCCCATCCAGTTCCCCCCTGCCATGGGCAGGGGCACCTTGCACTACCCCAGACTGCTCCAAGCCCTGTCCAGCCTGGCCTTGGACAGCTCTAGGGGCTGTCAGCCCCCTAAGCAGCTTGATTCTGATTGCACAGCCTGCACAATACATTGTTTGTATCATCAGAGAAGGTCAGGGCAGCCTTTAGTTTGCATCTCATAAAGCTGACATGATTCACTACTGTTACAGGACCCATTTCTTCATAGGGACTCTGCTATCACACAGGAAAGATTGCTTTATCTTTAATCATAATACCTTTCATCCAGCTAGATGAGATCACAAACAAGCTTAACCAACTAGGAGACAACACCATTGGAGTATGGAATCCTGCCAGGACACTCCCAATCCACCTGAACCAGAATATTACACTAAACTCTGCTGCTCATCCCTAAAAATTTCTTTCTCTTCGCACTAAGAAAAAATGCTGCATGTATCCAAAATGTCTTCTTAAAAAATTATTTTAAAAGCAGTGCAATTTTAGCATTATATCAAGCTACCCCTAC
Source organism: Ammospiza caudacuta (assembly GCF_027887145.1). Taxonomy (NCBI): domain Eukaryota; kingdom Metazoa; phylum Chordata; class Aves; order Passeriformes; family Passerellidae; genus Ammospiza; species Ammospiza caudacuta. Next base: position 21,389,277 of record NC_080604.1, on the reverse strand, counting down.
ACTAAGCCTCCTCTGCAACACTCATAGCCTCAACCAAGCAGTGCCTCATAAATGGACAAATCAACTTTCTACAGTCCAGCTTCCTTCTTCAGGAAATACTTCAGTGTTCCAGCCACTTGTGATCACGATCAGAAGCCTGAACTCCAGATTAGAAACTTAATCCTTCCCAACAGCACTTCCAGGAATGATTCCTGCAGAAACCAAAACAGTGGTATATGACAAGAAAAGGCATTTTTATTTCCCCAGCCCTGAGTTTAACTGAATATTTAACAGGACATGGACTGCTTAGCAAATATTGACCATAAAGAAGGCATATGTCTGTCTAGAAGGCAGTCATGTAAGAGCTCAGGATATTTCATGTTTCTGATAGTCAAGAAAAATGTCCTTATCCAGATGTTACCACTTAAAGTTCTGCCATTGCTTACCAAGTGCTCTAAAGGAACTCAGTACCAAGATGGAAAAAGGAGATTCTGATTTCAGTCACCTGTTTTAGCCCATCTAGGGTACAGGCAGCAGGACCTCAAAGAAAGGGTCTGAGTCACCTCCTAGGAGCTTTATTAGCTAATGAAGTGATGCAATGCATTTCAAGAGACTTCTGCCATTAAGAAACACTTCAAATTTTATCAGCCTTCTCCCTTAGCCACGGTGTGTATGAAGTGACAACACACGGGATTTATGGCCTGCCTGGGTGTTCAAGAGGCATTAAAACAGCAGTGCAGTTCTTTAGAGCAATATTTTCCTGCACTTCTCTGGTGCGACTTCTTCAAGCCTAAGTTACTTTTAACAGCCATGAGAACAGAAGGAAGTTGCAGCTCCCAGCTGGCCAAACGAATCTTTCCTTGAGAGGCACTTCAGGAATTGCCTCTCTCTAGAAACCACAGTCTCATTCCAACACTTGCCAGATATTCCAAAGTTAAAAATCCAACCACACTAATTCAGGCTCTGACACAAATCCTAAAGAGGGACCTTATTTACCCTGTCACCACAAACAGCTTGAGTTTAGCTCTTGAACCTGATAACCATATCAGAAAAGTCCAACTTCTTCCACTCCTCCAGATCTCTGCTCACTGACTACCAGGCTAATGAGCTTCAGTGCCAAACACCTGGATCAAGGATCAACCTGCCAGGCATCAGGAAATACTTCTACAGAAACCCCAGCGCATGCCACTGTTCCGTGCAATAGGCTGTGGAGGCTGCAGGGGTGCCCTGTCCCCCAGCTGCAGGGGTGCCCCGCTGTTCCCTAGCTGCAGGGGTGCCCCGCTGTTCCCCAGCTGCAGGGGTGTCCCACTGTTCCCCAGCTGCAGGGGTGCCCTGCTGTCCCCCAGCTGCAGGGGTGCCCTGCTGTCCCCCAGCTGCAGGGGTGCCCCGCTGTCCCCTGGCTGCAGGGGTGCCCCACTGTTCCCCGGCTGCAGGGGTGCCCCATCATTCCCCATCTGCAGGGGAGCCCTGCTGTCCCCCAGCAGCACACCTGCAGGGCCGTGGGCAGGCTCAGCTTACTTGAGTTGTGTTTCAGTGGCCTCACACGGCCCCAGCAGCCCCTCGTGCTCCCCACAGCAGCATTCCCAGTTCCTGGGCTGAGGGAATGGCCACGAGCTGCAAACACCACCAGGTCCTGCAGAGGCTGTAAATAATGGGCATTTGCAGGGCTCGGCTCAGGAGCCGACAATCCCAGACGCGATCCTGGGGATGACATGCAGTTTCTCTGAATAAGAGCCACAGGCCATCCACATTAGGGAAATTAGGACCAGGAAGAAATGATATCCTCCCTTGTGAGCAAGTTTACTCACACACATGGAAAACTTATGCTTAATATCTAATTAGAGACAGTGACTAATGCAGAGCCTTAGAAAAGCAGAAGCTGCATTAGCTGATCCAGCTCTAACGAGATTTCACTGCTAACGTTGGATTTTAAACCTCCTAATCAAACTGAACACAGGAGGGTTGGGGTTGGAAGGGACATTCAAGCCCATCCAGTGCCACCCCTGCCATAGCAGGGACACCTCCCACTGTCCCAGGCTGCTCCAAGCCCTGTCCAAGCTGCCCTTGGGGTCCAGGGGCAGGCACAGCTGCTCTGGGAACCTGTGCCAGGGCCTGCCCACCCCCACAGGGAAGGATTTATCCCTAATATCTAATCTAACCTTTCCATCTCGCAGTTCAAATCCATTCCCTCTTGTCCTCTCTCCAGGCCCTTGTTTAGCCTGATTACAAATCAAGTGTTTGTTTACACTGGAGGAATAAACGTGATCAAAACCCACCACCAATCTAGAAGAGGATTATTCTAGAACTGGACTGTCTGCCTCTTGTGGCCTGTCCACTTCAGCAGCAGCCAGGCCCTGTACCAGCTTCCCTGTGTAACTGGGTGAGTTTTCCCTCTAGTTCCATATGCCTGATTGGATGGGCAGAGATTACATTAGACATTTATATTGGATTGAACTCACTGTTGGCAGACTGGCAGCAGCCCTTTGTTAGGCAGCACACAACCTCCTGAGCCACAGCAAGCTCCTGGTGAGCACTCCAGCCTTCAGAGCTGTCCTACAGGACATCTTGCTGTGTCATTCCTTTCATTTCAGTTTTGAGGAATCCCAACAGCCTCATCCACCCAAACCACTAACTGGCCTGCAGAGAGCAGTTGTTCTTTTCCTGCACTCATCCCCAGATGCAGACTCTGAACTAAAGTCAGTCAAGGAAGCAAATAAGGAAACAGCTCTGCATGCCATGAACTGCACTGTTCTGAAAAGTGATTTTGCACTGGAAGCTGAAGCTTATGCCATTATTTTGTTTAAACCAATAATACAGACCTGGGCAAACCCTTTCCCTCTGCTTTTTTGTGTAAAGGCTCACCAGATTTCCTAATTAAAAACTTCAGAAATGTGACCTGATGCTTCCAAACTAAACCAGCTAAGGAGGCTGTGTCAGCATGCTCAGCAGCTTCCTCCCTGCCCGGGGTTTTGCAAGGCTCCCTGAATGGCACTCACTCAGATAAATGCCTGGGTGTGATCCTAACATGTGGCTGAAACCGTGCAAGATCCAACCCCCGCAGAGGAGGCTGGAAACAGCTCCAGCTTTACTTGGGGAAACTTCTCCCACTGGAGACAACTTAGGTGGACTCAACTGATGTGCAGCTACTACAGCTCTGACTGCTGCACATACCTGCAGTGAGCTGCACAGGTTACTCCCCAAACTCGTGCTGCTGCTACTATACAGAGGGAAAGCACTTTTTGTTATGGGCCATCACCAGGAGGACTCCAGATGATTAACAGCCTGCCCAGAGCCCCCAGCTGCAGAAACACTCCAACCAGTACCAGCTCAGCAGCCACAGATCGAGGCTGTACAACACTCTCAGAGCTCCATTTCTACAAATCCGAGTCAAGATGTATTGGCAGAGTGTGAAAGAAAAGGTTCCTGGCATTCCTGGGTCACTCCAGCAACTTTTAGCTGACAACAAGCCAGAGAAGTTACCTTTCATGAAGTAACCCATTTTCCATGATCATCAGGAGCCCGCTGAGTGCTCACACCTGAGCTACACGAGGGCTTGGTTATGGTTTGCCAGGATGTTTGTCAGTGTGCAAGGGTGATGCACAACTGCAAGAGAATGAAAGTCCTTTTCCCAGCCACTAACTCATTCAAGTGGCACTTAAATAAAAACAAACTTACAAGAATTCCATGGTGCTAAGGACACAGCCTCAAAAACCAAGAGACAAGCTGAAGGTGTGCTCACTCTAAAGCTGGAGACATCAGCTTTCTCCTTCCAGGTGCACTGCACTCAGGTCACTCACACTCCCTGAAAAACCAAAAGACACCCTGGCTGCCCATTTCAGGAGCTCCCACAGTCCAGCCTGTCTCCTGGAATGTTTTCCATCCCATACATCAGCAGAGCAGGACACTGATGAAGCTGAACACGCCCGCAATTTAGGCAAAGCCACTCTTTATCTCGTTCAACAATGGAAAAGCTTCGTGTAGGAGTATTCCCACACCCTTCCTTTACCTGCTCCAGGCACATCACCAGATCAGCAGGCCCCAGTGCTGATGGGCTGCTGATGGGCTTGTGAGCTGTACTTCTCAGGTAAGTTACACCTTAAGAGAAAGATTATTTGATATGGGTTCCAGCAATCGATAAGCAAATATTTGAGAGGAGAACCGTGAGTAGGTGCTAACACTTAAGTGATTTAGGACTACCGAAAAGCAGTCAAAGGGAGGCGGCAGCTGAAGACACACAATGTTATCTCCACATCTGCTAAGAGAGCCCCGCCACACCGACACCCTGACTGAAAGGCGCCTTCCGAGCCCGCTGTGGGGCCGACCCTGCTGGGGGATCGGTGGCTCCACGGGTTCCCAAAGGTTTACGGAGGCACGGCAGCCCCCGAGGCTCGGCCATCCGCCCAGCGAGGGCTCACACCCTGCTCCCCGCGGCCCGGCCCGGCCCGGTCCGGTCCCGCTCCATCCCCGCGGCCCGGCTGGGCCTGGCCCAGCCCCGCTCCATCCCCGCGGCCCCAGCCCGGCTCCATCCCCGCGGCCCGGCTCGGCCCGGCCCGGCTCCATCCCCGCGGCCCCGGCCCCGCACCATCCCCGCGGCCCCGGCCCCGCTCCATGCCCGCGGCCCCGGGCCCAGCTCGGCCCCCGCCCGCCCCGCTCACCGCGATGACGTTGACGAAGGTGGTCTTGCCCGAGTACTGCAGCCCCACCAGGGTCAGCTCCATCTCCTCCTTCCAGAAGAGCGAGCGGAACCAGTCGAGCAGCCGGGACAGCAGCGCCAGCATCGTGGCGGCGGGCGGGCGGGCCGGGGGCGCTGCGGGTCGGGCCGGGCGATGGCTCCGGCGGGCCGGGACGCTGCGGGCCGGGCTGTGCCGGGCTGTGCCGTGCCGAGCCGCGCTGGGCCGTGCCGGGCGCTGCTCTCGGCCGCTCCGGGACAGCCGCGCTCGTCCGGGCCCGGCTCCCCCCGCCGCCCTCACGTGACGCCGCGGTCACCCGGCCCCGCCGGCCCCGCCCCGGCCCGCAGCGCCCCCTGGCGGCCGGAAGACCCGCGGCGGGAGAGGGCGGGGCGGGGCCGCCATGGTGGGTGTGGTGAGGAGTGACACCTCCCTGATCCCGCCATGTTGGGTGTGGTGAGGAGTGACACCTCCCTGATCCCGCCATGTTGGGTGTGGTGAGGAGTGACACCTCCCTGATCCCGCCATGGTGGGTGTGGTGAGGAGTGACACCTCCCTGATCCCGCCATGTTGGGTGTGGTGAGGAGGGTGTGACACCCCTGAGCTGCCATGTTGGGTGTGGTGAGGAGGGTGTGACACCCCCTGAGCCGCCATGTTGGGTGTGGTGAGGAGGGTGTGACACCCCTGAGCTGCCATGTTGGGTGTGGTGAGGAGGGTGTGACACCCCCTGAGCCGCCATGTTGGGTGTGGTGAGGAGGGTGTGACACCCCTGAGCTGCCATGTTGGGTGTGGTGAGGAGGGTGTGAAACACCTGACCCTGCCATGGAGCAGGCTATGCCCTGCCTTCTCCATCACAGGCTCCATTAGGCTGGGGAAGACCCCCAAGGTCATCGAGTCCCACACCACCTTGTCACCCAGACCTTGTCACCATGTCCAGTGGTTCTTTGGACACCTCCAGGGATGGAGACTCCTCCACCACCCTGGGCAGCTCCTTCCAGCACCTGACCACCCTTTCCATGAAGAAATTCCTCTTGATGTCCAACCTGAGCATCCCCTGGCACGGATTCCATCCGTGTCTTCTCGTCCTTGCCTGCCGCGGTGGGGATGGGGTGAAGGTGCCAACCCTCACCGCTCACACACCATCCCTGCAGTGCTGTGAGGGCCCCTCAGGGCCACCCACAAATCCAATCCCAGCTCGCAGAGGAATAAGGATTAAAAAAACTTCAACTGCAATATTCCCAGTTAGCCCAAGTATGTTTTAATCAAGTGAAATACAAAACCTTTTGTGTGCTCACAGAACTTCCAAAACCAAAAGGACAGCCCACTTCACCTCATTATCCCCAGTTATCCTCACATAACCAGATGTTCTCCAGAAGTTCCCGCCTTTTGCATGGACTTTGGTAAACTGACTTTCTGCTTGAGCCAAATAAACTATGAGCAGATAAGTGGTATCTAGATAGGTAACACTGACCAAACCACTCCACGAGGTGCATTTATCACAACTTATTGAGGTCACTTTAGTTTCCAGCAGGAAGCAATTCCAAGTGGAGTTGAAGGAGCAGCACACATTGCATGGACTTTTTGGATGATTTACCAGGGTTCTTGTCACTGTAACTGGGGTTATTTCAATTCCCAGTCAAAGTAAGCCCAAATTCACAAATGTTGTGGCCCCAGCTCTCTGGGGAGTTACACAGTGGTTTGTGCACTGTGAGGCCAGGCAGGAACAAATGGAGAGGGGGCAGAAAAAAATCACAAGGAAGCTACAGGATGGGACTAATTGGTCTCTGCTCACAGGGCCTTGCACAGGAGGAGCAGCGAGTGCTGCACGCAGAGAATAAATCCCATTTCCATCCCTCCTTGGGCTCACAGGGCTGGGGAAGGCACTGCCTTCAAATGCCAGAGCCCTCCCACACTGAAATGAGAAATTCCCTGCTCCCAGTGGCAGGGAAGGCATTTGTGCCTGTGCTTTTCCACCCCAAAACACGGCTTTCCTTTGTATCCATAAAAAAAGCCAACTAATATACTCCTTCCAATTAAGCTGAGATATGAACTGCACTTTGAAAGTTCTTAATCCATTCTCTGCTTCATTAACTCAGAAAATTTCATCCCCATGGTTAGCCCTATCAGAGAGGATGGAATGCCTGGCACCAATTAGTTCTAATAACAAGCTAAGTTGTGCACAGATTTCGGAGCCTGTCATTAGTATGAGAAAATAGGACAGCTCCTCTCAGAGCAGAATATCTTACAGGCCCTTCCTTTAATTTGTGTCTGGCTGACACCTCCTCCTGCAGACAAAGGAGCTAATTGATTTGATGAGTTACAGAGCCTGCTGCGTGGCACCTCCCCTGCTGCCCAGCAAGGAGCTGCAGCCAAAACACAGCGACAATATTGCTCTGAGCTCCTGCTCTCCTGCTCCTTCACACTCCGTGCTCTAAGGAGGCAAACACACGCACCCTGGCAGTGCCCTCTGCTCGTTTGGGTGCTGATTTTCTTCCAGGATTCAGCTGGGTTATAAAATGTTATAATAGAAAATGATATAAATTTTAAATGTATAATATATTTATATTTATATTTATATTTATATTTATATTTATATTTATATTTATATTTATATTTATATTTATATTTATATTTATATTTATATATATTTATGTTTATATTTATTATATAATTATATTTAAATTATATACTCTTATATTATTTATATAATATAAACTATATTAATTATATATTATTTAAATGTTACCTATTATTATAATAATTTATACATCAATAATGATGTCATGAATATAATAATTTATAGATTAATAAAATCAATATTTATATACATCTATATTATAGAAATTATTTATATTATATAAATTATTATAAAATATATAATATTTTAATTTCATAATATAAATTATGTAAAATGTAACAATATAAAAGATATTATAAAGTGTAGTTATATAAAATTATAATATTAATAATATAGATTAAGAATTATAATTATTTAATATATTATATTACATTATAATGTCTTAATTTATGTTAATAATAATATAAATTATATATATGATATTATGTATTATTATATAATGCAAAATGTAATAATATAGAAAATATTATAAAATGTCTTAGAGACTGTGGGTGCCTCCCAGGTGAGGATCCTCCCCTGTGGAGGGAGGGAGGGAGAAGCTCTCAGATCTGGGGAATTGAGGGCTGTGAGGACAAACAGGAGCCTCGCTCTGCAGTGCCAGCAGGCAGCTGGGGGCTCTTTCCAGCTCTGCTCTTTCAAGGCTCACTCAAAATAATATCAAAAGAAACGGAGGCTGATGATAGCAGATACAAGATATGTGTCTTCTTATGTTACAGCCTCTTAAGGGAAAGGGTAAGGTTAGTGGTCACCTCTAGAGAGATGGACATTAAATGGCTGGTTCCTAAAACTGCCACAGCCTGTAAGGGTCCTCCTGTCATTCTATACAGCATTTTAGTACTGCCACAGCATAAACAGTCATTAAATAACCCGAGGAGGCAAAGGAAGGACTTCTCTGTGTCTTCCTCACTTCTGTCCTGGAAAAATAAATGTGTCAGTTGTGCTGTTACTGCTTGAGTTAAACCAGAAGTATTCCTTTGCCACGAAGAGCGAGACACACGGTGAAAATTAAACCATAACTTCTTCCCTCAGAGATGTTTGCACGCTGCCAGCATGCCACAAAATCCTGCCTGTTTCTGCAGCCCAGGAAAGCACCAGGTGTGGAGGGAGGAGGCAGGGGGGGCAGCCCAGCCCTGCTTCCCCAGCAGCCAGGGCAGCAGCGTGACTGCGGCGTGAGCCCTGACGTGAGCAGCAGGATCCCATTTCCAGAGCCACGGGATCACCGCCCTGCAGCACGCTCGGGGTGTAAGTCAGGGGTGCACGATCAGACGCCGAGGTGTCTCCAGGAGTGTCTGCAGGTGAGAATCCTCATGCCGAGGTGACCTGGTGTCAGTTCACTCTCCACACGCCTCCCTCACCTTGCGGCAAGGCTGGAAACGTGGCGGCTCGGCGGCTGGCAGGCTGTGCGAGTGTCTGTCGCTGCCAGGGACAATATAAATGATGGCACTCGCTCCAGCATCTCGGTTTCGTAGGCGCTGGCAAACACTCCCCAGCAGGAGCTGCTGCATGCAAGTGATGACCTTTAGGAATGCTGGCATCTCCCAGTGCTGAAGGAGCAGGAGCATGAATCAGCAGAAGGGAGCAGGGGAAAAAAAGAGATAGTTAAAAAGGAGGCTGCTGTTAGCAGTAGGTTAAATAAAATTCTCCTGGTCCTCCAGTCAGATTTATTAGCGGTGACCTTGCCACTTGCAGAGCCCCCTGCACAAAAACCAGGCCCACGCTTGCAGATTTAGTGCACACTCAGGGCCTTGGCCAGCCCAGTCACCACATCTCACCCTTTCTGTGATTTAATTTTAAACCTACAAGGAAACAAACCCATTCTTCCAGCCTGAGCACAAACAGCCTCCAAGTGAGGCTCCGAAAGGCGGGCACAGAGCCCTGGGCTCCAGCTCTGCACACACACCTGTATGAGCAGATTCAGGGGAGCAGCGCCTTGGGAATGCCACAGCAGGGACTCCTTGGTGAGACTGAGCCAAGGGCTGCCCACCAGGCACCATGCACATGTGCCAGGCCAGGGGAGGCATTTCTGCAGCCCCTGCTTTGGGGCAGAGCTCCCTCCCAGCTGCCAGGCAATATCCAAACAGTGCTGCAGCCCCTTTCCCCACAAACCCCAGTGCCCACAGTCCGGGCTGCCCTGTGTATTTCAGTCCCTCCAGGTGTTGTGCAGCTCATGCCCATCAGCCGTGGCCCCTGGGCACACCTGGGCACCCCTGGGCTCTGGAGCAGCCCTGAACCCAGCAGCACAGCACTGAGCCCGCCTGTGCAATTCTGTTTATTCCGGCCAGGATTCTGTGTTTGAGACTCTGCCACACCACCAGGACCAGCCTGAGCCACGGCCCTGGGTGCTGCCCCTGCCTCACTTATCCCTTCCCACCCTGGGAAGCGGGGTTGTGCCTGGCACAAAGGTGATGTGTCCCAGTTCTGAACAGCCTGTCCCCAGCAGGAGCCCTCTCACTGCGACGGGCACGGGATGAACCCCGGCAGAGCCCAGGGATGCTGCGATGTCCCAGCGGGTCCCACTCGTGTTCCTTGCACTCTAATTTCCCCTTTTCCTCTCAGGTTTTCTCCTTGGCCAGCGGCTCTGCTGCCTTTGCTTGGATTTTCCAGCAGAGGGGGATGCAGCCTCAGCAAAGCCGTCCTCCTTCCCCGAAGGGTTTGGCTGTGTCCTCACCTTCATCCTCACCCTCTGCCTGCCCTGGCTGGGCTCCCTGCCCAGCACAGCCCCTGGCTGGCAGTGCCAGCACCCTCACCCAGCCCTCCCTGGCACACGGGCACCACAGCAAATCTTCCTCTCCATTTTTCGGGATAAATCCAAGGTGAGGGATGTCATCAGCCGTTCCCGAGAGATGGACAGCAGAACAGCAAAGCCAACCCCGTGTGAACCCTCCCCTGACATCTCAGGGGAGCTGTCCCCAGAGGTGTCACAGGTGTCACCACACTCTCACCTTGTGCTGAAGGAGCATCCGACCTGTGTCAGATTCTGAAATGGCAAATCCCAGCCGGTGCCTTTAGTGAGGGAAGAAGGAACAATCCACAGGTACAAAGGGGCTCCCAGGATCCCAGCCAGCTGAGCTGAACTCATTTACTCCAGGCAAACACACAACTGCTGCCTCAGCACCTGGTGACAATCCTGAAGTGAGCAGGGGACCTTCGCGTATGTCAGTGCTGAAATCAGGAGCAGAAGGCAGCACCCAGCCCACTCTGCAGTCCCTCTTGCACTGGGTTTTGGGCGCTCTGCTTGTCTGTATTGCCCTTTGTCATCCCCTCTGCAAGTCACCTTCCCTGCTGGCATTTCACGGAGTGGGGCCATCACAAGGAACTAGGCACCCCACACCATCATGCCAGAGCTGGGCTTCAAGGTTATTTCCTATCAAATGCTCCTCTCCCAGCCATCCAGTTATTTTCTCCTTGGCTAAATCATCTGAAAATAGACTGCAGCCATCCTAGCTCTTCCTGCTTTGTATGCATGAGCAGGAAGGGGAATTTAGGATTTTGCTGTAATGCCATACACAAAAGCCTGCTGGAGAGCATCACTTTGATTAGCTCTTATTGTACACCCAAGAAAACAGAAAAGAATAAGAATAAGGGAGAGCCCAGCATGTGGCTGCTGTGCCTTGCTGCTTCAAGGCTGCTCAGAAAATCTGCCTGCTTGCTCAGGGCCCTCATCAGGAGCATATTTGTGCATATCCCAAAATGGCTTGGGTTTTATCCTCTTGATAATAAGGGGGAGAAGGGCAGGAGCACTGTAATGACTTGCTCCCTAGCACATCCCAAAACTCTGGCAATGAAGCAGCCTGACCCTGAGGCCTCCCTTCCCTTCCCTTGGTCACCTGCAGGCAGGTGAACCTGTCCAGCCCCCCCACACCACACAGGGCACAGCAAAGCTCCCCAGCTGCCCACAGGGCATCCCAGCTCCTGGGAGTCTGACACGGAAAACTTGATTTAGATCTGGGAATTAAATTAGCAAAAGGGATGAAAAAGAAGAAAAATATCTCACATCCAAGCACGCATCTTTGGCAGAATTTATGATTGGAAAAAAGTATTGGGATGTGAATTTTGCAGACAGCTCTGATGAGTGATGGAATGGACCAAAGTCCTCGCTCCAAACTGCCTGAGCTTTGAGGATTTGATGCAGATCCAGATTTTAAATTTCCATTGGGGCCTTTCCCACTAAAACCAGAAGCAGAAGGATCTCGTTTGCTTACAGAGGCTGTACCAGATACTAACTCACACCTTCTCCCCCTGTGTCCTGGCCACCCCCTTTTTACTCTTTCTCACTTTAGGTGAGTCTCTGTCACAAGGCACTGACAAACTGAGCAATCCTGGTTCTCACAAGGGCACCATAGTTCTGGAAAACAGAATTCAGTGCAAGCATCTGCATATGGATTTTTTAAATAAACCTCATCCCAAATAAAGCTCATCCCAAGCTGTGGGCACTCCAATCATGTCTAAAAACACCAGAACACAGGAGAGACAGAATGCAATGGATGCTTCCCTGCTTCCCACCAGTCATGAGACTCACACAGCTCAAATCCCACTGTTACGCTTTCCCAGCAGACAAATCCTGCTTTATTAAACCAAAGTGCAAGGGAATTAGCAAAACCGCCCCTTTCCTTCACACTGCAGTGTATATAAGCAACCTAATCCATACGCCAAAGCTCGCCCCGCTCTCAAAAGCTCTCAGCTGGGAATTCCCGTCAGCAGCTCGCAGTCTCCCTCCTGTCAGCTCGGGATTACCTTTCCCTAACAGGGCAGGGAAGGAGAAAAACACGTGGGCACCTGCCAGGCTCATCCCTGCGGCTCCCCTGGCACGGGGACCCTGCCTGCAGGGACGGCCGTGGGGCAGGGGCTGCGCACCGACTAATTAGCGCTCTGCTCATTAAAGAGGCTCCTTTGGCTGACCCCACCGAATGCTTCCCATTGTTTCCCTCGGTCCCGTGGCTGCTGGGGCTGCTCAGCGGCGGGGGAGGAAGGGATTGATGGGCCGGGAGGGATCCCCATGCCCTGGCTGTCACCCTGCCCAAGCTCTGCCCAGAGAGAACGGGGGTGCGAGTCAGCGCCGTGAGATAAGAGCTCAGTGCAGCAGCACAAACCAGGGCTAACCGGGGACTGGGAGGATGGAGCCTTTTGTCACACGAGGCTTAATGGGCCTCTTCAGAGGGAGCAGGAACCGGCGAGCATCACAGCCTGGAATAGCGATGTGCTACATCCCATTTCTCAGGAGGGCGGAAGGAAGGAAGGACACGTGAAAAGAAAATAGCAGTAAATGATCCCACTTCATAATTTTTCTTCCTGTAACCCCTCTGGCCTTACAAACAGGAACTTGGTGTTAAACTAAAAATAAAGCGCGCTGCCCGTGCGGCAGTTGCAGATGGGCGCTCCCGAGCGCCGCTGGGCTCAGCCCTGCTCTATAAGCAGCCTGGGCCGGGCACCCTAGCAAAGTGCCTGGCTTTGCATTTGCTATATTTACATATCATCAGTTATCAGGAGAACAGGATGTCCCAGGGGATCTGAAATAGGATACAGCACACTCCATCTCCCGGCGGTCCAGCCGCGGCCAGGCCCTGTGACTGATGCTGTTTGCCCGTCTGCCAGGGCTGCCCGGTGCTGTCACCCACCCAGCCCGGCTGGCACGCAGGCCAGGCTGCTGTGGCATCCCCAGCCTCCCTCCAGACACGTGTGGCTGCAGCAGAGCAGAGCTGAGGGGTGGAAAGCTCCCACTTCTCTTTCTGCCACGCTATTTTTTATTGTGAAGGCAGGGGAGATATATTCTGCCCTCCAAACAATCGGGTCTGTATTCTCCTCCACACCTTGCTCCTCACACCGAAGCCCCAGCAGCCATTTCCGTGCAGGGTGATGGAGCACGAGCAGCCCTTTCCAGGTGGAGCAGTGCCAGGGCAGAGCAGAACCCTGGCACAGCTTCCTGCAGGCCATGGGGGGCACACAGGGGTGCAGAGCACAGGGAGGGCAGGGGGCAGGCAGGGGTGGTACCAGCGCCCTGGCACTGCACACCCTGCGAGGCACGGGCTGTCCTGTGGGAAGCACACGGGGTGCCCTGCCTACCTCACCACCTTGGATTTAAATGCCTTTCTCACACGCTGGGCGTAGCTGCCAAGTATTGTGCCTTCAGTACATCACTCCACCTTGATTTCAAACCACTTCAGCTCGCGTTTGGGAGTGGTTTCCAAGCATTCAGCTCGCCCATATCTTATCCACACTGGTTTCCTTTATGAGCTGCACCCACTACAGGTCCAGAGCTTTAAATGCAAACCCAAACAAATATGTGGTAGCGCTTCCCATTCCCACTGGACTGGCCTGGAGTGGGAGTGGAATGAGTCAGGAGTACCATAAAGGAAAGTGAAATAGATCCACCCTGAGCAGATGATAGGATCAGGGCAGATTAGTAGCCTTGGATCAGATTCAAGGGTCAGCATAAATCTTTAATCTTTGCAAAGTCCTCGAGCCTCCCTCCCCTCGCTGTCTCACATGCACACACACCAGGCATGACTAAACAGCTCTCTGCGGGGATGGCAGACGCTTCAGAAACTCCCGGCTGGTTTTGGTTTGCAAAATACAACAATAAAGCTGCTCTCTGTTCTGTGAACGTGAGAACTTCCCTGCGCAGGCACCTCGCCCCTGGATGCTGTGGGATGCTGCCAGGGACAGTCACAGCACAGCCACGGCTCCCACCACACCAGGGGCCCCTCCGGCTCGCTCTGACCCCACAGCCAGGCTGCACCAAGCAAGTGAGAGCCAAGGACAGTCCCCACCTTGTGCCTTATTAGGTCCCGACGTGGTCTGCCAGCACGTCATTACTCATTATTCCTCTGTATTCCCTTCCCACCGCACTGTGCTCAGTGCACATAATCTGGATAGTTCCCAGGTTTCACGTGGAGCTGCAAGTGCTGGCTCAGGGGGTGGAAATGCCAGGCTGCCCTGGGAAGGGGCTGTGTGGGAGCAGAGGGGCTGCAGGAGAGGTGTGTGCCAGCTTTGCACCCAACTGATGCACTAAGGGAAAAAATAAAAAGAAAAAAAAACATAGCAAAAAGCCCTGGCCTAGTTTTTGTTTCACTGTGCTGGGCTCAGGCTCGAAGGATGTGGTTTGGTGGTCAGCACATAAGGCAGCAAATGAAAAAAAATTCCTTTGATTAAATCCAGATCAGGTCTGTGCAAGCTCTTCCTGTGGCCATCGGGAAATCAGAGAGGGAAAACCCTGTCCAGGCTGCCTGGGGCTGGCACAGGGGATGCGGCACAGCCTGGGGCGGCCTGTCCTGCCCACGGGGACTCAGTGTCCCACGGAGCAGGGTGTCCCACGCTGGCACCTGCAGGACTCAGTGCCCAGGGGGCTCTGAGACATCCCTGTGCCCATGCTGACAGCTCCATCCCAGGCTGTCTGGATGGGTTTATAACAATTCAAGTCACTCTCGCCACGGCTCTGCGCACCAAGGGCCAGGCGGGCTCTGTGTTAGCGAATATTTATATATTCCCATAAACATTTTTAAATGGGAAATTGCCTAATGTGCCTTATTAAAGGGAAAGCACGAACAGCTGGCCGAGGGCGCCTGGCAGGGCTGCTGACGGTGAATGTGCTGTTGCTGCTGCACCTCGCAGCTCTAATTGTTTCAGGAATCCTTTGACTCATCCTCCAGGATCTGAGCAGAGATCTCTGTCTTGCCGGTCTCCTTCAAAACACCTTTGCCTCGCTGTGGGTTCAAACAGCTCGCGCTGCAGATGTCTCCTGACCTCAGGTGCTCGCTGGAGCCCGGAAACCCCTCTGTGGTTCCTGCCCCGGCCGGGCCCTGCTTGTCACACGTGCGGCACATCCTGGGCACTGCTGCCGGCACTGGGGACAGGGACCTGCCACCGAACCAGGGACAGGGACCTGCCACCAAACCTGCCCCGGGGACAGGGACCTGTCATCAAACCAGGGACAGGGACCTGCCACCAAACCAGGGACAGGGACCTGCCACCAAACCTGGGACAGGGACCTGTCATCAAATCAGGGACAGGGACCTGCCATCAAACCAGGGACAGGGACCAGTCACCAAACCTGCCCCGGGGACAGGGACCTGCCACCAAACCAGGGACAGGGACCTGCCACCAAACCTGGGACAGGGACCAGTCACCAAACCTGCCCCGGGGACAGGGACCTGCCATCAAACCAGGGACAGGGACCTGCCACCAAACCAGGGACAGGGACCAGTCACCAAACCTGGGACAGGGACCAGTCACCAAACCTGCCCCGGGGACAGGGACCTGCCACCAAACCAGGGACAGGGACCTGCCACCAAACCAGGGACAGGGACCAGTCACCAAACCAGGGACAGGGACCTGCCACCAAACCTGGGACAGGGACCAGTCACCAAACCAGGGACAGGGACCTGCCACCAAACCTGGGACAGGGACCAGTCACCAAACCTGCCCCGGGGACAGGGACCTGCCACCAAGCCAGCCCCTAGCCCAGCACGGTGCTGCCACGTCCTGGCCCAGCCCCACACGTGCCCTGCCAGCCGACAATTCTCCGCTTTCCCAGGGCCGCAGGGATGCAGCGAAAGCGTGACAGGCTCAGCAAAGCTGTGCCCAGCCCCTGCACATCGCCGAGGAGTTGGGGACGCGGAGCACGCAGGTCCTTGGCTTCCCCCTGGGGACAGGGATGTCACCGAGCGCTGCAGTGCCAGCCTGCTCCGTTACTATGGGGACAAGCACCGCGGGGCCGACAGGAATAAATGTATAAAAATCAGCAGCTTCGCCCCGCGGGTGGCACTGGGATCACCAGGGTGCCCGAGCTGCCGTCCCTCCCTGCCCCGGTGCCCTCCCAGCCCTTGTGACACATCCCGGGGCTATCTCGGCCGGATCTGCCAGCTCAGGGCTCACACACAGCTGTGGCTGTGCCGTGCCCGCTGCCCGGAGCATCCCTGGGCAGCCCGAGCTGCGGGCACAGCACGGGGGCACCACACGGGCACTGGGCTGGCATGGCCGGGCACAGCGGGGCCAGGCAGCCTCGGGAGGGGAGCGGAGCGAGTCAGGCATCACTCACTCACTCACTCACTCACTCACTCACTCACTCACTCACTCACTCCCTCCTTATTCACCCGGCAGCGCCTGAATTCCCTGTGACCTTTGGACACTCATTTCAGCCACGGAAAAGGTGATGGGCAGCCAGAGGGCAGGGAAAACGGGCGAATGGCCGGGCGGGATGGCAGCGGGTGCTGCCCTGCAGCCGGCACCGGGCTGGGGGTGGCACCACCGCGGAGCCCCCAGCACCGGCGCAGAGCAGCTCCGGGCACACCTGGGCTGGGGGCCCAGGCACACCTCGGGCTGGGGGTCCCCGGGGCTGTCCCGCCTGGGGAAGGGCGCTGCTCCCACGGGAAGGGGCCCGAGGAGGGATTGGGAGCGGCTGTGCTGATTGAGGGAGCTCCACGCGGGCCCGGCAGGGAGCAGGGACGGTGACAGCTCTCCCGAGGGCATCGTCTTAGAGAGCGGCCCTTGGGAGGCCCGGTGATTCAAGGGGAAAGCTCCGCAACACTCATTCTGGGAAGTTTCCATTTGAATTGCTGCAAAGAGCAGTTTTTCCATGATAAACAGATTGCTTCAGTTCCCCAGCAGCACTGGGGGGGTCGGTGCCACCCCCTCCCTCCCTGCACGGGGCCCTGAGTCATCCTCCACCCCAGGGCTCAGCCGGGCGGTGTGGCTGGGATGGGCTCTGAGAGGTGCCCCCGCACCTCCCCTGCCACGGGGGAACCCAGCCCCGGCACAACTGGCACCTCTTTGAGGTCAAACGTTCGTCTGAAATGGAGAACCTGAGAAAACCCCTCCCCAGCCCTGTCCTGAGCAGTGTGCAGAGCCAGGACCCCTCTGTGGGGCCGGGCTGCTCGTTCCTGAACAGGACTCCAGCTCTGCAGGGTCAAACACTGGTACAGGCAATGCTGATGGGAACCCTGCCTCCTTTATCCCCACGCCACCAGGAGCTCTGGGTCACAGGGGTGCTCAGCCCCTCACCTTTCCCAGAGCAGCACCCCAGCCCTGGCAACCTTCAGGAGCAAACAGCACTCATCTCCTCCTGAGGCTGACACCAAAACCAGCCCGGGTGCTCCATGTCCCAGCCAGCTCCAAGGCAAACATCTGAGCACAGAGATCAGTGAGAGAGAGGAATCCCACTCCCTGTGCCTCTCTAATCCTGGGGAATAATGCATCCCATGCAGTGCAGCCTAGATGCAGTCCAGCACTCACCAAGGCAGGGACAGACCTCCCACTGACTTCAATGGGAGCAGAGTGAGCTGGGGTTTAATCAGCGTGGTACCAGCAGCAACAGCTCGTCAGCCCTGGCCTTTCTGAATACATTAGAACATGTTGCCTATGCCCATAGGTCACATTTCATCTCAGATCGCACCAATTTCACAATACGTGCACTAATAGCACGAGATAATCATCAGTGACTGCTCCCATTGGGGCTGGAGCTTTACCCTGATCAATAGCTGCAGCCAAAGCCAGCAGCAGGTCCCCAGGCCCTGCCACAGCAGGAGGAGGGCACTGGGAAAAGCCCCCAACACAGCCATAACCTTACTAATGATTCAGTGTCAAGAATAGAAATAAGAGTTAAATCTTCCCTAAGCTGCTCAGCTGCACTCTGGTGGTGTCCACATCCTCAGCAGCAGCACAAGCAGAGCTCCGTGCACACCCCGTGACGTGGATAAGCAATATTTCAGCCCTGAGAGTTTGCATATTCACCAGTCCTTTCAAAGCAGGGGAGAGCTCGGCCTCTTCTCTCTCTCATGGCACAGAGGCGACCGGAGAGGAGGGAGAGCTGCTGCACTTCAGGGGCTGAAGGGAGGATAAAGCTGTGCTCCAGAGAGAAACTAATTATTCCTCTGGTGCAACAGCTCTGGCAGGCACAGACTGTGGGCATCATCCTCGGGCTGAGCTGGTGCTCAGAAAACAACGTGGGAGCCCCTCCTGGGTATGGGAATAAAGAGCAGAGGTCAGAGAGGAGGAAAGTGCAGCACTGGGGGCAAGGCCACGGCTGTAATGGGAAGCCAGCCCTGTCCCATCAGCAATGGCACCCATGGACATGGGCAGGGCTGAGGGTCCATGCAGAGCAAACACCCGCCTGCTCAGCCAGGCCTGCCTCTGTGTGGGTGCAAGGAGCTGGATGCCAGGGGCACCCAGCCCAGGACAGCAGGCACCAGAGCCCAGGCAGCCCCCAGCAGCCCAAGGACAGCAGCAGACACAAGAGGAGCTGGGGGAGCTTCCTTTTATTTCCAGGCATTCCTGTTTCCATCAGCTGTGTGGTATTACCCAGCCTGCTCCATTTGCAGTTTTAACAGGGCACATGTGGTGAAAAACCCTTCCCATGCAGAGCTTTCCTGTTTGGCCATTTCCAAAGGCCCTGGCTGTGATATAACTGTGATATAACATCCACGGGGTGATGTGCCTGGGGCAGAAACACACCTGCGACAAAGACACGTGTCTAAGAAATAAAAAATTCCAAAATAGGTAGAAATATTACCCTCCATTTCTTACACCGGGGAGTGCGGGCACAGGGCACAGGCACCCTGAGCGTGCCCAGCGCTCCCAAGGCAGAGCTGCCGTGCCCAGGGCCGGCAGCGCCCACTGCAATTATCAGCTCTCCTGGCACCGGGAGGCCCCGGGAGAGCTCTCGGGTGCCGTGAACCGCTCGCAGAAGGGCAGTGCGAAAGCTCTGGAACACGAGGGAGCAGCGGCAGCCGCATCTCCCGTCCCCGGCAGCGCGCCAGGGTTACAAAACACGGACGGCCCGTGTCGCATAGCCGGGGTCGGTGTCACCAGCCCCGGGCTACGGTTACACGGGCTGAGCCCAGCAGAGTCATCCTGCCGGCTGCCCTGGGGAGCCCAGCCCGCTCTGCCCCCGCTGCCCGGGCGTTCCCGGCCCTCTCCTCCCACCCCGAGCATCGCACCAAACGTCTAAGGGGAAAAAAGGACTTGCTCAAGACCCGCTGCTTTTTCCACGCTGAAGCAGAAACAGCAATTATCTGGTTCAGTCTGGTGCTGCTGGCCTGGAACATGCCATGACAACGTGTTTCTCGTTTCAAAGCCTCTTTTGTACTAGGACACAGTTCAAGGGATCTTGCAATGCCTGCATTTGTAAACACGCCGCACTTGCAGCTACACGCTCCGCAGATGAAAGCCGGGGCGGAGCAAAAGGGCACTTCTCTCTTCTCTTCTGTTCTCCTCTCCTGTCCCTCGGTGCGTCGGGGCCGGGGCAGCTCCCCCGGCTCAGCCCGGTGCTGAATCAGGCTGGGCAGCCCCGGGGCTGGGCAGCCACGCGTGGTCCCCAAAAGTCACGGCACGTTCAGAAAAACGGAGTCCTGGAAAAGGATGGGGGGGTACGGGGTGGGGGAGAGTCACAGCAAAAAACAAAAGTGCGTCACTGCAGATTATTTTAGGCCCTGGTCCATGCATAATGCAAATAAGCAGCTCCCGGGGTACATGCCTGTAAAAACCATCCAGTCCCACAGCGCCCGGCTACAGGAGCTTTCCAAACAGGTGGTGAAAAGCTAAAATTATGTGTCTGTGTGTCCTCACCGGGGTTAGGAAAGGCCCTGGCTCTCAGGAAGGCTCTCCCTGTGCCTCCACGGGGCTGGTATGAAACAGGACCGAGACATTAAAAAATTCAGGAGCATTTCTTTCCTTTTGAGGCAGTCCTGCTCTCCCACTCAGCAAACCTCACTCAGCGCCTCCACGGCACCCTCTGATCTGCCTGACCCCGCTGCCCCCTCCCAGCCGCTCTTCACGCACACTAACTTTATTCATTTTTAATTTTTTGCCCAAAATCATTGTATCCTCCTTGTCTGACTTCAAGGAGTCGCTCGGGAAGCCCTATTTATGGGTTGAAATGCTGCTGAAAGAGTTATTGCTGTGTTATTCAGCTGTTGTGCCAAGCCTGCATGGGGATCGGGTTTCTGCTGAAAGGGTGCCAGGCACGTCTTTTTCCAGGAACCAGCAGCCGTATTTAGCCTCCGGCTGCACATGAAAGACTGCAGTCGGAAACGTGACATTGTGTCAACATTTGAGGCAGGTCAGAGCTGGGTGAGACCATGAAAACAAGCCCGGGAACTCAGCACACCCCGGCGGGGCGGGCGGCACGGGCTGTCCTGGGCTGGCACCGTGCCGGGGGTCGCCCCTGCATCCGTCCATCCATCCATCCATCCATCCATCCATCCATCCATCCATCCATCCATCCATCCATCCTTCCATCCATCCATCCATCCATCCATCCATCCATCCATCCATCCATCCATCCTTCCATCCATCCATCCTTCCATCCATCCATCCATCCATCCATCCATCCATCCATCCATCCATCCATCCATCCATCCATCCTTCCATCCTCCCGGGCTGGGATGGAGAGCCCAGGGATGCAGCTCTGACAGGGCTGAAGGGGCTGTTCCCCTGCCCCACTGTGCCCCACAGAACTCACCTGTCCTGCTGGCACCAGGCCAGGGGGGCAGGGAAAATTCCTAGCCCATAATAATCTTTGGCTTCCTGAGTAAATGTTCTCTCTTCCACTTTTTCTGCATTTTTTTTTCTCTGAGATTGAGGATCTGGAAGTCCTGCATGTTGTCCCACCACAGGACAATGGGGGCAGAATATGAGGACCAAAGGGGAGTGAGAGCCATGGAAAGGAGCCAGAAATCCAAGGGGTCCCGGGGCTGGAGACACCTCTGCTCTGAGCACCAAATGCTGTCCCCAAATGGGGTTGTCACAGCCAGCCTCAGTAAGATCAATATTTAGCCCTAATTAAAGCAAACATAACATGAACACTGGGACATGTGGAGACCCCAAATACATTAAACCAAGCAGCACTTTTTTCAAATACATTAAACCAAGCAGCACTTTTTTTCAAACACATTAAACCAAGCAGCACTTTTTCCCAGCATTACTTAAGCTAAGGTTTCTTTAGTTCTAACCACAGTCTAACAGAAGCATCAGCCCCTCCATGTGGGGTCCTGGAGATGCTCAGCCCAGACCTGAGCAGTGCTGGCCCAGCTGGACACTAAAACTTCTCCCCACATTTTGTGACTCATCTGCACAATGAAAATCCCAAATTCCCCCTCAGAACTGCCCCTGCCCATCCACACACAGGCAGCACCACTGGGAAACGGAGTCCTCCCACCCATCCCTTCGTTTCACCCCTCTTTGCCTTTGGGGGAGGTTTGGGGCTGTTGTCATTTCATCTGGAGACCAGAAAGCAGCATTGCTGCTGGGAGGGAGCTGTGGTGGGATGAGGACCCTGCCCTCGGGGAACGGAGGCAGCAGCTGCTCCACCACCCACAGTGCCAGCTGGAATTCCCAAATCGGGGACACCTGGGGCATGTGGGGGTGGCAGGGATCACTCCACAAAGGCACGACCTGACCCTGGCACCCCTCAGCCCCAGGGGCTGGTGGGCACCATCCCTGGCAGTGCTTGGGCACCTCAGACACAGGGTGCTGAAGTAAAACCAGTTTGCAGCAAGTCCATTTTCCTCCAGGAACTGGGCAAAGCCTCTGGATTCCCTGCGTGCTCGGGGGTGAGGAGGGGCTGCCTCCTCCCCACAGAGCCTGGGGCCCAGGGGTCAAATGCCAGACACAGGCAGCACAACGTGACATCAGGAGAGAGCAGGAAAGCCAGCCAGGCTCTCCCGGCACCTCCCTCGAGTCTGGAAGGAAAAAAATCCCTGGAGGTGCCAAGGGAGTTAAAATAAATAAATATCCCTGGTGACACGGGTAATGGGACCCGGAGCTCCTTCAGGAACCGACAGCAGAGGAGCTGTGGGGGGAGCAAGGAGAGCCCTGCTCCCTCGTGCACCCCCAAATCCCCACTCCTCCCTGCACCCTGAGATCCCCCATCCCCACTGCACCCCAGGATCCTGCTCCCCCCCGTGCCATCCCCTGCGGAACCAGACCATGCGGAATGACCCTGCTCAAACATTTCAAAGCAAAGGAGGCAAACCCTTATCTTCCACAGGAAAAGAATTATTTTATTAAGCATTTTTAAACAGCTACTTAACATTTACTCAAGATAAAAATATGTACAATATCCCACCTTGAAGGCGGCTCCAAAATATAAACACTGTACCTCTCCCGAGAGAAAAACGGAATATTCTTCTCTTCAAAAAAAAAAAGACAACCCAGAAACAAGAATACATTCATATTTCTCACTTCTTTATGCTCAAGTAGTTATACAAATAATAGACATCTGAAACGTTTTAACTTTTAATATATTTATATAATATATATATATTTATAACAAGATTTTACAAATAAAGGCAATGACTTTATACCAAAAAAACCCAAAAACCAACAACAAAATAAACGTTAGAACACAATCTGCAATCAAGCATAGTGCATCTCAACAGCTGGTGCAATGGGAGGGCAACATGAGGATCCAGATAGGGGTTCTGCTCACCAGTTCTCAAAACCAGTAAGAAAAAACCACCAAAGAGCACTGCCTTTAGCAGTGCAGTTTGGGGGTTTTAATTAAAAAGAAGCTAAACTGGAGAGGATGTTCCTCTGTGGAGAAAGCCCCTTGCAGCTCACAGGACAAGAGTCACCACCCGGCCCCTCTCCCCTTAACTCGGGACGTGAGCCAGGTGTGCCAGGAGGGCTCCAGCCCTGCCGGGATCGGGCTGCTGGGCAATGCCAGCCTTGCCACTCTCCTAGGGCACTGCCAGGGGCGCGCTCAGCAGGGATGGGCACGGATGGCGCTGCAGCCCCGGCTGAAGCGCTCCCTCCGGCCGGGAAAGCCGCGGTGACTCCCGGGGGAGCGGCAGCGCAGGAGCCGGGGACACCAGCGAGGCGACCCCGGGGACAGCACAGCTCCTCCCGACCCCTCCATCCCGGGACAGCTCCTTCCGACCCCTCCATCCCGGGACAGCTCCTCCCGACCCCTCCATCCCGGGACAGCTCCTCCAGACCCCTCCATCCTAAGGACGGCTCTTCCCGACCCGGCATCCCGGGGACAGCTCCTTCCGACCCTGCCATCCCGGGGACAGCTCCTTCTGACCCTGCCATCCCGGGACGGCTCCTCCCGAGCCGGCCCAACGGAGCAGCTCAAGTTACAGGAAGGGCGCAGGTTAATTTATTTATTAGATGTACGCCATGGAAAGCTCCAAGCAGCAGCTACCTTTTATTTTGTAAAAAAATATCTATGTATCAGCAAAGGTGTGGAGAGAAACCCGTCTTGGGTCTGTCTGCCTGATCTGTGTGTGACCAGGCAGTGACCGCTGCCCTGCTCCTCCTGTGCTCACAGTGGCATTGCCACCACTACAGCACAATGACCACTGCCCTGCTCCTCCTGGACTCAAAATGGCATTGCCACCACCACAGTGGCCACTGCCTTGCTCCTCCTGGTAGCATTGCTGCCCCTGCAGTGACCACTGCCCTACTCCTGCTGTGCTCACAGTGGCATTGCCACCACCACACCACAGTGACTGCTGCCCTGCTCCTCCTGGTGGCATTGCCACCACTGCCACCACCTCAGTGGCCACTACCCTGCTCCTCCTGGTGACATTGCTGCCCCTGCAGTGACCACTGCCTTGCTCCTGCTGTGCTCACGGTGGCATTGCCACCATCACCCTGTGGGGTCACTGGGACAGCAGCCCAGCTGAGATAAACCAGCAGGGCCGTTGCCTCCAGAGCCGCTCAGGGAAGTACCGTGGTTTATATTAATCTATTTTGTGTTCACAGACCCTCAAACCAGGCCTGGCCAATGGAATATTTCTTCACAGCTTTGCAATAGAGTCGCAGCTGACTGAGTCAACTGTTGCTCTGTAGATGTGGAGAGGGAAGAAGGGAAGGGGCCAAGCACAAAATCCTTCTTTAATCTTTTGGAAGTAGCTGTCAATCGCTAACCTGGGCGCATCCTTCATCCTTCTCCAAGCTACCTGACAAGTCAGAGAAAAAGGGATTTAGCTTCCTACGCACAGTGAACCTCGTCCCCACACCTCAGTCCAGCCAATATATAAAAGTGAAACAGTCTCTCAAACTAAAAAAAAAAAAAAAACCACAAAAAAAGGAAAAAAAGTAAAACCAGTCACACTGTGCTCAGTCTTTGGTTTCCAAGTTCAAAGGAGGAATCTGCTTCAAAGCTTGAAGCAGAGCCGAGGAGTCGATGGGGGAATGGGCCGGTACAGGAGAAGGGAGTCTCTGGGGCATCAGCAGAGGGGGGGAGATTTTGTCGGGGTTCATGAAGCCCGTCAGAGCTGCGGCAGAGGCCGGCAGGCTGGGGTACAGCACGGGAACCGAGGCCGGGTACCAGCACTTCTCCAGCATGGGCAGGTAGGCGGTGGCGGACGGCGGGATCAGGTAGAAAGGCAGGCACAGGGGAGGCTGGTGAGCGTGGGGGCCCAGGAAGCCGCTGGCAGGGCCCATCATGTCACTGCCAAAAGGGCCCTCGTCCTGCGGCGACTCCAGCCTGCTCCTTTTGGCCGGCGGGTCCTCAGTCTCTTGCTTAATAGAGCTTATTCTCTCCTGGACAGCGTACTTGAGGTCGGTATCCCGTTTGAAATAGGGCTGTTCCGATTTGGAGTCGCTTTTGTCCAGCTCTCCCCCGTACCCGCTGTCCGTGTCCGTGTCGCTGCCGCTCTGCTCCCCGCTGGAGTGAGCGAATGTCCGCTGGATCACGGGCACGCAGTTCTTCCCGTGGCCCTCGCCCGCCGCGCCCAGCGGCGCCGGCTTCTCCTTCAGGTCCAGCATTTTGGGAGGGATGTCCCCGGGCTTGCGGGCCGCCCCGCCCTGCAGCACCTCGCTGGCCATCCGGTGCAGGTGGCTGACCAGCTGCGACGACTTCAGCTCCTTGCCGTTCTCGTGCTTTGCCAGGTATTGCAGCATTTCCTTGGCACACATCTGGAAACCGGATCGAAACATTTCCTGGCTGGAATCGAGGTTTCTCGATGACAGGTCACCTAAGGAAACATTAACAGAAAGAAATTAAAAATTAACAACATGCTAAATAGTTCCATTTCCAGCTCCGAGGCGAGCCGGAGGCAATGTTAGACTTGGGTTACAGCACAGCTAGAGGGGAACACGATGGCCAAGCTGGACTCTATGAACAGAAATCCCCAGATTTCTGCAGAAAAGGACAATTCCATTGGAACATCCACCTGTCCACTTTTACATAATAAGTAAAAGTGCTGCCTGCTCGTTTTTGTTATTTACTGTAAAATCCACTTTCGACAGGTACTGGAGTGCGGAGAGGGGAGTGAGTCAAGCTGTGGCTTCTCCAGGAAAAACCTCGGGGCAGGGAGCTCCAGCCCTGCCGGCAGCTCCGCCAGCCCCAGGGGACGCGGCTGCTCCCGCAGCTCCACTGCACTCCCTGTGGCTGCCGGGGCACGGACCGTGCCTCCAAAAAATTCGGGTTTGCTGTATCCGATTCACGTGAAAGCCACATGTGAAATCAGCAGGAGGAAGTGCATCTGAGGCTGATAAGCTGAAGCACCAGGTCCCCTCTGCCTGCAGAGCACAGGCCAGCTCGGTTATAAAGAAACTCAAAAAGGTGTGTATAGAAAGCAGATTTATATCTATTTCCAGAGAAAACAGCCAAATAAACCAGACTGGGTTATCTAAAGCTCACAAACACAAATGGGGAGAACCAAATTGCTTTGGAGAGAACCTCACAGCAAACCTGGGCTGTAACTAAAACTACTTCAAACCCAGTTTAATTTCAAACAACTCCCAGGGCACTCTGCACTGACCATCTTGAGCAATGCATCTTTTTTGTGAAAGCTCACAAGCAAAGCCTGAGAAAATGACAGCATGAAAGGCCAGGATTCCTGCCTCCTCCCTTCTCGGGAGCAAGGTGTCACAACCGCATTTCACAGGCTCCCCAGGGAAAGCCCATCACACACACACACACAGAGGCTCTCGCCCTGCCGGCTCAGCACTCACCCGCCTGCAAACCGTTCTGCAGAGCGATGATCTTCTGCTGCTGCTGCTCGATGAGATTGGTCAGTGCCTTCACGTGCTTCAAGGTGAGCTCCAGAACCACAGCCTTCTCCAGGTGACCTAGAGTCTGGGAGCACAGGGACAGGTTGGCACCCGCCGCCGGCTCGGCCACGCAGGCAGGAGCTGCCAGCGCCTTCCCGGGAGCCGCGGGGGGACGGGCACGGTGAGACCTGAGCGGGCAGGAGCACCACCGGCAACATTCCGCGGAAATAAGTTAAAAAGCAGGCTGCGGAAAAGGCTCACAGGGAACCCTGTGGGTACTTTCTGACCACCGCATAGCCCCGAGAGACGCGTTTTATTTATCGGTTCTGCTGCCCCTGCTGGCACCGCGACCGGGGAGCCCGGCCGGGGACGGCTCTCGGTGCGACGGGCAGCTCCCGCAGGGACCCGCAGCTCCCGGGGAACTTTGGGACGCGCTTACAGCCTGCCCGGGCGTGCGGCACCACGGAAAAAAATTAAAATAAAAACCCATCCCAAATCGGCGGTGAAGCGGCAGCAGAGCGCCGGCCGCGGGGAGCCCCGTCCCTCCGCTCGCACCTACCGTCAGCTTGAGGTGCTCGGGCAGCAGGTCCTTCAGCTGCGCGATGCACTCGTTGATCCTGTCGCGCCTCTTCTTCTCGATCAGCCGGTGCGGCAGCTTGTAGGTCTCCTGCGGGGCCGGGGCAGCGGGTCAGCGGGGGGACAGCGCAGCCCAGCCCAGCCCAGCCCAGCCCGGCCCCGCTGCTCCCGTCCCGACCCGAGCGCGCCGGGAGCGGCCGAGCCCCCGGCCAGGGAGCGCTGTCACGGGCGCGCACCGGCCGATTCACCCCGCTAACCCCCATTCGCCCCGTTAACCCCAATTACCCTATCGCCCCTCGCTGTACCCCGTCACCCCCCATTTACCTTGTTGTCCTCGCTCCTCTTTAATCCCCTCCGGGGCTTGTACACCTGGTACATGTGCGCGAAGTCCAGCCTGCACGGGCGAGAGGAGAGCAGCGCGTTACCCCGGTCCCGGAGCCGGCGGGGCCGCTCCCCGGAGCCCCCCGAGCCCCCGAAGCCCCGCTTACCCGGGCAGGTCTCCGCTCTCCAGGGCGGGCAGCTTGCCCAGGCAGCCGGGCGGGGGCTGCGCGCTGGGGATGCGCTCCATGGCGGGGGGCGCGGGCGGGCAGGGGCGCTCAGGGCGGGCAGGGGCTGCGGGCGCTGCCGGTGCCGGTACCGGGGCCGGTGCCGCTGCTGCTCATGCCGCGCCCGCGCCGCGCGGGCTGAGGAGCGGCGGGCGGCCGCGGGCCGGGTTAAATGCGGGCGAGTGGGTGGACGGGAGCGACGTGCGGAGCCCTGTGACCGCCGGCACGTCTGGCGGCCCCGGCGCCCCCGCCCCGCCGTCACATGAGCCTCACGTGGCGGCGGCGCGGGGGGAGGCGGGGCCGCGCCTCCGGGCCCCCCCGCACGTGTGTCCCGGCGCGGCGGGGCCGGGGCCGGCGCCGCGGGGCCGGGCCGGGCCATACAGTGCCCTGCCTGCCATACAGTGCCCTGCCGGGCCGTTCAGTGCCCTGCCTGCCATACAGTGCCCTGCCGGGCCGTTCAGTGCCCTGCCTGCCATACAGTGCCATGCCGGGCCGTACAGTGCCCTGCCTGCCATACAGTGCCCTGCCTGCCATACAGTGCCCTGCCGGGCCGTTCAGTGCCCTGCCTGCCATACAGTGCCCTGCCGGGCCGTACAGTGCCCTGCCTGCCATACAGTGCCCTGCCTGCCATACAGTGCCCTGCCGGGCCGTACAGTGCCCTGCCGGGCCGTACAGTGCCCTGCCTGCCATACAGTGCCCTGCCTGCCATACAGTGCCCTGCCGTGCCGTACAGTGCCCTGCCGTGCCATACAGTGCCCTGCCTGCCATACAGTGCCATGCCGGGCCGTACAGTGCCCTGCCTGCCATACAGTGCCATGCCGGGCCGTACAGTGCCCTGCCTGCCATACAGTGCCCTGCCGTGCCGTACAGTGCCTTGCTATACAGTCGCTTGCTGCGCCATACCATGCCATAAAGTGTCATACCGTGCCGTGCCATACCGTGCCATGCCGTGCCTTGCTGTGCCGTGCCGTGCCATACCATGCCATACAGTGTCATACTGTGCTCTGCCGTACCGTGCCATGCCGTGCCCTGCCATACCGTGCGGTACCGCTGCTGAGTCCCGAGATCGGGGAGTGAAAAAA
This sequence comes from Ammospiza caudacuta, assembly GCF_027887145.1. Lineage (NCBI taxonomy): Eukaryota > Metazoa > Chordata > Aves > Passeriformes > Passerellidae > Ammospiza > Ammospiza caudacuta. The sequence goes on along the minus strand of NC_080604.1, from coordinate 21,360,851 downwards.
AAAAATCACACCCCCCCCCCAAAGCAGCGCAGGCACAAAGCACGGACTCAGAGAAAGCTGCAGCCACGGAAGTTTGGAAGTGTGGGGGAAAAAAATTAAATAAGTGAGAGTTGATAAAATGTGGCTCTGGGGAAGTGCTGGCGCTGCAGGGAACTCTCGGGGTGGTAGGACCCCATCGCTGGGGGTATCCAGGGCTTGGAGTAACTTTCTCCAGTGAAAGGTATCCGTCCCTGCCCATGGCAGGGGGTTGGAATGAGGTGGGCTTTAATGTCCCTTTCAAGCCAAACCATTCTGTGATTCTATGATCAGCAGGAAATTCTCCCCTGTGAGGGTGGGGAGACCGTGGCACAGGTTCCCAGAGAAGATGTGGCTGCCCCTGGATCCCTGGAAGTGTTGCATGGAAAAACCCGGTCAAGTGGAAGGTGTCCCTGTGCATGGCAGGGGTGGAATCATGACAATTTAAGGTCCCCTCCAGCCCAGACCCTCCCATGAGATGCCATGCCCGTGCCAGCCCGTGGACGCCAGCGGTTGCACAACGCTGAGCAATGATAATGGTTTGTGTGTACCTGCCAAGGCAGAGCTCTCCTGAAGGGCCGTGGTCACTTCCCTGCTGAGGGCTGAGCGAGTAGAGACAGGCTCAGCTGATAAAAGGTGCATTTACCGAGATAAGGGAACAGCAGAGCTCCAGCACTGAGCTGCTGCTATTTCCTGCAGAGTCCTGGCTGCTCCACCTCGGGAGGAATCCGAGGGCAGGAGGTGCTACATGAGAGCACAGAGAGGTTTTACATGGGTGGTGGAGACGGGCTGTTTAAGGCTTACCTCCGTCCAAAGGTGTCTGCTGTCACCAGGAAGAATCCCAAGGGAAGCCAGAGCCTCAGAAAGATGCTAGCTATAAATGTGAGGTCTATAAAAGCCCAAAATCCCCTCCAGTGTGAACACACAGCACTGTATCAGTGACATGGGGCTCCCACAAAACAGATGCCTGGCTTGTCCCACTCAGCATGGTCCTCTCAGTGTTTGACATCCAAGCCTGCAAACCTGATGATTATGGCCAAGATTGTGGAATCCCAGAATGGTTTGGGTTGGGAGGGACCTTAAAGACATCTCAATCCACTCCCCTGCCCTGGGCAGGACCCTGAGGGTCTCTGTGTGCCACAGCCCTGGTGCACCATGGAGGAGAGGAGTTGGGGCTGAGCACGGAGCTCAGAGCAGCACAGACCCACAGCTCCGAGCTGTGCCCTCTCACAGCAGAGCTGCTCCTTCCTGCAGGCACTGAACAGACTGCAATAACCACCAGGAGACGTGGGGGTGATGTGTTTGTCCCCTGCTGCAGCTCAGGGGATCGTATCCAGCCTCAGGAAGGAGCCCTGGAGCAGACGGTTCCTTCTCTCTGTGCCCCCAAGACCAAAGATGTTATTTTCCAAATAAAGGGTGAAAAAAACACAGACAATTTTTCATCTGTCCCATCACTGACCCTTTGTCCAAGGCAAGAGAAATAATTAGAACTTGCTGCAGCCTTTTGCTAATGAAAAATGAGGTTTGGGGCCAACCTGCTCTGCATTTAAAGTTCAGGCTCCAAGAGTACGTGGACAGCTTCATGCCCGTGGATTGTCTGACTCCGGCATGCTCCTTCAGATATTCGGTACATTCCTGCAGTGGGTGGTGAGCCACAAATCAGGGTCAGAGGTAATCCCCAATTATTTAGCCCTTTTACTGTTCTCGTGCTTGCCAAACAATTCTCCATATCAGGATTTGCTCATGACCTTAAGGGATGTTGCCAAGGATTTAGGAGTCCCCCTAAAAGGAGGATCCAAATGAAGTTATTGCATTCTTGGGCATCAAGTGAGATTGCTCGAGAGTTGAGTTACATTTTCCTGGGGATCAGCTTTCCTGAGCAAGGACTGATGCAATCATCAATTCGCCTTCTCGCTTGTGTTTGATGAATTATTTCTACATGGAGGGCTCCCTTACACCACACGACTCAGGCAGTAACAAAATGTTTTAAAAGGCTGAATTCCCTGCAGCCATCCGTGGAGCGGCAGCTCTCCTGAGCGCTCCTCCAGCAGGGCTGGGAGTCACAGGACCGTGACAGCTCGTGTCCAAGGGGATTTGCAGTTATTCACAGAGGCACGAGAAGGTGAGAGTCTGGGGGCTGGTTTGGTGGGCTGGGAATCCGAGACTCGGGATCTGCCCCTTCCCCGGGACTGTCCCCTTCCGACCGCAGGGATTTGGGGGAAAACGTTCCAAAAATCCCTGGCACTGCTGTCTGATGGAAGCCTATGTGGGCAGCGCCGGGAGTTAACAGATGGGTTGTGGATTCGAGCTTACGATAAGGTTACTGAGGGTGGTTTTGTTTTAAAATGTCTCTTACTTAATATATCCATGAAGGCCAGGCATGTGCCCGTGGCCTGTAATCAAATCGCTGACTCTCCCTCTCTCCCGTTTCCAGCAATCCCGGCTCGGGTTTCTGGCACCGGAGGTGAAAGCTCAGCCCTGCCGAGGCTGGACGCGCCGGGATGCGCTCGGCTCGGGGCAGCCCGTGCTTTCCGCACCAGGGAGAGCTCCTGCGGGAGCCAGGCTGCCCGTGACAGAGCCGGGGCTCTCTCCTGTGCTCAGCAAACGTGACGGCTCCGCTGCGAGCCCGGCAGCTCCGCAGCTGCTGCTGCTCCCGCCCCCGGCACGGGCGGGAGGCTCGGGCGGGGGACAGCGGCTGCATCCCCATGGGTCTGTGTCCTGCACAGTGTGGGCCTCCATCCCCATGGGGTCTGTGTCCTGCACAGTGTGGGCCTCCATCCCCATGGGGTCTGTGTCCTGCACAGTGTGGGCAGTGTGGGCCTCCATCCCCGTGGGTCTGTGTCCTGCACAGTGTGGGCAGTGTGGGCCTCCATCCCCGTGGGTCTGTGTCCTGCACAGTGTGGGCCTCCATCCCCACGGGTCTGTGTCCTGCACAGTGTGGGCAGTGTGGGCCTCCATCCCCATGGGTCTGTGTCCTGCACAGTGTGGGCAGTGTGGGCCTCCATCCCATGGGGTCTGTGTCCTGCACAGTGTGGGCAGTGTGGGCCTCCATCCCCACGGGTCTGTGTCCTGCAAAGTGTGGGCCTCCATCCCCACGGGTCTGTGTCCTGCACAGCCCTCGTGAGTGTGGGCCTCCATCCCCACGGATCTGTGTCCTGCACAGTGCAGTCAGTGTGGGCCTCCATCCCCGTGGGTCTGTGTCCTGCAGAGTGCTGTCAGTGTGGGATGCAGCCAGCCAGGAGCTCCCGGGAGAGCTGCACATCTCCTTTCCCACCCGCAGTGTCCAAGGCAGGCGTGGGAGAGCTCACACTCCTCAGCCACTGCCGTTCCCAAGGGACACCGTGGGACCTCAGAGCACAGGGTGTGAGAGCACTTTGACACCCACCAGGCTCTGCCTCAGCCTTCTGGGAGTTGCAAAAGCCCGATTTGGTGTGAAGCCGGGCGGTTTCAGCTGTGTGTGACTCTCAATAGCACAGCTGGCCGCGCTCACTGCTGCGGAACCGTCAGGAACCGTCACGAGTCAGAAGTCGAGATTTAATACTGCAAATATGTGCATCCATCGCTGCTTAATTGCATTGGTTTAGGCTGCCATGGGCTCTGGCTGGATAAAGCACTGGGAAAACACAGCAGGAGCTGTTGTCTCTGTGCCCTCCCTCCGGCACGACCCTGGAGCGCTGCCGGGCACGTGAGAGCTGCGGGAACGGGCAATGACACTGGCATCGCTCAGCGAAACTCGCCCGGGGACTATTCAAATGAAAGCCATTCCCCTCTTTGAGCAGAGATGTTTGCCAGCACCCAGTGCAGCAGTGGGAGGAACATGTAGGTGGAAACTATTTGGAAGTGACAGAATTTGTGGACATTAATAAGAGACTTTAGCCCACTTTGATAGTGTGTTTAATAAAACACCAGCTTCCCGGTGACATGCTGCCCTGCCAAGCCCAGCAGCTCACGCTGTTTAACCAGTTCCCCCCCGCTCTTGCACCATCTCGTGAGAAAGAACCCCGGGCGTGCACACCCGGCACACCCCGGGGCTGCACAGCCTCAGCTCTGCCTGCACACGGCCTAACCACGGAATCAGGGACTCATGGAATGGCTGCCTTGGAAAGGACCTTAAAGTTATGCAGCTCCACCCCTGCCCTGGGCAGGGACACCTCCCACCCGACCAGGCTGCTCCCATCCAGCCTGGCCTTGGACGCTTCCAGGGATGGCAGTCCTCAACCCAAGACCATTTCAGAGGTGTCATCCTGGCTGCTGCAGGTGGGGCAGGGGACAGCGAGGGGTGACAGCAGGGTCTGGAGGGGCAGGGAGGATGAGGAATGGCTTCTCCTCCCGCTGCTGGCGTGGTCTGGTGGATGCTCTGCACAATGGGATCTGATCACATCCCTCCTCCTGCCTCACATCAAACAGTGAGTCAGCGCTGGAGCCCCATCAGATGTCTCTGCCTCGGCTTTCAGATCTGGGAAGCAGAGAGGATGGTGCTCTGTGAGTATGCAAAGCAAGGAAAGCAGGGTGCCTTCAGATCTGCCACTTGGAAAATACCACGTTATTTATTTTCCACTGGCACCCACGTACCCCGGCAGGAATCAACACCACTGAGGCTCCCAGGCTGGGGAGATGTTGTTCTTTCGGGGGATGCAGGTAACAACAGCTACGGGGCTGAACTGCATCATGTCTGACTCAAATATTAACACAGAGAATATTCTCAACTTGCTAATTGAGTAAAAAAAAATTACACACCCACCCCTAAAAATAATAATAAAATAAAGCTGGGACAGGCAGCAGAAGAGGCCAAGAGTGTGTTCCTCCTGCAGTTCATGTGAGGACATGAGTGAGTTAAACCCTGACCTCTCAATCAAGGCTTTGGGACAAGGTCTGTGTGACCTCCCTGCCCATGGGGTGTGAGGGACCCGAGGGCCAGGCTGGGGGGAGTTGGTACAAGCTGCAAATGCCATCAGCACAGCAGGGGCTGCTCCTCAGGGCACGGGGCACAGGTGGGAATGTGGCAGGCCAGAGTGGGGAGCTGGGGCTGCAGTGCTGCCTGGGAGGTGGTGGAGTCACCACCTCTGAAAGTGCTCAAGAGCTGTCTGGGTGGGGGACATGCTTTAGGGGTGATGTGGGACTGGAGGACCTTGAAGATCTCTGCCAGCCTTGCTGATTCTGTGATTCCATGTGATTCTGGACAGGGGTACGCCAGGAACCCAATGGGCTTTGCCAAGGTGCCACCAGCTCCTGTGGCTGGAGCCAAGGGACAGCAAACCCAGGTGCTGCACGTGGCCTTCCTTGGCTCAGTCTGGTCTTTGTGTGATGACAGGGGACCTGCTGGGAGGGCTCGGACGTCCCTCAGCTGGCTGAGGGCTGCAGTTGTCCGTGTTAACTGGGGCTGCTTAAGGTGGGTGGGTGGCTGTGTTGGGAGAGGAAAAGGGGTTCCTGGCACTCCAACTCATCAGCACTTAATGAATATTTGGCCCCTTGGAATAAATGGGATGCAAAGAAAATGAAGGCAAAGGGGAAGTGCAGGTGCACGAGGCCAGACAAGCCACACACATGACATTGTTTCCTCGTCAGGCAGACTGAAAAAACCCTTGGCCAGGAATATCACAGAGCTCTGGGGCAGTCTGGAGCAGCCGTGGGAGAACGCAACCCGTCATTTTCTAAATAAGAAGCCAAACCTCTGAATCCAGATCCACCTCCTCCCAAACTCCCAGTCTGATCCCATGTGCCTGACGAGCCAGATGTGGCTTGGGCATTACTCCTGCTGCAAATTCAGCTGAAATAAGCACAAACAGGAATTAAATGGAATAGGAAATATTCGTGGTGGATTTCTGCCTAATCAAGATCACACATAGTTCTGCTGACTGTGAGGACCCTCCTACATCACTCCTGGACCCCTCCGTGCCAAACACAGCCCTGACTCCAGCCCCCAGAACACCACCCGGAGGGGAACGTTTAGGTTTAGGTAAAACACAGCCCACCAGGACAGAGAGAAAGGCAAAGGACACCCAAGGCATCCCCACGAGGAGTAGTATTTGACAGGAATGTCTCTCATAGCGCCCTTCCCTCTGTATCAGCAGGGATCTGGCTGAGAAGTCCTGGAGCAAACCACAACTGAGGGTGTTGCTGTCTTCCCCAAATACTTTCTCTAATGAGGTTTTTAAATAGTTTTGCCCCGCCTACACTGGCAGCCGGAGCACTTTCATCTCCAGGTGAATGGGAACCGAGGTGGGACTCAGCTGTCTGCCGGGAGGATCATTTCCATACTGCAGCAGGCACGGCAGAGAAGAGCCCCAGCTGCTCTGGGAGCTGATCCCGGCGCAAATATTCACCTGGAGCATCGGCGATAGAGACGCAGGGAGCGGCGGGGCAGCGCGGGCTGGCAGCACGGGAGGGGCTGTGGGCTCCGCCCGGCCGATGAGAGCGGCCCTGAGCCCACAGGTGGCCGCTGGAAAACGAGCTTTGTGAGCAGGACTCGTTTGTTCCAACCTGCTCGGAGTAACCACCGCCTCTGGCTCTGGGGTGGCAGGGATCGCTCTGTCCCGGAGCTCGGGTGGGTGTGCAGCGTTCCCGCAGTGCCGGAGCCGCCTCGCCCCCCGCTCCTGCCCTGCCAATGCTGCTGCTGCTGCTGCCGCTGCCGCTGCCCGAGCCGCGCTGACGGCGCCGGGGAGGAGAGCGCTCGCCCACCCGCACCAACCCAGGAGGAGCCCAGATTCACAGGATTCCTGAACCACCGAGGCTGGAAAAGGCCTCCGAGAGCATCCGGTCCAAGCTGTGCCCGATCCCCACCCTGCCAGCCAGCCCTTCCTTGGACAGCTCCGGGGATGGGCACTCCAGAGCTCCCTGGGCACTCCAGAGCTCCCTGGGCAGCCCCTGCCAAGGCCTGGCCACCCTTTCCGTGCAGAAATTCCTCCTTAACTGAGGCTGTTCCCTCTCCTCCTGTCCCCGCTCCCGGGAGCTGAGCCCCCCCGGCTGTCCCCTCCTGGCAGGAGCTGTGCAGAACCACAAGGTCCCCCCTGAGCCTCCTTTGCTCCAGGCTGATCTCATTCCTCTGCAGGGGTGTCTCCCACAGGCATCAGAAAATCATGGGATATCCCGAGCTGGGAGGGACCACAAGGATCAGCAGTCCAGCTGCTGGCCCTGCACAGGACACCCCAACCATCACATCACGGTGGCCACCGAGCTGGCCTCACGCACAGGGCTGCAGGGCTGGGGGCTCTGAGAGGTCAGACAGGGCTCTGAGCTCCTCTGCTAAGGCAAAAGGAATCATTTCATCCCCAAATATTCACATGGGCTGTACTGCAGCAGTCTGGGGAAACAGAAACGGCCACACAAGCTTATTCCAGCTGTCCCTTCTGATTTTATAAACTGCACGTCCCTATCATGGAAACAGAGCCCAGCCCTGAGAGCTGTGAACATCTGCAGCTGCTGCCCAGATGTGGTTGCCCGGAGCCTGAGCAGAGGTTTCAGGGGAAAACCCCCGTCTGCCTCGCACCAAATGCCAAACCAGAGGGCACAGGTTTCCCTTTGTAACCCTCCACCAAGGAGACATTAGGTGCCTTTGATCTCCAGATAGAAAAATGATCTTTTGATTTCAGATTATGAAAATGAGGAACCATCTGCTGAGAAGCAGCTCCGGACCCACGTTTTATTGAGGCCAGATGGTGGCCAGGGCTCCTACGTATGAATTCAATTAGCTGCCTGTGCCTGCGTCAGCGAGTCTGGATCCACCCAGTCATGTTTTTGGAACAAATATTGTAATATTCCCATGGATCCTCCAGACAGTGGGAGGTGTTTCCTTCACTGTGAAGGTTTTGGGAAGTGGTGACTTTGTCTCATTTTCATCATTTTCATCCCTGCTCTGCATTTCTAGTCCCTTGGTTCTCAAGGCTCAGGGTTTTCCCTGGATCTGTGAGCCAACTGTGCTGAGTGAAGACATCCCTGACTCCAGTTTGCCCATCAGGGTTGAGATTTCAGCCCCTGGGAGCCTCTCCCATCCACCTCTCCTGCATGAGGACTGAGTTTCAACATTATTTGGAATATAACTCATCTCCAACATCAGCCAGACCTGTTCCAGTCTCTTTTCCACAGTGCTGACAGGGCTTTGCTCAGGGTTTAGCTCTGCTGAGAGCAAGGTCCCTGCTGCCAGCACCTTGCAGTGGAAGGCTGGCTCAACAGGAGACCTTTCCCAGGATGTGGGAATGAGCAGTTCCCTGAGAGCCACCAGCCCCAGCACAGGTGGATTTCCTGCCTGGACAGCCAGGCTCTGCAGATCCCAATTAGCTCCCCTCACCTTTCCTTTCTAGAAGTCCCTGCTTGGTTTTTTTATCCAGGTGTGGCTCAGCACCACACGTTACCCTCAGCAAGCTGCACATTTGCACCAATTTCCCTCACTACAGGGTTGGAAGGGGGAAATCCTGCAGTGGGAATGGGCAGGGCTGGGCAGCAGCCTCAGGAGCAGCAGGTTGTGATTTGGGGCTGGAAGGGCCTCACTCACATCCCTGACCTCACCTGCCTTGAAAAATATTCCCAAGCAGGAAGTGTCCCTGGCAAAGGGACAGCATTTGTTGCTTTCCCTTGACTTTGTTGCTTTCTCTTGACTTTTTGGGGAGGGATGGCGCTGTCAAGCTCAATTGCTGCTCACAGCCACAGGCTCTGGGCACAGGGTCTGCCACTGACATCTCTTGTTTCAGGGCTCCTCACCCAGGAGCTGTGTTTGACTCTGCTTTTCCATCCCTGGGAGTTCCACCCTCTCTCTCCTGCCTTTCCTGCCATGGAATCACGCTCTGTCCAGGCATGCTGTGCCTGGGAATCCCCAGGGCACCTTTCCGGGCTGGCTCTGCTCCTCACCCTGCACGGCTGTGATTACAGCCCCATTACCAAATTAGAGGATTATAAGCATAATAACGCACAGAGAAACTACTAATTTCCAATGATTTCTCCTTTTAAAAAGAAAATCCAAGCCCTTCAGCAGATGGGGTTTACAAAGAGCTCTGAAGGAGCAGCCATGAGGGAAGAGCCGCGAAGCAGAGGGATGAGAAAATGGAGCAGGTTCTCATTAAGGTGCAAGGTGTGTGAATAATTACTTGAGGAAGCACAGGGAAGGCAGGGCTGGGTTCACCCTGGATCCCACAGCCACTGCAGGCTCCTCATGTGCAGCTGCTGCAGGTCTGGAACGTGCTTTTACAGCTCTGCCCAACCCAAGCGTCCCTCACCCCTTCCTTCCCAGGAATTCCCAGGAATCCATACCTGATCCCACATGCCCTTGGGGTTTCCTGTTGGTGCTGAAGTGCTCAATAGAGCTGTTATTGCTCCAAACCCAGATTTCAGGCAGCTGGTTCCAGTTTGACACCCCCCAGCACGGATTAGTCAGCTTTACACCGTACTCATACTCTGCTCATTCAGCCTCCATTGACAATCTCACCCCCACCAGATGTCCTGGTTTTCCAGCCTCACACTTTGTGTTATTCCAAGGACCCACCAAAGCTCCTTGGATCTGCTGGCAGGTCCCGTGGGATTCCCTTAGAGCAGCAGGCAGCAGCTTTAGGGCTCCCAAACCTGGATGCAGAACCTTCCAGAAACACAGAATCCGCCCACCCGTCCCCATTTCCATCACACATTACCAACGTCACCCCTGCAAACCACTTTGAGGAAGGTTAAGAGTTGGCTGGTTGAAGCCAAAGTTGTGACTAATATTTTTTGGGGAAAGTACTTGATGTCAAAACAAGTGAGAAGTGAAGCGGAGACATGTGGTAGAGAGATGTGGGAAGGGATGGAGGGGCTTTTTGGTGCCAAATTTCCCTCTTCCCTGAAGGGAGAACCCAAGTTGCCTTATTTCTTAATGTGGAAAGAGACAGAGAAGGAAAACAGAGAAGGAAAACTTCCTTCTTCACCTCTTTTAGATCCTTGCGTTTCTAGAAAGCTGCTGAATCACGCCATGATACAGTGTCATGGAAAAGGGTCCCCTGGTCATGACAGTGGCCACAGGCCAAGCCCCTGCTGGGTTCCAGAGCTGCTGGAGCCCCTCAGTGTCACCCCCAGCCCCTGGCCAGCGTGGGCACAGCTGCCGGAGCCCCCAGCAGTCCCTTTTCCTCATGGCTCATTCCCACAGCAGGTTTCAGGTTTTCCAAGCCTTTTTCCAGCCAGAGCAAGGTGTGCAGGCACACAAACACCTGGAAAAGCAGTCATGGGGTCCAGCCCCAGGGCCAGCCAACACAGCCAGGTTCAGGCTCCAGAGCCAGCCGGGTCAGGTGTGTTACACGGAAACGTGTGGGTTCCGTGACTTGGGAAGAGAAATAAACCCAATTATTTTCAGTCATTTAGAGCAGGCAAAGGACTCAACCCTCAGAAGTGCTTTGCTTCCAGGAGTTATTCAAACCCTATGGAGCCACATATATTTGCTTATTAACGAAGTGCCTGTGCTGGCCGAGCCTCCTCCCTGCCGGCAGAGCCCTGTGCGCCCCGGTGCCTGCGGAGGCTCAGGCACAGCTCATTTCCTATTTACATCCCCAAAAAGCCCAGTTTAGCAGCGCTGCTGCCCCTGCAGCCAGCAAGGTGCGCTGTGCAGGTGTGGGAGGGTGATTCACCCTGCACAGCCTCGGGTTATCTGCGTCCTCTGGCTCCCAGTGCTTCCCCGGCACAGGCAATTCCAAGCACACCCAAATAAAGTCCCAAATCAACCCTGTCTGGCCTCACCCTCTTTCTCAGCAGAGGCTTTGGACAGCTTCCATGGCTCTCTTTCTCTTCCTCCCAGAGGAAGTTGGCCTCACAAGCAACTCCCTGTGGAGGCTGAGCCAGAAGGTGGGACCTGGCCTGCTGTCCCTCTGTCCCGACCTCTCCTGATGGGAATAACAACCTCCAAGTCTCTCCTACGCCCCAGATGGGCTTTCCTCTTCCCCACTCACAGCAGCCCAAGTCCCCCCATTAACCCCTGCTCTGCTCTGGCTGCACAGCCTGGATGGGGAGCCCCAGGTGAGCCCAGGGGAGCAGTGGGGCTGATTCCTGACCCCATGGACAACCAAAGGAGACAGCCAGGCATGAGGAATAGCGCATGGAAACAAAACATCCCACCACATTCTCCTTTCAGCTGGGCCTGGTGCAATAGCACAGGGAGAGGTGGTTTTAAACTTAGAAGAGGAGAGATTCAGATTGGGTATCAGGAAGAAATTCCTCCCTGTGAGGGAGGTGAGGCCCTGGCACAGGGTGCCCAGAGCAGCTGTGGTTGCCCCATCCCTGGAAGTGTCCAAGGGCAGCTTGGATGGGGCTTGGACAACCTGGGATAGTGGAAGGTGTCCCTGCCCATGGCAGGGAGTGGAATGGGATGGTTCTTCAGGTCCCTCCCAACCAAACCATTCCATGACTCTGTAAACAGCTGCCTGGAGCCCATCAACTTTGGCTACTCTTTCCAAACTCATCGGAAATACTAAAATACCCTGCCTTTGGTTTGCCATCCCTTGGGAACAGTGGTATTGTTCCCAGCCAGCAGCCAGGAGCTGTCAGGATGCCCAGACCATGACATGACTGGCTGAATGCCCCTGACAACCCCAGCTTCCCTGGAAATGACGGGCTGGGCTGGACATCCGGGTGCTGCGGCTTTGCCAGGCTCCAGCCCTGTCGGTGCTAACATGCACCAAAGGCTCTTCCTGGGGACAGACAGGAGAAAAACTGAGCTATCACTGCCAGCTCACCAGGAGCAGGACTCATTGCACATAACCTGCAGGGACAGGCACCTCAGGAACAGCCCACCTGAGCAGAGGCTGCTCCATTAATCACTTTGGCTGCCCCCAGACGCAGCCAGGTTTGAGGCTCCCTCCTCCATCCGAGACGCCGTGTCACACTGTGACTGGATCCTGTGCTGAAATGCAGCTGCCGGAATTATGGAGGTGGAAGACCTTTATTTAGCCCTATCTTCCATCATGAAACCTCCTCCAGACTTCCAGCAACCCCCTCCCAGAGCACTGAGTAACAGGACCAGCGCAGCTGCCTGCCATGACCTCCCCCGAGCCGCCGAGCCTTGTGTATTTTGGATACCAAACTATTTCCAGCAGAAAGTAACTTCCTGAAAAAGTTAGTGGGAGATCTTGGGGCTTATTTTTCTTATGGGACTTAAGAATACAGATAAATTCTATTTGTGTTTGCAAAGAAATCTCCGAAATCTCCGTTAGCCATAAAACAATTTGGGAGCCCGACCTGCCCTCGGGCTGTTGCCTCTCCCCAGCCGTGGCTGTCGTTTGAGGCATCACTGAGCAGCCCTTATGAGCAAGGCTCTGTGCTGTGCTGGGGTCACCACACCCACCACCACATCACACATCAGCACAGCCAACTTTCCAGAAAACGGAAATAAAAAAAAACAACAACAACCAAAAAAATCCACTCTTTTGGCGGCTTATTCCCACTACTCAAACGTTACTGATTTGGGGTGGAAATTCCCTGGCAGGAGCTTCTGTTTCTATTCTGTGTCTTGTTGGGAAACGTGCTGGGGAGGTTTTGGGAGACGAGCTGGGGGTGCCAGAGCTGCAGCCTCCCTCAGAGAGCCTCAGACCCCTCAGGCTGGGCACTGCCAGGGACCGTGGGTGCTGGTGCTGAGCTGCAGGACACACTGCTCCCCGAGCTCCTGCACGGGGATGCTCCTGGTTCCACTGCAGGAGCAGCTCTGCAGGAGGTGGGTGCACACGCACCCCACACCCTACACCTCCCCTGCACACACAGACACCTGCCACAGCACGCTGGGCTCACAGGCGGAAGGCAGAGCCCCCATCCCTGGTGAGGAGAGCATGGACACACATGGAGCTGGAATCTCCTCAGCCCCAGCCAAGGACAGCATGCAGCGGCCAAAGGAAGGCCTGACCTCCATCACACCCTCCCAGGACAACCGGCCATTTGGGGAACTTCTCCCAGCTGGCTCGGGGGCACCTTTTTAATGACACACAGCTTTCCCCGTGTGACACTGAGAGCTGCCATGGAGCCACGGTGATGCCACCAGGGGTGGCAGGGGGTGGCAGACACCTCACTCCCCATGGGACACTGATGATCCACCACTGTCCTCTCTTGCTCCTTTCCACCTGCAAGACAGGAAAACCCCTGGAGCCTGTCCTGGCCATGCCCCCAGGGCAGCTGAGCAGGACAGCAGTGACTCAGGGCAGGGGGCTCCAGGCCAGCCTGGCCACAGGGTCCCTCCAGGCCCTGGGTCAGGGGGGCACAGGGGCACTGCTGGGCTGCTTCCAGCTGGGGTTTGGGAAGCAGTGCTCCTTCTTGTTCCTCTCACGAGGGTGTGGGGTGTGCCTGTACACATATCACACAGATCTGTCTGTCTGCATGCCCTCTCCCTCAGCATCCAAACCAGAAAGTTGTTCTTTACTTTTCTTGCCAGGCACTATCACTCCATTGCCATATTTTATCTCCATGCAGTTTCTGTATGGAATTCTCTGCTCTGGGCCTCTTTAGGGTAAAAAGCCCTGTGTAAGTTTGAAACTGTCTGAGTGCCATTGAAATTACCTGGAAATAAAATAACCCCTTCAGTTCTGGAACCTCAGCACGAGGCAGGATTTCATTTTTGAGCAGTCCTTGTGCTCCCCAAGGTGTCTGAGTACCTGAAGTGACACCACCACTCCAGGGTCCTGCTCTGGGGCTCACAACTGATGGATTTTCACTGCTTGGGTAAAGCAAGGGAAGAAATGAAATACTGAAATGAATAGAAGTAAACCTACAGCTTCATTAGACGTGCATTACCCCCTTTCCATCAAAAATCTGATTTCTGCAGCCTGGCTGGCAATGCCACATCACTTCAGTGCCACATTATGGCCCGTGACATCCCGAAAATCACAGCAGAACAAATCTGTGCTGCTCCCTGCCTCCCTTCCCCAAGGCAAAGAATTAGGAATGGTGAAAACAAAATCATGGGACTGAGATAATAAGAATTAAAAAAAAAAAAAAAAGAAGAAGAAAAAAAAGAAGAATCACAAGACCAGTGGTTGGGAGCTGGGTGGTGCAGGGAGGGAGCCCACAGCCAAGCAGGGACCTCTGCTCAGGCTCCCACCACCTGGACACACCACACAGGACCTTCTCAGTTGGGATTTCTCCCTCCTTTCTGCCCCTCTCCAGCTCCTCAAGTCTGCACCTGAAAGAAGGCCCAGAGGAAGCAAACAGATTTACTGAATTTTATCCTTTTTTTCCCTATAAGGAAATGTTCTTTTTTTCTCCCATGAACATTTCAAACCTTGCACATTTTGGGGATGAAAGCTCCTCTGTGTGTCTACAGCTAAAGAGGGACTTTGACTTCCCAGCTGCCACTCTGGGACTGATGCAAGCAGGAGCTCGAGCAAGCTGACTCTCATTTCCCAGGAGACAGATCAGCCAGATTTAGGAAAAACTGAGCAGTCTCCCGTGCCAGGACCCATGGCAGATGCTGTGGGATGGCAGGGATGGAGCTCAGAGCCTGTGCTCGTTGCCAGGGATGCAGCACAGGCTGTGCTCAGCTCTCCTGGGGACCCCTTGGGCTCTGCACCCAAACACCTGAGCTAGGTCCCCTCACCTGGGCCTGAGGGGGGGACAGGTGATGGCCACACCTGTGACTGCCCAGTGCCTGTGGAGGGACCCTGCATGTCAGAGAAGCTTGGCCAGGTGTGTTGTCCCCTTCCCACCACGGCTGGAGTCAGGGACAGGGTGAGGGACAGGGTGACACCTCCAGCCCAAAGAGCCTCGGCAGGAGGGGAGCCACCCCTGTGCTCCCCGTGTGTGCAGCACCCCAGCACCTCCCCGGGCATTCCACATTCCTGCAAAGGAAAGGGCACTCTGGCACCTTCAGGACAGAGAAAAAACTTGCATGTGAGTGCAGGGTTTGATGGTGAGATAAGCACCTTGTGAGTGCCCTCTCACTTGGGATGACTGTTCACAGCTGATTCACCTCCCTCCATTACCCCTCTCCACCATCCTTAGGGCCTGGTTCCCAAACTTCAGCCCAAGGCCGCCAAGTGTTCTCTGGCTCCATCACTGTACAGTGCATCTCTTAAATGACTGTGCTAAACCCCTCGAGCTGTTACTCCCCAACAAGACCATCACAAAGAACCCCAAGAGGCAGAAGAGAACCTGCACGTTCCGAGTGCCTGTGCCTCTGGAGGTGTCGGGACTCTCCCCTCCTGTTGGCAAATCCAGCTCTGCAGTAACCCACATACATGGCCTGACTCCTGGTCTTGTGCCCTGATCACAAGATGATCTCTCCCTGTGCAAGAGCACCGGGGGCGAGGGATGAAGCATCCCTTGTGTTGCCCAACACTCCCCACGGCCGTGCTGCTCTCAGGCCTTGGGACATGGCCAGCAGCCAGACCCTGCACAAGGACGCAGTTCCCAGGCAGCTCCGAGCCTCCAAGGGCTCCCACTCCCACCTTGGTAATCCCCAATTTTCACAGCACGGATTTGGGACTGAGGTGAACCTCGGCCAGGCAAGTCTGCATCAAAGCAATTTCAGCTCTGGCCATGGGAATCTTGTTTTAGGGGGAAAAAACCAAGATAGCATCCTGGAAATTAAATACAACTTCCTGTATTCCCTTTTTCTTCTCCTGAGGCCAGGAAGGCCCCACTGCATTCTTGACAAATACAAATGCAATAAACCAAACTCATTTATGTGAGCCTACAGTAAGGATTCAATATCAAGATAAATTTTACTCAATGGAGCATCTTTATAAACTGAAATCCTGTGAATTCATCTTTTCAGGATATCCCCATTTCCCACCTTGCTCTAAAGCCCACTGGGAAATTTGGATCAGATCTGAGTGGGGACTCAGCCTGCAAACTGCAGCACACCAGTCAGAGTCCTGGGGTACTGAGGCCAAACTGGTGAGAACTGGGGAGCCCAGCCTGCTGTCCCTCCTCTGTGCATGCATTGCTGGCACTGCACAGCAGCACAGATGCTCAGAGCTTTCAGGTGCCACAGACAGACCTGCTCCTGCTTTGGTTCTGATTCCTGTCTTAATCAAAGTTTTGAAACTGTCTCAAGATAAAATAATGATCTCTAGATGAAGCAATGATCTACAGAGCAGAAGCAAAGCCAAGGACTGTGCTGGTGGTGCTGATGCTCTGGGTCAGGTGTTTGCTGTGCCTGTACATTCACACTTTGAGGAGTCATTCCCTGTCTTGCTGAACTGCTTTCATGCAGTGTTAATATTTCTTGAGCATCCTGGATCTTTACTCCACATTCTTTCTCATTCCTTCTGTGATTAACAATGGCCCTCTCCAGAAGCAGATAATTTGAAGATACAAATGGTATATTGATCACATTTTTACTGATCTGAACTGGACTGTCTCCTGAGGAGACAGACACCATGGCTCTGCATTACCCTGCTTTCCCCTGCTTGGCTTGACCCATTTTCCCCTCTCTTTCCCGCACAATCAAATCCTGCAACTAACCTTTAAGGCTTCCTTAGGCTTTATTTTGTTCCTATTAACCTTCTGCTTCTCTGGATAATTCTGCAGCCAAGAGTAGGTGTGACTCCCACGGCACAAGTCTCGCTGTGCTGTTGACTCATGTGCTGTGCTCAGCCAGCTCCTGGGATGGGAGGCTTATGCAACCTAGCGAGGTCTCCCGGAGCATATGCTGCTCTGGAGCTGCGAGATGCCGCCGTGTTCTCCTGCTGGATGTGCCCGTGGGCTGCACACGCTGCCAAGCAGCCCTGGCTGTGCCCCGAGCACGCACGCAGGGTCCCCCCACACACGTTTCACAGGCTCCCCCCTCCTCCAGAGCCAAACACCAAATATCTGTGCAGGGTAGGGGTGGCTGTGCAGCTGCTGCCTGCCCTGGGCTCCGGGAGCCCCCAGCGAGGAGCCCTCCCCGCGTTTTTAAAGGGCACTCAGCTCCAAACAGAGATTATATAAAGTGAACTTAACAGACGGTCAGATTTGGCCTGGCATGTTGGGAGGGTTCTCACAGATTTTTTTTTTTAGGAGGGAAACTAGCAAGACATGTGGTGAAAAACACCCTATAGCTTGTAACTCCTGTCTCTGAGATCCAGCCATCTGTTCCCATGAACTTCAAGTGAGAAGCAGCCACCATTTTGAAGGCAGACACTTTAAAAAGTGAGAGGATCCAGCCCTCGATTCCTTGGGCAGAAAGCAGCTCCAGTGCCTGTCAGAAAGGGCAGTGCACAAACTGCGAATCTCTCTGGGCAAGAGCATCCTCCCTGCACAGCTCAGCTAAAATAATAGAAACACAGGATGGTTTGGGCTGGAAGGGACTTTAAAGCTCATTTCATTTTCCATCTCTATGCCATGGGCAGGGACACTTTCCACTATCCCAGACTGCTCCAAGCCTTGTCCAACCTGGCCTTGAACACTTCCAGGGATGAGGCAGCGACAGCCTCTCTGAGAAACCTGTGCAGGGTCTCACCACCCTCACAAGAAAAAATTTCTTCCTAATACTAATTTAATCTCCCCTCTTTTAGTTTGAAACCATTCCTTGTCCTAGCACCACCTGTCTGTGTAAATTCCTGACTCTCTGGTCCCCCATGGAGCAGGGAGTGAGCTGGGCTGATGTTAGGAGTGGGAAGCCAGGACTGGCACGGGCAGGGCCCTGGCACCCCTGGCAGCAGCTGGGGCTGAGCGAGGCAGAGCTGCGCAGGTCACAGCAGCCCCTGCGCGACTCGCTGCCACCCAGCCCATAAACTCACCAGATTCATAAACACACAAATAAAACCTCCTGAAAAGCCCTGCTAGGGAAAGGACAAACCCATCTCCTGCAGTGCAGCCCGCTGGGCTCTGAAGGCAGGATTTCCCAGAGCGAGCTGAAAAGCCCAGTTTGGGGCGAGGTGTCACCACGTCACCACAGCCCTTGCTGGAACTCCTGCTGGAAGGCAGCTGAAACATTAACCTGGGCTGGCCGTGGCACCTTTCCCAACAGGAGATGGAAGCCAGCAGCTGCTGATATGGAAAGCAACTGTTGGAGCGCCGAGCACTGACACATGCGATCGCACGGCTCCTGCAAACGTGCTGCAGGAAATGACTAAACATTGAGTGCTTGTTATTGAGCAGGATTCCTGGAGACACGTAGGTGGTGTGGACAGCGTGGTATGTGCATTAAAGTGCAATTTAGGTCAATGATTCTTTGAAAGGACCGTTCTCCCTTTTTTCTCCCCCCTTTCTCCCTTCAGGGACGTTTGCTATTCAAAGATTAACTTTTCCAGCTTTTTTTCCCAAACAGTTCCCATCAGCTCTAAACAAAATTAAAAAGGGGGGAAAGACAGTAAAACTTGCCCTGGTTTAACATTGAAATCTCTCTGCAATTTTTTCCTCATTTTAGCTGTTTTTAATGGTAAAACAGGGTTCCAAAGAAACATTAGAGTGAACAGTGCGTGTTCAGACAAAACCAATCCTATTTCACGAGGTGTCTGAGTCTCACTCTCTAACAGGTGAACCCAAAACGAGAGCCAGCCCTGGAGGGACTGGACAGATTCAGGCTGTGGGAAATGTCAGCACAGCTCCAGCTCACGCTGGGGCGTGCCAGGGCTGTGATCCACCTTTTCCATGGACCCTCCCGTGCCCAGCGGTTCCTGAAGCATCTCCAAGAATGTGAGGCGGTGCCTCCAGCACTGCCCTGGCACCCAGAGACCTCATCAGGAAACACCAACCTTCCCCAAAAGCTGCTAAAAGCTGCACAAATCCATCCTTATATCACTGATCATATTTGCATTACTGCACAGAAAATCAGAGTCCCACAGAGCCAATGGCTCCCTGCCCTCTTTGGGGACACAGGGACTCGGGGCTGAGGCTGCCATGGAAAGCACTGCAGGACTGCAGGGTGTTCACCCGCACAGCCACGAGACCCACGGTGTCCTCCCCACCACTGAGGGACTCTGACGCTGCTTTCAGTGGGAATCAGGGAAATCCCAGCCTGGGATCACTGGGATGTCTGCAGTAGGGCTGGGGGAAGGGAGCTGGGTGTGCTGCAGGACAGGCCTCTAACGCAGGCATCACTATAGAAAAGGTCTCCTTGCTAAAGAGAAATAAATTATTGATGGCAATGCAATTTCCTGCAGTGAGAAACTCCAAAGACCCTTTCCAAACAGGAATGAGACCTGGCAGAATACTGCTCTTCTCAGGCCACCTACTTTTTTTTTTTTTCCACCCAAGAACCAGCTAAACAAAATCCCAAGAAAAGCTCATTTGTATCCATTTAATGATTTAATCAATAGCTCTGCTTTCAAAGCTCCTCCTCACCCTCACTCCAGCAAAGCCTGGTGTCCCACACATCCTTGGATATCCAGAGGACAGCAGAGAATTTTAGTGGGCAACTGTTACAGGAGTTAAATAAAAAAAAAAAAATTCAGTTAAAAAGGCATTAAATTAAGGGGTCAGAGCAAGAGGGAACAAGAGCTGGAAGCCTCACCAAGGCTGACCTGAGCATTTGGGTACAAAAGTGGCTTTGAGGAGGGCAAGCATGGCTCTGGGGTGCCCAGGTTGTCCCAGGGTCCCTCCAAAGGCCCCAAGGGCTGTGCAGGTGCAGGGTGGGCAGCGAGCAGGGCGGGCACGAGGGTGTTCAGGGGATTGTCACCTCCAGCAGCCTCGTGCCCCGGGCATGAACCTGTCCCCTCCTGACCCAGCAGATCCCAGCACCAGCTGAGTCACGCAGACGTTTAACGGCGCCACTGGCCAGTGGCTGCTGCTGCTATTGAACCAGGAGAGGGACCACAACAAACCAGAAGTGCTGATAATTTAAAAAAGCTTTTTCCTTGCTTTTGCCTGTCTCTCCAAGTGTTTCCTGCACACATTTGGAGTGGGGGGATGCCTGTGGCTGACTCCAAAGTGCTGCTAATGGTGGCCAGGCACTGCTTCTCTACCAGTGAACATTTTCTGGGAAAAAAATTTCAAATAATTGGGAAATGTCTGCTGAATTTGAGATGTGTCTCTGGAGGCTCCCATCAGCCTTGGTTAGAGGGCCTACAGGGGAGCTGGACAGGGACTTTGGACAGTGGCCTGGGGTGACAGGACAAGGGGGAATAAACTTAAGATGACTGAAGGCAGGGTTTGATTGCATATGGGGAAAAATTCTTGGCTGTGAGGGTGGTGAGGTTGCCCAGAGAAGCTGTGGCTGCCCCATCCCAGGAAGTGCCCAAGGTCAGGGAGTGAGATAAGTTTTAAAATGAAACCATTCTATGACTCATTTCCAACCCAACCATTCTATAATTTTTTGGAGTTGGGATGGGTCAGACCAATGGCAAAGGGATTGCACAAGCTACAGTTTCTGTGGAACTTCCTTGTGATAATGGGCTGCAGAAACACATTAGGTGTGCATCTCACAGGAGAGTCAAGGGGCATAAAAACCCAAAGTAAAATGCAAAAGGGCTCAAAATGACCCCTTTGATGATGCAAAACACTACATAGAACTGCCATTAGTTTTCTCACATCTCACATTTCCTTCCCCACCTTTCCCTTGCTCCCCAGTTTTGGTTTGCTCCTGATTCCCATGGCTCCTGAGGTTGGGAGCAGACAGTGGCACCACCAACCTCCCATCAGCAAGCTTTGCCTTGGCCAATTTTCCAGCACTAACTGCCTCCCAAGGCCATTTGTTCTGAGGCATAAAGCCTTTTTTTTTCTCTGGGAATTGATCTGGCAATGCTTTTGGGACTGCAGCCAGGGAAAGAGTGTCCCTATTGCTCCTTCATTACCATCACAGCTACCCGGACCTCTGCTGCCTGTCTGAGGATCTTGGCTGCAGTTCCTGAGCCTGAACAATCTTTCCAAATGCAGGGAATTCCCTTTGGATAAAGGCACAGGAGAGCTTTGACTGTCATTGCTCAAACATATTCCTTCATGTCCTTGCAGGGAGCTGCCCACACGGCTGGAGCCAGCCGGCACCTCCGGGCTGGCTCCATCAGGCTCCAACCCAGTCCAGGGCACAAACACCAATGAAACCCCCAGTGCAGATGCAGAAATCACTGTGCAGCAAAATCAAAATATAGATCGTCACTTTTTTTTCTATTAACCCACTTAAAGGTCTTACACAGCAAAAAAAAAATTTAAAAAGCATTACTGGAGAGAAAGAGGATGTGCAAATACTGAGCATCATTAAAACAGGATCAACTCATACACACGTGGTAAGGAACTCCAACATTCCCACTCCTCTTAGGGCAGGGAGAAGCTGTGGTGATCCTACAGAGTTCCTGCTGCCAGCAGCTCCTGTCCTGGTTTCTGGATCAGAGGAGCAGCATCCTTCTCTCACCTGCTCTGCCACCTCCCTGACCCTTTCCCCATCCCCTCTCATATCTCATCTGTTACTGCCATATACTTTTCTCTCTAGACACTCTGGAGCAGTTATTACTCACAGATGTAATTGCTTAGTGCTCCCTCAAGTCACAAGACATCAGAAGACATCTAAGAAGAGTTTCTCCAAGGCCCTGAGGTAAGGAGACAAAGGATGCCTTTTCCCAGGAAAACTTAAGGCAAACCATAGCTATGATGTTTAAGCCATGAAGACGTCTCGATTCCTGATTTTAAACAGGGATGACTTTGCATTAACAATAACATTGCCCTTTTTCTCAAGACCTTGAGTTTGGGTTTCACAGAATCATTTAGGTTGGGAAAGACCTCCAAGATCACCGAGCCCAACCTTTAACCCTGGGTTTGGGAGCAGGGATGGAGCAGTGAGGAGCTCACGTGCTTCCTGATAACCATGCTTGGCCACATGACTGAGCAGCACACATCCCACTCACAGCTCCTTGCCTCACACACTGATCTCTGCTTTCATCTCCCAAACATAACATGGGTGGGATCTGTTTACACTGGGTGGAAGGACGAGCGAGCGCCAAGCCGGCGACCGCAAGTGTTAGGAACTGGCAGAAAGGGCAGCAGCTGTTATGATGCAAACCTACATATTTGCCTGAAGACTCTGGCTAGGAAACCATCAGAGAAATCCAGACTGATTCATGCTCTGCACCCTCCCCAGATGACTTTCGAGAGTCACGCCAGCCCTGCTGCCACAGCTGGGGCCGTGGTGGCTGCCCCGGGCCAGCTGTTGCCACCTGAGGCACCGGGCTGGGACCACCCAGCTGCCTCCTCTGCCAGTGCCACACATCAGGTAGATTTCTCTTTAATCAGAGTTCTGAAGGAAGATATGAAATGCTGCTTTAACTAGAGCAGCAGCAGCTGAATCACAGCGGCTGAGCAAGCAAGCGGTGCCAGACAGTCCTGGTGCCTGGGGAGCGCCAGGGGAGCAGGTGAAACCAGGCAGGAACGCTCAAGGCTGCGGCACCTGCACTGCCAAATCCACCCAGCCACAGTCCCATGGCAGGGCCAGCAGAGAAATGCACAGGGACTCCCTGTTTGCTACTGGGAGTAAAACATTCTGAGCCTCATCTGTGTGACTTGATGCAGAACAAACCTCCTCATTCAAGGGACAAAAGTCAGGCAAGTGGGAGAACAGGCTCTCCAAGACATGAAATCTTGGAAATGTGGACTGAAGTTTGAGCTTATCAGAAGAAGACTGCATAAGTCAATTTACAATCTCTAAGCACCTCTTCCTCAGCCAGAGCTTCCCATTCACCCTCTTGAGGATAAGACAGAGAAATACCTCTCTAGGGGTTTTCTTAGGTTCCAATTCTACATTTGCATCTGATATTAAAAGAACAAAGCATGCTGCCTGAAGAAGCTTTCACCATCATATGTCCTGGTTTTGTCTGGGGTGGAGTTAATATTTTTTCCCAGTAGCTGATACAGTGCTGTGCTTTGGATTTAGGATAAGAGTAATGCTGATAACACTCTCATGGTTTAGTTGCTGCTGAGCAGTGTTTACATTAAGCCAAGGACTTTTTCAGCTTCTCACCCCAAAATAACTTCCCCTAAAAAGTTCATAAATATGACAGCTATCACAGATTGATGGGTGGCTCAAATTTCCCAAGACTGGCAATTGTGGTTGCCACATCTCAACTCTCAGTGAAGGAGTTTTCCCCCACTTGCTATATATCCCAGTATTCCATTGCTAGCAGCAACACTTTTGGGATCTTCTCCAAATCCTATCCAGCAACATTCTCAGACTAAGTGCCAGTCCCAGATAAATTAGTACCAATCAGCAGTACCTTCCTCCACGTCCAAAGGGCTTGACTTGTGCCTACAAGTCAGGACAGGAATCCTCAAGGGAAAAGGCCAATCCATCAGGCTTTGGGATTTGGGGTAGCCCATCCTGGAATGGGACAGGTTTTTCCCTGCCAGCTGACACAGCTACAGATCATGGCCAGCATGGTCAGACCTCAGTTCCTGGCAGGACAAACACCTCCATGGGCTGAACAGTGACTGGTTACTGCAAAGGGGGAAAAAAATGGGCTGCTCTGCAGAGAAATAGCAGCAAACCCTCCCAAATGTTCTCAGAAATGAATGAAGACTCCTTGGAATATGTGGTTTGAGTAAGACCTGCTCCAGGGTGAGTTGCTCTGTTCTGCTGGGTGGCAGAATGGCCTGTGGAGCTCTGTGTGTGACAGCAGGAGGGTGAGCAACACCACACCAGAGCCAGAGGTGGGTTTTATGCCTATATGGTACTCCCAAGATATCCTCCTTCCCCTCAGGTCATGAACAGAGTTTAGCTGCTATTTTTCTG